>NC_031496.1:29198577-29305643 GCF_000237925.1 Schistosoma mansoni
GGTTCGAATCTCACGAGGCGGGATCGTGGACGCTCACTGCTGAGGAGTCCTACAATTGAACTAAACGGCCATCCAGTGCGTCCAGATTTTCCGTGCTGGTCTAGCTTCAATCGACTCATGATCTCAACTATATATAAATAGACTCCTTGAAATGTTTTGACTGAACAAGAAAATAACAAGAAAGTGATACTATAAAAAGTTTGGTACTGTATTGTGAATTGACAATTGAACGGAGTCAATATAATTAGGTGCAGATTATTTGGTTGGAATCTGCGCGATTATCTTAACCAATGTTTGGTTTAGAATACCACAGGTGTATTCACTCATTGTCTTCTTATAGGTTCTAAGTTTACTAATTCTCCTAAAAATTCTTATCCAACGATTCTGCTTTTTTCTTGAGTCATATCACCTATCTTTAATCGCTTCTATTACCTTTAATATTGTTACTACTTATACTACTCTGGGATCTTTCTGTGTTAATATTGATGTGGCAACTTGAATCAATCCACATAATTACCAGGTCTCACGTTGTGCATAACTGACCAACTGTGGATTTGAAAAATTCCCATATTATGAATTAAAACAACATATATAAGCGAACAATATTGTTTTCGATTAAGTCCTCATCAGGTTTTACTCTAATATCCAGTAATATTTATATGCATATACGAAATTATTAAACAATCAAGGCAGTTTATGATTCAGTAATAACAGTGGACTATATTAGGTGTTCGACTGGATATCCTGCAAATCAATTTTATGCTGGTTGACACTCATCACCAAGGCTCGCCTGAAATTCTGACAGAACTGATGTTCTCTGTAGGATTCGAACTCATACATATATGTTTTGTTATATTCATTATAAAACTATGAATTATATGATAAAAGGTCTATAATTTGCTTGAGAATAATGGTAACATCCCCAATAACTTTCTATGTGATAGAATTATTTCATAAACAATTTGCTTCAAACTTCATCTAGAATAGAAAAAAAATTCTTAGTATATCTAGTCATAATGATTTCCATGTTGAAAAATTTTACAACAGAAAACAACAGTAGGCTTTGCATTTCCTCGTCCTATGTATCAATGATTACTTAAGGATGTGAACAGAGAAACAAGAAGCATTGACAAAATACGGAAGCTGTTTTTGGGGACATTATTTCATTTAATTCAAAGGTTGTAAAACAGTAATATTTACTTTTGTCCCTGGTTTATTCTACAGAACATAAGCTTTAGTTTGATATATGATCCACTGCCATAGGCTTTTCTGTTCCAAAGCTATTGTAATTTAAACGTAATCTTTGTTAATCTATTTTATACTTTAATCCCTAGTTTTGTACATAATTGTATTTTCCTAATCGTGTGTTGTGGTCATGCTAGTCATCTATTTATTCATGTATCTTTTTACAATAATCTGAAATCGGGATCCAGATTGGAATCGGAAATAAATCACGTAGTGTTCCAGTTGTCGTCTCTCTCTTACGCGCGCGTGCTTGTCAGTCAATCAGGTGATAGAATAGTTCTCGTCTCTCTACCCCAAGCCGTTGATCTCACATTCGAACTCACGCATACTAGCCTCAAGGTTAAGCCAGTCAGCCTATCGCGTCAAGGTCTTAATCTAGGTTAGACAAATTATCCTCTGCACGAAAGTGGGTAGACAAATCAAGGACGTAACACTTACTTACTTACGTCTGTTACCCCTCATAGAAGAGCATAGACCACTCACCAGTGTTCTCCATCTAACCCTCTCCTGGGCAATCCTTTCCAGTTGTTTTCAGTTACTAATCATCCTTTTCATATCTGTTTGCATTTCCCGAAGTATTGTATTCTTTGGCCTTCCTCTTTTCAGTTTCCCTTCACGATTTCAAGTTAGGGCTTGCCTCGTGATGCAGTGTGGTGAGTTCCTCAATGTCCATAACAATGATTAGTGGGACTATAAATCATTGTTTTTATCACTTCATAACAAATCATAAAACTGTTAGTTTAAAAATTACTTCAAAAGTACATCACAATTTTGTAGATAGTAGATTTAAATTACTCTTCAATATAATTGTTTGATTAATTCACCTGATTAATCGGTAACAGTTCATTTTTAAAGTTTTATATAATTTGGTATATATTCCAATATTGATAATTAGTAATATTCTCGTAGTTGTCATCTGATCTCATTAGCCGTTTATAAAACAAAACAATCTGGAATAAACTTTAAATCCTCAAAATTCAACTTTTCATAGTTTCCAGATATTTTAACGAAATTACTGTGTTCAGTTAGTTGTTCAAAGATCAAAACTACTCATCAATGTTTAGTAGTAAAACGTCGTTAATACAAATGTCAAGGTTGATGATTTACTGATATATCCCGACGACAATAATGAATGCTAACTGTTGGGATCCATTTATGGACTAACAGTACTCATATATCTTTATTGTATGGTTTTTAAGTAAATAAACTATGCATATTCATGTTCCTCTTATTAAAAGCTTTATTTTGAGCCATATAGCATTAATATACGATTTACTATTCTTGAGTTGTGCCCAGTCTATTAATTACAGTCTCTCACAACCACAGCCACCACTTGGCTTGATTCTGTACATTTGCTATTTTTGTTTTGTGGTTTGATGAGGTCTGGTTTGCTTGTATGTAAACCAGGTATGTATGAAATATATGATTGATACAGTGGAAACTGATATTGGTTTTCTGAACTCAATAGGCAGGGCTAGGCAGGAAGAAGGACCGATAAAGACTTCAGACTGCTCGTACGGGTTTACACGTCATTGGTTGGGTCGATAAATCACTGTTCTCTAATTGGCGATATCAATATGTTATATATTAATAAGGCACAAGGCCACAAAATATAACGGTTTACAACTGTTAAGGTTAATCAGTGGGAAATCTCATCCAGAGATTAGTAATCTGCATTAAGTGTTGAAAATAATTAGAACGAATAACTTAATTAGTGGAAGTGTTTTAGAATAGTAATGACTGTGATAGATCTCCACAATGGTATCATAGAAGACAGTGGAAAACTTCTGTTGGATAAGCTAGGAACCTATCCAGTTGTTTTCGATGCACTATTTACTTATTTGTTGTCCAGTTGGAGTGTCATAAAAGTACGGAGAGTGATGCTAAAACGATGAAGAAAAAGTTATAAATATTGGATTGAAGTAGAGTATTTTCTACCATTATTCAAAAAAAGTTGATTCGATACTAGTGAAAAGATTGAGAATTTTCCTTCCATAATTCCTAATAATTGCAGAGCATAAGCAGGAGAGTGATTGAATCAGATCCCGACTGTTATCAAAAAGCGTAATATTGTAGTGAACAGAACACGGGTGGGTACAATCGAATGTACTTTAGCACGAATTACAAACTATCTCACTGAAATCTGATAACCATACAGTAAACAGTTAATTTGCAGAATAACAATCAATTGTCTCAATCTTAACTGTTTCTTCTGAAAATATCAGCCCGTCTTCTCTGATTTCATTGTTCATGCATTTTCATACCGATTGCGCTTCGTTCCTGTTCTTTCCTTATCGATCTTCTGTCAAAATACATTCTATGCCTGGCTATCCCATATACTACTTATATAGATATAAGTAACCCACACCACAATGCGAAGAAGCGCATTCATGATCCTATTGAACGTAAAAACCCAGTCGATAAACAAATTGACAGACGGTCGTCCTGTGTAGATAGTATGGAAATCATAAACTCATCATAGTAAATAGAAGAATGTGAAAAGCTCCCTATTGATTTGATAACATTTAACATAAATATAAAACATTGTCAGGATGTCTTAGCCGAAACAGTAGCCAAGATACGTTATATGCTCACCCGCTTCCTGTTGAAAAACGTGGTCAGTATCTGGCCGAATCACTAAAACTAAAACTTGCCGAATTATAGAAAAAACTGAGGAACTTTAAAAGTAGAAAGTAGGTATAAATCGAAGAATTTAATTAGCATTCACGGAAGAAAACAAAAAAACTTTAGCTACAGTTTTTATTCAGAATATAGCTGTGTAATCAATCAGATAGGTGACGTTGATTGAAGACTAGTGGTTAATAAACATACATTTAAACTATATATCCTCTTCCCAATCAGTTTTAGGTGAAATGTTTTAAACACTACGTTGAAAACGAATCAAGCATACATTCTGAAGTATAATATCACATGAGATTAATCACAATAATGATCAGTAATCTATTACCTTCATTTCATGGTTACATACATTTTTAAAACAAAAATACATAACTGGTATTTTCTTAGACGTCCCAACCCCATTTATCCACCTGTTTGTTTTAGTGTAATTCTGAATTTTTATTCTATTCCCTGATTGTAACACTGAAACACGAATGTGTTATACCTATACAACCTAGTCTAGAAAGTTCATTAATCTTGGCAACAGATTTTCTGTACCAAGTCAGTTTGTATCTAAATAGAATATATATATTTTAAGTCTATATATATATGTTTGTGCATACCTATCTTACTGAGGAAAATAGATTTAACATTATTGATTAATACCTGATACTACCTCTTCTTTTTTTTTTCTATCAGACTATATGTGTGCATGTAATTTTTGGACTTTTTGACCAATTAAAATAGTCTATTATCAAGTTTAGGAAAGAAATTCTGATATTACGAAAAAAAGAATATCACTATTAAGACTACTTACTACTTACTACTACTACTACTGTGGTGTGGTCTACTTATATCCATATAAGTAGTATATGGCGATGTCAGACATGGAATGTATTTTGGCAGAAGACCGATGAGGGAAGAACTGAAATGAAGCGCAATTGGTAGGAAAATGTATGAACAATGGAATTAGAGAAGATGAACTGATATTTACAGAAGAAACAGTGAAGATTGAGACAATTGGTTGTTAATTTGCAAATTAACTGTTCACTGTATGGTTATCAGAATTTAGTGAGATAGTCTGTAATTTTTGCTTGAATACATTCGATTGTCCCCAACCAGTGTTCTGTTCATTACACTACTACTACTACTACTATTAGTACTGAAAATACTTTATAACTGTACAACCAAATCAACTGATAGGAAATGAAATAATTTGATAAACAAATAAAGGTAATCATAACAATGATGATGATAACAGTAAATAACAGTAATAATTACTATTATTATTATTATTGTTATTATTATTATTATTATTACTATTCATATAAACCACAAGTAAGCAACACCACGTCATCCCTCGTGGAGGAGCATATGCCTCCCACCAGCACTCTCCATCCAACCCTATCCTGGGCGATCCTTTCCAGTTCTTAGAACCTGTAGTAACTCTAGAAGAGCTACAAGCGGAGTTGACTAATTGTTTCTGATTATTTCAGAATTAAAATAATATATAATAAATGATCCTTTTTTGTAGGTTCTGGAGATGATTGTTTTATACTGAGTGGAATATTTTGTTGTAGTGTTAACAAGTAATCTGTGGGCAACTGATCGATTAATATAATAAGGCGTTTATTATCTCTGTAATATTATATCTGCCGTGTAGACTGAACATTAATTTTCTCTTAGAGTACACTTATTGATTCATTTCTTGGATTCGAAACATTTTAAGTCATTTAATTTTAACTGTACAGATCACCTTGAGCAACAATGAAAGGATGTTTGGATTGCTTTTTGCTTTAAGTGTAAGATATTGCCTTACGACTAGTCCGCCTCATTACGTAAAGTAATGATAAAAAGTGAGGTAGTTGACTTCATCAACCATTTGAAAGTTTTATCATCTCTGTTGGTCTGATGCCTAACGAAATCTCAGCATAGATTTAGAAAGCTCCCCTGGCTCGTATCCCAAATAAATGACGAATACGCTGTGCCACATTTTGTTCTAATTATAGATGTGAAAATTAACCTTTAAAAACAGAAGATATTCTAGTATATGTGTTTAAATGGGTGGTGTTCGAAATCTGACAATGATGCACGACGTGCTATGCGCTAACCCCCCCCCTGACTACGTGGGTGAGGACACAAGAGTGGACGAGAAATTATATTGGGCTACGAAATAAAATACACAAACGCTTATTTACATACATACAACTCTACCCCTTGAGAAATCAATCAGTTTCTTAGCCGATGAAATGTACTTATCCTTCAGGTCACTTCTGATTGCCATCAATTGACCTTCTCATTTGGCTCCTTCTGATCGGTTTACCATGCCCCTCTGATCATAAATGCTTTCGGAACTTTGCTTGTGTATGTTTCGACTATCGAGTGAGGTATTCTGATGTTAGATATGGAGCATTGGGCAAAGATGACAAATCAGTTGATGAGTTTACGAATCTTCGTCAATTGGGGCATATATTACGTATGCCCAACCACCCCCTTTCTCAAAGAATAATGTATGGTGTAGGAGTAAGCTGGGAGAAATTTATGAACAACTGATTTAAAATATGGAATCAGTTCATGAAAACATAGATTGTAGGTCTGAGCCATGTTGGTAGATGCAAACTACCAGGTTAGGTTACACGCGATCACCATGAATAATGGTTGTAGACTTTGGGTAATATGCCGCAGAATCGGTCAAATAACACAGATTCAATCACTCTTTTCTTAAAACACCTTTGCTTTTTGTCTTGCGAATGGATTCATTCTTTTATAATAATATTTCCTACTACTTCTTCTACTCTGATATTTGCATTAGTAGTTCAATCTCTCTTTGCTGATGTATTCCAAATTAAATAAATGCACATACAGTTGATAGTAAAAAAAATTTCAAATAAGGATATCATCTAGGGAGAAAGAATTAGTTCGTAGAAAGAAAGGTATAAGGTTTAAGGGAAGACAAAGAATGTATACACCTACGCCATTGTGATCGATTCTGATCCATTTCACACAGAGTCTCCAACCATTGGTTACGATAGTCACACGGACCCCAACCAAGTAGTCTGCATCTACCAACATGGCTTAGATTAGAAGTTAGTGACTTCAAGGACTGATGCCACGTTTTGGTTTGGCCACCCCTAACTTTCTTCCAACCATCTCCAACACTAGTCAGCATTGCGCGTCGCAGTAATCGGTGGTTGGGCATGTATAATACATGGCCCAACCATCTCAGTCGATGTGGATTCACAACCTTATCAACTGATTTACTACCATTCACTAATACGCTGCGACTAACCCCACTATTATTTACCCGATGATCCTAGCAGATGCAAGCAATATTTCAAAGACATATGTGATTAAATACTAGTACCTAACGATCAGATAAGAATATGCTGAGTTCGTGATATTAAATATTACTTCTGTCAGATGTTAAAACTTATTTTAATGTGATTGATAAAATGAAAATGTAAGCTAAGAGTTAATGTATAGTCTAGAATTCTAGAAAATCAATCGATTATTGAATTAAGTCTACTCTTATTCGTTGATATAATTTGTCAATCAAAATTCATTATGAAATCGTTTAGAATGTAACCAATCAACAAATGCTTAAATAAGTGAATCATCCATCTAACAAATGAGTTTTTTTCTCAGTGAAAACTCAAAATTGTTTAAGATTCTGCATGGGAATATAATCCTTCCCTTCCTCCAAGACAAAAAATTTCATAATTAGATGTTGACCAACTCTCCTTTACAACCTGAAGTTGAAAAGACGGAGAAGTTGATCTTAACAACTGCCCAACATACTTAAAAACAGTGTAGCTGAGATTCTTCCTTTATATTATGGTCCATAAAAAAGCAGGTTTTTACAAATTCTTGTTTGTTAACGGTCCCTTTATAGGTCAAAGTTCAAAAGTGATCCATAACAAAACAATCAGAATAAATATTTACACTATACTTAGAGATGAATAAGCCAATATAAAACATAAATGTATGTACACTTTTCTTTGAAATTTGATGAAAGACGACTTACTACCTTAAAATTTACTTTAATTCTTATATTGCTATGATGCCACAATACATGGCATGTCAAGCTTGTTTAGTAAATTATATGTGCCTATTTAACCCTATATATGTATAGTTGTATTTATTCCACTGATGGATGAAATTTGCAGCATCATTGTCTACATTGTCCTGTTTGTTCAATATATATATATTCGTTGCCAAGAAAAATTTTTTTTATGTAAGAAGATATGTACTTTGTAGTCAGAGAATGAGAAAATTACAAGGATTAATTTACATAATTCTATCTTAAGATCAGGTTTTTCAGCTGATTAAACAGTTTTGTGGTAAATAGAGTTCAAAGCAAGTTTGAATAATGGCTAGCCACAATCCATCTTTGTTTATAATGCTTTTGAATTAAGGCAATGTCGAAGTAATACACACAGTATGCACATATGTCAATAAGAGACTAATCAATTGTAGTGCTAAAAATCAATGGGAAGATTTAAGTAAACAATACCAGGTGAATTTAAACTTCACCTCAGTAGCTATGTGGATAACCCGATGATATTTAAAGCTAACGGTACTGGGTTAGAGTCCCGGAGTGAACATCAACTCTGGGATGCAGGTACATCCAGCTGACGAGTTCAAAATAGGACAAAACGCCCGTCCTGAATTCCACTGCTAGCCACTATCAATCTTTTGCATATTATTTTACACAGTTAAATGAAGTGTTAAAATGCATTAAATCTTGATTGATCTATGACTGTCTTATAACAAATAATCAATCATCTTACACACTGGAATTCCTAGTTTAAAAAGTGATTGAATGTTATACGAATGACACAATATTTTCTATTTAATTTATGTTGACATTGTAACTTTTGGAAAGTTCACTCATTTTATATTATTAAATAGACATCAAACACATCTATGGAGATTTATTTAAACACAAATACAACTGTAGGGCCAATGAAATGTCACTGAACCCCAGCCAAATCATCCGGCAGTTGGGTCACTAAATATATCGAACAGATCATCGATCCCCACCAAGGTCAAGGACAATCAACGCGCATCAGTTAATCATACACCATGGACTGGCCCATGCCGGGGTAGTTCTACTTTCGCTTGTATCTACTTTAACTAACTTTTTGTTGTACAGTCTTCAGAGCATCCATGGCCCCTTGATACGTCGATGGGGCAATCCATGTAAGGTGCTAATCGCCAGGTGTGACTTCGAAGTTAGCTTGTTCGTTACACTTTTCCCGTCTAACTCGAGTAGGCCTCCAATCTTTCGACATATATCATCAACGTTCATGATTTACACCATACAAGATTGTACATAGAATGTATCACCATAATAACAGAACTACTGACTACCTATGTTTTGTGACTGATTAATTATTTTTAAAATAAAATCAATCAATTATGCTAAAATAATTCAAACAAAAACAAAAAGAAAAAACTTTTATTATTCCTCAAAAAAATGGTGAGTTTAAACAAACAAAAAAAGTCAAAATGTTAAATGTTTGTAACAATTTGAAAAGTTGCTTAACATTTTGTCTAAAAATTAAAAAAAAATTTTTTTTGAAATTTTATTCTATTCACATAAAATTTCATTCTGTTGAATAATAACCTTGACAACAGACAAAGTTTTTTTTTAATATTTATTTTAACATTTCAACAGAATTTTGTTCAAAATTACTACATTTATATAATCACGTTATTATTTTTATGAATATGAATAACTTCATTGTAAATGTATGTTGATTATTCAATGAAAGTTTTGTTTGAGATAAACAACTGGAATGAATAAAAACTTTATAATGAGAAGAAAAATTAAATTTTTTGACGTTTCGTGACTCAGTTTAAGCCACTTCTTCAGAGAATAAATAACCAAATTAGCATTAATCCAAATTTAAATAGTAGTTGTACTATTTAAACTTCGATTAATGTTAATTCGGTTATTTATACTATGAAGAAGTGGCTTAAACTGAGTCACGAAACGTCGAAAAATCTAATTTTTCTACTCATTAGGATATTACAAATAGATTACTTTTATTTATAACAATCTACTCAGTGTTCAATTTATTCGAAATCATCAAATCAAAACGTGGTAATTATACCTACTATAATGAGAAGGTTCAATCTGTGAAGGTAATCTATTTTGAAAGTAAAGACAATCATTCAAGGATATTATAATATGATGATCAAGATATTTGGCAACTCATTGAAATTCGACACAACATATTACTTCCAAATAAATTTGTTTATATTTATTCTCTGAAGAAGTATCTTACACTGAGTCACGAAACGTCAGAAAATCTAATTTTTCTACTCATTGGGATATTATAAATATATTGATTTATATTTATTTAAAACAAAAAAGAGTTTTTATGAACATACAATAAATTCATTTTATAGTTGAAATCATGAGTCAATTGAAGCTAGACCACCATGGAAAATCTGGAAGCACTGGACGGCCATTTCATTCTATTGTGCGACTCCTCAGCAGTGCGCACCCACGATCCCGACTCGCGAGATTCAAACCCAGTACCTACCAGTCTCGCGCCAGAGCACTTAACCGATAGACCACTGAGCCGGCCGGCATCCAACGGTGTTAATGTCTAACATCATTGTATTTCTAGTATGAGATTGTGGAGATTTTTAAATTTCATTGAAATCATGAACCGATCTAAGTTAGATCATCATTGAAAACCCGGAAGAACTGGACGTTTGTTTTCACTTAGAATAGGTTGAGTTTTACTGATTTCTTCTTAATTACAGTGTGTTAGGATGTAATACTAGCTCGAGTTTAGTATTACACCTGTTTTTGACTCAGTATGATGGTTGTTCCGTAAAAAAATTGTCTTTTACTAATTCGATAGAAAATCCACATTTTCACTAATCCATGAAGTTTAAATGTAAGTTAAATCTGTATAGAAATGAGTGCATTTTATTAGTAATTATTCTGTCGCGTTTTTTGAACGTTGTGTACAAACTTCATCTACCATCAGTCTTGTCTTCTTCATTGGGACTTGTGGACTAGTGTTTCCTGAGCCAAGTAGCAGTTTCTGCAACTATAATATAATACAAACGATATTTTCTGTTCATTTTACTGTATTCTAAGTAAATCTTTGATAGATCACCTATTAAAATTGCTTCCAGCGTTCTAGAAACATCATCCCAGATACTTTCAATTTATATTTAGTTTGCCATAACTATTGAACAAGTTGATGACTGTTTAAACCCAGTCACTTAAGAGATAATATCTTGGTTTTTGTAGAGGTAGGTATAGTTTTTGAATCTCAACCAACGCTAGGGTATTGCTAAATGCAGATAAAGAGTCCTAATTAAGACCATCTCAAATTTCGCTCATAGTCAAAAGTCAAATGTTTCTCATATAGCAAACCGTTGAAACTTCGAAAAATCAGAGCCATCGTATATCATTTTAATGACTGAACACAATACATTAAAAACTACTTCACTACGAGATTCTTTTGGTTGATATCATTTTTCTGAACCTTATATTAACATTTTCAAACACCGATTTCTGGCTATGGCTCACACATTCAAACTAATAGTATTTGAAATAATACTCAGTTTAGATTTCCCTTCACAGATATCTTCATCTTTTAAATATTTTTATTGTCCCATTAATCAAAACTGTACTAATTGATTCTTCACTTTCTGTTCGTTTGATTTGGACTATATTCCTTATAAGCTGTTAGTACAAATTTGTTTCGACTTCGGGAATTTATACATTACTGAGAGTTATAGTAATAACGGTTGTCAAGCTGATTAATATACATAGTATAAGATAGTCTAGGAGATGTAAGTTTCGAAATAATAAAATGCAACTACTGGTGACTAGATTTGGAACATTCGAGGAACTTCCTACTTACTATGATGATCACCAACTTTCTGTACAAATTTCTTAGTTCTATAATATTTCTATTACAAATTCAGTTAAATGATAATATTTCAAACACTACTTATTATTAGTGGGATATTTTCTTGTTAAAATGTTAACATTTTCATAGTTGAAATCATGAGTCAGTTGAAGCTAGGCCGACATGGAAAACCTGGAAGCACTGGATGGCCGTTTCGCCCTATTATGGGATTCCTCAGCAGTGCGCATCCACGATAACACATTCTACATAATACATCTACGTTGATGCATTATTCAAACTTATTACAATTAATGATTATACACTTTAAATAGGCTATTAATCTCAGCTCTTTTTTTCAATCATCTATCAAACATTTGACTGTCTGGATTGAAAATAGGACAAAAATGTCATGTAGATATTTCAAATATTGGTGTTTATTTAGTGTGTTTTCGTCCTTCTTTTTCTTCCTCTTCTTTTGGTTCTCCAACAACACTACTTACACTGAGATAAGTAAATTGACATAAGATTTATTATTATTATTATTATTATTATCTTAACCAATAATTATATAATGCAAGAGACATTACATAACAGATTTTATGACTTGATTGTATATAATGCTGACATTTGACTAGTTACAACATGTATGTATATAATGCTAATCCAGATAGCTATTAATTATCTTATGTGAACCTTTACTTTAGGTAGACATAACAATATGATTGTAAGCTATTCAAATGCTTTGAACTATGTCACTAGTGTAAGTATATTTCTTGGCATACAGACATATACACATGCATAAACATTCATTATAACTCTGTTTTAATGAAATAAAATTTTTATTCTCTAGGTTACTAAGTAATTGCCAAGTTATACACATAGACTTTAAATGTCACACGGTTTTCAAACACTTTACAATTGCAGTAAATCAATATCTCAAGTTTATTATTCATATTTTTGTCTAGTAATAGTGAAATGTAATCTGATTAGCAAGTTAACTAGTATCTATAGTTCATCAGAAAATGAGAACAACAAACTTAATATGGTAGGCAAAGATGGATAGTGGTTAGCAGTGGAATCCAGGACGCGCATTTCGTCTTATTTGGGACTCGTCAGCTGGATGTACCTGCATCTCAGAGTTGATGTTCACTCTGGGACTCGAAGCCAGTACCTTTCGCTTCAAACGCTATCGCGTTATCCACCTGGTCCTTGAGTCCTGATAGCCACTTTCGTCCTGGATTCCACTGCTAGCCACTATCCATCTTTGCTTACCATGCTTGTGAATTAAGGCTATATCGAGGCAATACGCACAGTATGCACATATGCCAATTAGAAACTGACCAGTTGCACTCCTAACACTTCGATGGGAAGATTCAAACAAACATTACTAAATGAATTTAAACAAACTTAATAATTAGGTTAATCAGTCATAAGTAACATCAGAACTGGCACACATGTGTATCAGTTCAAGTTGTTAAGCCAAATAGAAAGAATGAAATGAATTTATTACGACTAATTCCAGAGTATTAGAAGTGGTAACAATATCAGTAATAATAGAAAATATTAAGCATAGACAGTACGATTCAAGAAGAAACAATGGAATCGTGGAACAATATTTAAAAGATAATTTAAAAACTCAAGATCTAATATAAGAAAAAGAGTGAATGTATCTAGATCAACGGAACCGATTCTGAGTCATATTACTCAAAAAAATTCAGTAATCGGTTACGATAAACTCTCAGACTACAATCAAGTAGTCCGTATCTACCCAAGGCTAAATCTACACTACAACTTGAACATAAGAGGAAAGGCGCGAAGCGTGAAAAGAACGCTTTACCACAAGGCTGGTTTATGTACATAAAGTAGTATATATATATATTTATATATATACTTATTGTGTAACTGTTAAGCAACTAAATTATGAATATTTGTATTCCCCTTATCATAAGCTTTCATTTGACCTTTTGACTACTATTATACGACTTACCATTCTTAAGTTATTTCCGATTTATTAGTTACAATCTCTCCACTGTCATAGCCACTTTTTGGCTTGACCTTGTATAATTGTCATTTTCTATTTTATAGTATGACTTTGTCTGGTTTGCTTGTATAGAGACCAAGTATGTTCGAAACATATAGTTTATGCAGTAGAGACTGTGTTCTGGACTTAAGAGGCAGGACTAGACAACAGGGACCAATAATAAATTTAGGCTGCTCATACCGTCATTGGTTTGGCACAGTGTTAAGATTGTATAAGCTGTGTTTTGATTGGGGAGTATGTCATGTGATATAGTTAACAGGGCATGAGTCATAACACTTCTTCTAGCTGCCTATAATAAATACGCTTACTAGAAACTATTCAAGAACATATCCGTCAGCGCTCATGAATGAATTATCATGACTTTTTGAAGATTTCAAAGTATTTGGCTATTGTTTAATTTAGCTACTCCATTTCCTTTTTATGATTAGGCAGCTTATTATGATCTTCAGCAGGAACTATTATGATTGCCGGCTGACATTGGTGTAAAACGGTGCATATTTGCACTCTTTTGATCTAGACTGGTGTTAGCGAATGTATATGTTGATTATACCAACAAAATTATGTTTGTCAGTATCTTAATTGGACGTAATTCCAAAATTAGCTCACGTTTGTTCTCCTTTATAACACTCCACAATTAGAAATGATCAACTCACTACGGATAGTTATGCTTAAGTATTAGGTTGAAGTGTTCAGAAACAACAAATCTTTTTAAAACGCGTACTGACGGTGATTCTTATCATCATTATTATTACCAATTGATTTTCCAGTGATCGTCAAAAGGATTCTACACATGTGTACGTACTTTTGCGTTTATATTACCATCTGCTTATGCGTGTGTATATTTTCTAAACTTAAGAATAAAGTGACCTAATTTAATTTACTCTTGATAATTACGCGTTGTAATAAATCATGTTAAACATTATAGTGGGTAAGTGAAATAAGGTCAGTTTTCATTTTCGTCATATGCTAAATAATCGATAGATCAGTACAGTAATTGTGCTGAAACATGGACACATGCATACATTATTACTATTATTATCATTGTTAATATTCGACAGAAAAAAGTAGTTGGAATTCTACCTCGTAAAGTATCGCTAGCATAAACGGTGGAGTATTCAGGTTAATGTATCTCTCCATTTGTTATATTCATCATAGTTGATGTACCATTGAAAATCAGGGAGCACTGGACATCTATTACATTATAGTATGGAACTGCCCAGTAAAGCTGATTCATTTCTATGCCAGAGATCAAAAGTAAGACCTTCAAGTCTCATAGCGAATACTTGATTATTAGGACTAATAGGCCGACGAATTCCAATGGTAAAAATCCAAATTCACTCAATTTTTGATTTTCTCAACAAGCTGAGATCATGAATGAACACTGACATGTTTTCACCTGTTGTGACTTTATAAAAAAGAAAGTGTTCCCAATTTGTTGTGTTTTTATGCCCGGCTTTTTATCACGTGAATTATCCACCAATCGGAATACGACCTTTCCAATCTTAGCACTGCGTTAACCAATGACTTCGACAAGTATGAGCAGTTTAGCGTCCTTATTGGTCCCTTGTCCGCCTAGCCCTTCCAGTCGAGTCAAAAAACACCAATTACAGCTTCGACTATTCGAATCACTTATTTCAAGCATACTCGGTTTATATACCAGACAGACAGACCACATCACACCATAAAATAGAAAATAATATTTATACAAGATCAAACCAAATGTGTCTGTGAACGTGGGATATAGTAATCAATAAACTGAATATAATTTAGGGACAGTAAATCGTATAATAATAATTCATAGGTCAAAATGAAGCGCATAATAAGATGAATATAGATATACACAATCTAATTGCTCAATAGTTAAACAATGAGAAGGTATATAGAATAAAAGTTCATTAGTAGGTCCTGGGAGTTACCCGTGCTTATGTCTTCACCAGGATATAACATCACCATAGTTACTTTTGAACAAACACAGAGATTAAATCTTACCAGGATATTTGTAACATCTATTTCTTGGATATTTATTATCTAGATTTATTTCCAAAAGTAAAATGATTTGAATATTTTCACATCATAGTTTTTAACATGATAAATTCATAAATGGTAAGATGACATTTTCTTGACTATTCAATTAGTCTGTGTGTTAAATGGCTTTTAGTCAGCATAGTATGTTTTACTAGATGATGTCTGTAAGATATGATTACCTACAGATGAATTCCTAAACTAGTCCTTAGGCTGTCGAGCTCAGAGTCATAGCGTGGCCAAAGCCAAAACGAGTAAGCTATTTGGCTTGAAAAACTTTTTTTCGAATACCAGCTAGAAAATATAAAAGTAAGTCAACAAAGCTTAGTATCATTCATAAAAAATACATATGTTTGTAATTGTCAAATAAATGATGCATAGCACACCAAATTTAAAGCGAATCGAAGTTGTGGGTGTTTAATAATACCACTGGTAGGTTTGTTCATTGACCATGATTTACTATGCCTATAGCATTTAGCTCATTAAAGTCATCGTGTTAAGATTTAAGCGGTCATGGACAGTGAGTCGGGAATGTTTGAAAAGTTCTACTAACCGTGATTCGTAGAACGGAAGAAATTTTAATTTCTCTTATTCAAATC
This sequence comes from Schistosoma mansoni, assembly GCF_000237925.1. Taxonomy (NCBI): domain Eukaryota; kingdom Metazoa; phylum Platyhelminthes; class Trematoda; order Strigeidida; family Schistosomatidae; genus Schistosoma; species Schistosoma mansoni. The sequence goes on from NC_031496.1 coordinate 29,214,990, forward strand.
TCACATAACTTTTCTCAATTACATCTTGTTTTACTCATTATAGGGGTTTGTAATTTAGTTGACTAAGAAACTATCCCACATTCAAGTAAGTAAGTAATTGTACAAGTCACTTTGGTTTAGATTGGAAAAATCCAACCACAGTTTATTTTTTTGTTCAGCTTGGTTGGGCGAACAAAATCCATGCAATATTTTTACAAACTAAAGCGATGTTCAAATCATATGAATTTTTAGGTGAATTCAAATCGCTAGAATGGGGGTCTGTGGATCTTGTAGTAGTTCTTAATAGTTGAATTTATGAGTTTTCAATGGTGGTATAGCCTAATTCGGCTCATGAATTCAACTATAAAAATACAATTTATGACTTCAAACTTCTCCGATCAAACTAAGCATTATCAATACAGTACTTCGAATAAATCTAATTCGATAAAATTTTCATTTTCCTTAGTGATATTTAAATTAGTTATCAAATCTCATATTAGCTAGCGTTCATTACAACATGGGTTATTAATTTCAGTGATTTGACATTACAGTGTCTTTCTGGGTGGTAGAAAATTCTCCACAGGAATTTTATAAATTAAACAGTGTACTTGTTAACTCTTTCCGTACAATGGCATATCAATTCAAACAGACTGGCATAGCTTTAGCGATTCGAACTCATGTCAATTATGAAAACGGTTGGAACCTTTAATAATGAGTTTTTTGGATTAGACAAATTATGTTAGTAGTTTAATAGTCATTCTGAGATACAACGTAAACTAAGATTAGCTTCCAAATGACTGTGTAAAAGGATCTAATTGAAATAAATGAATTATAAGTAAAGAATTGTGAAGATTTTTGAGTTTGGATTGATATCATGAATGGATCAATGTTGGACCACCATTGAAAACCTGGAAGCAATGGACGGCCGTTCCGTTCTAGTATGGGACTCCTCAGCAGTGCACATACACGATCCCTCAAGCGGGGCTCGAACTCAGAACCTTCGATCTCACGCGCTGAATTATACTATTATTAGAAATGGTTTGAATTATTCCGATGTTCATATTCATAACTGAATTTTGATTAATCTTGGTTGGTAAATGTGTACTCTGAGCCAGTCGCCTCGGTATGGTCACTTACATCTGGTTGACAAGTCCGAAATAGAATGAAACATACATCCTCGACTCCACGTCTAGCTATACTGCACCTATTTGTCTGATTAATTATAAAGCAAAGTGTTCTGATTTCCGTAAGTGAATGGTAGCTTCTATTATTATTTTTCGGGCGCAAATGAGATTATATATATATCAGAGTATACCACATCGTAAGTACAAAACCATAGTTTATGCAAAAACAAGATTGAAGTAACAGAGAACAGAGCAGTCAGTAGTCAGTTAGCTACAATTAAGAAGAGAAAAAAACTATAGTAATAAATAATAAATTCAACGGAAACGTCCATTGTACATATACATAGTAATAAGGTTCTATATTTTATTCATCAACATCGTCACTATAGTAATAAATAATAAATTCAACGGAAACGTCCATTGTACATATACATAGTAATAAGGTTCTATATTTACTTACTTACTTACTTACTTACTTACTTACTTACTTACTTACTTACTTACTCCTGTTACCCCTTGTCGAGGAGCATAGGCCGCTCACCAGCATTCTTCATCCAACTCTGTCCTGAGCCTTCCTTTCCAGTTGTTATTCATCCTTTTCATATCTGCTTCGATTTCCAGGCGTAGTGTGTTCTTTGGCCTTCCTCTTTTACGCTTCCCTTCACGATTCCAAGTTAGGGATTGCCCTGTAATGCACATTGGTGATTTCCTTAATGTATGTCCGATCTACTTCCAACGTCTTTTCCTAATTTCCTCTTCAGCTCGAAGCTGGTTTGTCCTCTCCCATAAAACGCTGTTGCTGATAGTATCCGGTCAATGGATGTTGAGTATTTTGCGTAGACAGCTGTCTATAAATACTTGTACCTTCCTGATGATGGATGTAGTAGTTCTCCACATTTCAGCTCCATACAGTAGAACTGTCTTGACGTTGGTATTGAAGATTCTCACTTTGAAATTAGCTGAGAGTTGTTTTGAGTTCCATATGTTCTTCAATTGTAGTAATGATGACCTTGCTTTGTGAATCCTCACCTTTACATATGCATCCGATCCTCCTTGTTTATCAATGATGCTTCACAGGTACGTGAATGTTTCCACCTCTTTCAGAGTTTCGCCATCAAGTGTGACTGGGTTGGTGTTCTCTGTGTTGCATTTGAGAATCTTGCTTTTTCCTTTGTGAATGTTGATGCTTATCGATGCAGAGGCTGCTGTCTTCATCTGCATTTGTTCGTGTGTATGAGAGAGGAGGGCTAGGTCATCTGCGAAGTCCAAATCCTCTAATTGATTCTGAGAAGTCCATTGTATTCCGTATTTCTCCTCAGATGTCGAAGTCTTCATAATCCAGTCAATCACCAGAAGGAAGAGGAATGGGGAGAGTAGACAGCCTTGTCTGACTCCGGTCTCGTCACTATTCATTTGGAGCCAAACTAGGGCTAAAAGTTCAAGAAATTGAATCAGTGTTCAATTTTTACCTTATTGAGTACAGTACACATCACATATTTGTTTTAACACTGTTTAAATGTGTACAGTACATTGTTATCTTATAGCATTCCGAACAAACTGCAGATTTAAGGTAGATATGAATTTACTAACAACTGGTTTTATGAATGAAACTAATAATAGTTTGTTATTCTAGTAATTTTTTGCTTGAGATTATTTTATTCGGGTTAATTTCAATATGGAAGGAAATGTTCAATAAAATCAGTCCATAAAAAACTAGAGTGTAACCATTCTACCAACGAAACTAATTGGACAATAATCTGTAATCCCCTACTGATTTCCAACTCAAATCTTAGTCATTTTTTTATATAGATGGATATATTTTGAGAGAATATCTATTTCACTTCAGTTTTGTTTATTTTCGATAATCATTTTGATCAGATTGAAACATTGACTGACTTAAAAATTGTTCAATTAAAACAAATTACATTTATATGAAAATGATGCTACTAGTTAAGACGATTTTCAATGAATAATTGACTTTTCTACACGACAATGATGAGTAAAGTTGACAACGAAAGTCAAACAGAATAGATTATTACTATTATTATATAGTTGAAATCATGAGTCAATTGAAGCTAGACCACCATGGAAAACCTGGAAGCTCTGGACGGCCGTTTCGTCCAATTGTGGGACTATCATTATTACTATTAGCTTTATTCAATATTATATTTTTGATACTATATAGAATTCTCAGCACAATGTATTTCACCAAGTTCCTGTTTCTTACTTCTTGATCGGTTCTGACGATAAATAATGAGTGATCGCCAGTTAGAAGTTAGCAGTCCAGTCAATCGACATTTAAATAATGTACATTCTTTTCCCTGTATATTGCCAACAACCACGATATCTCTGATTGTGCCTTTTCAACTTGTACAGGGAAAATTTGTACACCTTTCAGAAACGCACCTGAATAGGTTATGCGAATAATAGCCATAATGATGTATTAAAACAAAGAAAATTAGATGACTTATTGAAGTATCTAGATAGCAGGAACAGGTAGCCCAGATGTTCAAGCAGGCCACCTTTATTCATCATAACTAGATGAGTGACAGGATTTGATTAAATCAATTTATTCATCAAATCTTGTAGTCTATACGTATCTAGTAGTCTATACAACGGGTAATGATTTCATTTCGACTTAAATGATACATTTCAAATTACTAACTTATCAACTAAGGATAAATAAAGTCCTGATTCACGAAGTGCTTTAATTTTGAAGAAAGAAGATTTGGAAAACATTTCCATTTTTGGATCTTCCATTTATACTTTTTTATAGTGATGTAATATTCTAGTCTGGGAATAGTTTGAAGCCTATGGGAATAAAATTTCAAAGGTAAGAGATTTGTTCATTTTGCTCCACTTCTCCCTGCTCTCCTCCCATCCCTGTCTCTGAATAATCAAAGACTCAGATTCAAACGTCCAATCGAAAGCCAACTTCAGATTGATAAAAGCAGTGATTTTTCTTGGAGTATAAATCATCAGTTACCACAAACACAGTTATGTTGTCTCATATACCTGTTTTGAGCAAAGTGGTTGATGTTATCTTTAGAGAGATATTTGTGGGTATCGAATTTAAAATGGAAGAATAGTTTGTTATGGAATTAGCAGTTTATAGTGATGAAAATTTCTGTCATTTCCTAATCCCTGTTAGTTAATTAATTTTACTTGAAGTAAATGTGCAGAATAAACGGGCATCTACCTCTATGAAGTCAGTTGTCACAGATATACGTAGTTTTGAATAATTTCCATCTGTTCAGTAGCAAGCTTATCGATTTTTAATAATGATCGATTTTTATGATTGATGTGAACAAAGAAACAGAGAAGCATTGACAAACTACGCAAACTATTTTCGGGGACGTTATTTCATTTAATTTAGAGCTTGTAAAACACTAACATTTATTTTTGTCCCTAGTTCATTCTACAGATTATAAACTTTCATTTGATGCATGATTCACTGCCATAACCTTTTCCGTCCCAAAGCTATTGTAATTTAAACGTAGACTTCGCTACTCTAATTTTCTATCCTAGCGCTCAGTTTTGGACATTATTGTAGTTTCCTAACTGTTTGTGCGTTGTGGTCATGTTGGTCATTTATTTATTCATGTATCTTTTCGCACTGATCCGAATCGGAACCAAGTTGAAGTGTGAGTCGGAATCATGAATAAATCGAGTAGTGTTCCAGTTGTCTCATCTTCTCTTTCTCGCGCACCGTTGTCAACCGATCAGGTGATAGAATAGTTTTCGTCTCTCTAATCAAGGCAGTTAGTCTCACTTCGAACTCATGCGTTTCTAGCCCCCAAGCTTAAACCAGTCAGCCATCTTATCAAGATCTTAATCTAGATTGAGACAAGTTGTCTTCTGTATATTAATGAGTTGACAGACCAAAGACGTAACATTGTTCTATATTTGATAATTATGTGTATACATATGTAAAAATTTTAATTGTACTATTGTACACCCATAAGATATATGCTTTGTTTTATGAAACTGTTCATCTATGTGTACAACACTGTTTCTTTAAACAATTTCGCTGTACAAAGAATATATGTATTACTATCAAAATTATTACTGTTTGATCGAAATTTAACAACCAATAATATCAGTAAAGAGTTTCTTTTAGTTAAATGGAAATAACACCTTTTTAAAGATAAGTTTGTAATCAGAATTTAGACATTTTATTCTTGTCAGAAGGGGGTTTTATGGAGATTTTAGTAATTTAATAGTTGAATTCACTAGTCAACTGAAGCCAAACCACCATGGAAAACCTGGAAGCACTGAACGGCCGTTTCATCCTATTGTGGGACTCCTTATCAATGCGCATCCACGATCCCGCCCGCGGGATCCGAACCCGATACTTATCGGTCTCGCACGCGAACGCTTAACTACTAGACCACTGCACCGGCATCCAACGGTGTCATTGTCTTACTTCAACTGATCCACGAAATAAAGGCACCAGTCATCACTATCTTCAGTGAGTTACCATCTCACAACAGACGTGGTTGAACTCCACTGGTCACGGCTTCTCAATAGAACTCCGGGAAATACCTCTTGAATCCAGTCATTAGTGAGCAGATGATGAATATTATCAGAAGGGAGTTTTGTGGAGATTGTAGTAATTCAATAGTTGAATTCATCAGTCAATTAAAGCTAGACTACCATGGAAAACCTGGAAGAAGATTGTAATATGAAACTGGAGAAATGTATATGTGTGAAGATGTTATTTTGTTTTCTTACTAGATTTAGAAAAACCGGAATAATATGGAAATTGATAATGTTATTTGTATAAAAGTATGTGTTTTTCAAGATCTCTCCATATAATTCTATACTTGCTTCGATATTATTTTTGTTGATAAAATATTCAAATTGAGAGAAAAATAATCGGTAGATAAGAAAAGTATGTTCAGGCAAAGAAAAGTTAGATGTATTGGGGAGGAATTTATTAGTTTGATCTAACTCCAAAGACATATTAAGCTGAAACAACTTCATAGATCATTAAACTTTCGAAAACTACTAATACACTGTTTGTCAAACAGTGTTAAATAAACAGGTAAACACAAATATTAGGAAATTGTATTCTACAAGATAGGATACGTGTTTATGGTTTTGTAGCTCACTTGTTTTCCAATTTTTTTCAATATGTTTGTAATATCAAGCATTTTCAGGCATTTGATGTAAGAACATAATTTTCACTGAGAATTTCGTCTTAAGCCTTAACTTTCACTTTATTTTCTGTTTTTTATCCAGCAAGTTGAGATATGTTACAACGGAATGTTGATAGAAGACATATATGTAAATAGTTTTAGATCATTGAAAATGAAATCCCCAGTGAAAATTAACTTCTTATAAACAGCTTTGATTCAGTAAATGAACTCAAAAAATGCTTGAAAATGTGAAAAGGGTCAGCTAAAAACTCAACATTTATTTTTTATTTATTTGAACATATAAATATTGGTACAAAGTGGCACCAGATATATATGCGCCAAACAAGTCATTTGATTTGTGTAAGGGCTGTAATATTGCCCAGGTGTCCAAACCGAAACAGGTGATTTTCTTAGGAGGCCACACTCGAAGCCCTTGACCTAAAGGTCTGATTCACAAGGTAGTGGAGCATCGTGAAGAGATGCAGTCCCATGGTAGCCGGTGAACAACAATTGATTCATACGCCATTTATTCTTTCGGGATACTGGAGCCTATGTGCACCATTGGTTTGGAATCAGGGTTTTCCAACTCCCTTAGGTGGACGCGCCGTGTCCACCAACCCGGTTAAAGCGCCGGACATTAGCTTTTCGTCCTCTCAATTTCGTGAACACCCCCGCTATGAGAAGGTAGTGAGTAGGACTTCTCTGGCAGAGGCTATATACGCGTGGCCATGTGAGAGCATTTGGAGAGGGAGAGCGGACTCTCCCCACTCTCGGCCGTACCAGGGCATTTGGGGGCAATAAAAGTATTTCTGTTCCAATCTAAACTAAAAGTTTTACTGATCTGTCGGATTCCTTAATAATATCCAATGTATAATAATTATTATGGATAGAATCTACATTTTGTAAACATAAATGTAAATTTAAAAGCTGAAAGTATGTAACAATAAAACATTTGTGTTACTGTCTACTAAAGTTATTCAATTATATTATTATGTTAACAAAATGTGTCATCTTGGATATCTATTCTTCATTTTATTGATCGAATGAATTCTATTACATAAATGTAATGCATTCATTGTAACGAGACATACTTAGGAAAATTGTATATTTTACTTGACCTGTCGAACAGTATTACAATTTCTATGCCTACATCAAGACTATGTTTATTTTGAATTAGCTGTAAATTGGAGACTTTGCAGATTATAATACTGAGGTTTATGAAATTTATATGATTTTGTGACTGCAAGTAATCAAATCAGTACATTTAAATAAGATTTATGTCCACACAAATGATCCATCAATAAAGATATGCTTTAATAAAGAACAGTTTTCATAATCAGAAGTGGTTTTGTGGAGATTTTAGTATTTTTCATAGTTGAAATCATGAGTCCATCGAGGCTAGACCACCATCGAAAACCTGGAAGCACTGGACGGCCGTTTCGTCCTATTGTGGGACTCCTCATCAGTGCTCATCCACGACCTCGCCTCGCGAGATTCGAACCCAGGACCTACCAGTTTCGCACCAGAGCACTTAACCTCTAGACCAGTGGTCTAGCTCAGTGGTCTATCGGTTAAGTGCTCTGGCGCGAGACTGGTAGGTCCTGGGTTCGAATCTCGCGAGGCGAGGTCGTGGATGAGCACTGATGAGGAGTCTCACAGTAGGACGAACCGGCCGTCCAGTGCTTCCAGGTTTTCCATGGTGATCTAGCTTCAATTGACTCATGATTTCAACTATGAAAAAAACAGTTTTTATAGTTTTATCTGAGAATATTGAATAAAAAACGTAAATATAGACAAGATTTGTAAACAGTTTCTTACTAATAAGGAGTGAGATGCCTTTAATTTTCCCCATCTACTAACCTTGACAAAGTTAACAATAGAATAAACAAACTAGAAAGACTAATGTTTGAACGAAGAATATTCTTTTCGATAAATTCTCTCTTCAGGTTCTACAATTATATATCCAAATTAATAATCCAAAAAAAAGGTCATGTTTAAGGCAAAGTACATCGTTTAAAGCATATAGGATTGTCAAACAAAATAGAATAAAATTGTTAATGTTGATATGACTCATATAGAATGTTAACTTGAATCTGTATATATGTTAAGTGAAAATTTAAGATGTGATCAGAATAAATATGGGTCAGATAGGGTGAGAGAGATATGATATTGCAATTACAATTCAATCGAGTAGAAGACTAAATTGTGTGAATAATTACATTTGACAAATACATTTGACTACGAAAGGTCGTAAGTACATAGTCAAATGAGGTCATCCGATAGCTAAGATTACTATTGATTAATCGGCCTTGTGGTTGGCCAAGGGAGGAGCAGGGTTTGAAGATATTTCTTCTGTACACATAGCTCAGGTTTCTTCATCCTGATGGCTACTGCCTTAGCCGGTTGAAGGACTTTAAGCCTAACAAGCTTTGACAAAAAATTACTGACCTTATAAATAATTGAAAAGGATTGGTTTATACTGGCACTATGACCAGTTTGTACTAAATGGGCCAATATCGAGCTGTTTACTTTCTTCACCAAACCTTTGCTTAGCCAAGCTAGGAGGTGTTCGCGAGCACGAAAATGAAAATTCCTAGAACTTCGACCAATATAACTTGCTCCACAGGAGCAGTCGAACTGATAAATACAAAATGAGGTGGTCATTCTAGGTAATTCATCTTTTAGCCTCGGTGTCAACATTGGGCGCTTAGAAAACACTAAACGTAGTTCAGCGGTGTTGAAAGATTTTTGGATTGTTCTGCGTAATCTCTGATGGAGATCTTTAAATGATTAAACTAGAAAGAGACAGTGAACGAGACACATTACAGATAATGTAACTGTAGAAACTTCATCATCGAAACATAAACCTAATCGATCGATAAGTTTTAAGGTGAAAAATTTAAACAGGCGTTTAAATAGAAATACATATTTGTAGTAACAATATAACATGGGATCTTTCGATAGTTTACTTTCTTGTTCGTTTTTCTAAGTAATAATCATTATTGATAAGGTTTAGATGACAATATATGAATTTAACTGTCATAAATTAATTTAAACTTTTCAGGTCCTAATGAACGATAGATGATCATATGTTTAGGAAGCCTTGTCATCTTGATTTGTATGATTTGAACAGTCAATTATTTAGATGACATGTTGAATATCAGTTGAAGCGTAAGCACATGATGAATTACATATTGTACGAATGAATAAATAAATATAATTAAATGTTTAAAGATAAACTGATTGTAAGAATGATCAGTAATAAATGAAATCCTGTATGGCATATATTATGCTTTACCGAACTCGAGTATGATGTAAACCAGTAACCGATAAACTGGTGTAGTTTTACGAATAGTTTTGTGAAACCACTACTTACCATTATTTTCTCTCAGCTGAATTGTTTAACTGAAAGACATCAGTTTTCGTTTTGGACAACAATGCTTACAGTTGGTCTTAATCGATAAATCTGAACTACTATTCATATTACGTAATCTAGCATTATAATCTTTCTGTTACATCATCATGTTTATTCCTTGTTCATGTATTCTTACGGAATTAATACTTTAACGAGAAAAATTTCGTATATACGTATGATTGTACAGCTTGATAATAAACTAGTTTAAAAGAGTTCCATTTGCTGAACTTCATGTTCTTAATAATATTTGGGTTAAACGCCCACCATAAAAGACTCAATCTCAGACTGGTTATTACTCTGGCTTTATTTAACTACTAGTCATAAAATTAAGTAGTTAAATAAACATGACTAATCCATGCCACCGATTAATTTTATTGTAGGTACTTACTTCCTACACCTACTTTAATTAGAAGTGAGCATTTTGATTGACCTGAAAGTATTTAGTTAATTTGTTCTGATGATCTTGGTGTTAACTAGATGTCTTCACAGATAAAATCTGTATCCTTATGCAGCGATCAACTCTTATGTTTTATTGGCCGATGATCATAATAGTTGATTGATTTTTTCTACATGGATTAATAAATTGGATCTTTATCAATCTATTTAGTAATTCCAGATTAACATGAATGTCGTACTTTACTGGCATTCTCGGTGTTTTCTTGAGCTGATATTTTACTATTCTCTCAGCCAAATTTATATTCACGATTGTTTACATACATTCATATATGTGATAGTGAATTGTGTCCTTTCACTAGTTCCATATATATGTATGGATGAATGGGGCTTCGAATTTTTTAAACGGAATGTTTCTCAGATTCAATGCATTTTAGAGATAGTGTTTTATTTATTTCCCTTGACTGTTGTGTCGTTCATTTTACTAAGATCATATGAATTGATTATATTGGCTTATTAACAAAATGGACAATCTGCTTTCCTGTTTCCGATGTTGATTCATCTATTTGTTAGTGAATGAATTATTATTATAATACATCCCTAACAATTTATAGCTTAGTAATCTATAAAGTGAGAGAATTGATTGTTACTTTTAAAAAGCCCTTTCAGTCATTCTTAATCATAAACATACACACACTGCTGAATATTCTGTCAGAGTTTTAAAATATTACGAAATGAAGTCATAATTCAAATCCCATCATTGAAACATCTGACTTCACTGATATAATACATAGAATTACAGACGTACACTACTGTCTCTATTCTCTTTTTGTATATCCAGTTGTGGGCTGTCAACTGCTGTTGTTGTTATTATATGTATTCAACGTTATTTAGTTCTATTACGCACGAGTAACTGTTACATTGTTTAAGTGATCGCATTCCTTTTATCATATGGATTTTGGGAGGCTGTTTATTTTGTAGTTTCATATCACAAATTGACTCTAGTTAGGCAACCGTTGGAAACCGAGTGACACTAAACAGTTATGTTGTCCTAGTATTGAACTCTTCAATAGATCGCGTCCACCATCTTAAAAGTTATCGAGCAAATAACACTCAGCGTCCTCGAAGGACGCTTAGCTTTCAGATCATTGAGTTATCCACTAGTTTACATCTCAATTTACAGTCAGGTCGCGAAGTTGTGAGAAGTTATGAATATGATCCTTTGTGTAATCGTGAAAGAGGAACTCCAAAGAGTCCCGTACTTGAATGGAACAGCTATCCAGTGATTCTAGCTTTCTAATGGTTATCTAACCAATGTTAACCATTCAAATATTACAATAAATTTCTGTTTTAAATTTTCCGTCTAAATTATTATGTATAGAAACCACATGTACTTGGTTCACTGTGTAGTTGCCAGTGTTATACTGAATAAATATCATACTGACGTAGAACAGGATCTCTCATTTTGTCCCGACTTGGTTCAACTTCACTGATCACAGCTTCTGACTGGGAGTCCTGGAATCGCATCTAGTAGTAAATCACTAGTGAGCACATGACTGTTATTAATATAGAGGATTTTCGAAGATTGACATTAGATATGCACATCGTTAGATGACGACTCAGTGGTCTGGAGGTTAAGAGATAGTCGTGGGACTGGTGATCCTGAAATCGATCCCGTAAAGGGTCATATGTGCACACTGTTGAGGAGTCCCATGCTTGGGAGAAACAGATGTCTGATGTTTCCTAGTATTCAGTGATTGTCTAACTAAAATCAGACGGTGAAATAAACTAAGAACATTCGATAATCTGCGTAAACCTTTTATATTAACAAATAAGTTATGTTTATTCTTTAAAACCTTTTAGTTTTCTGATATTTGTAAATTCTATTCATATTGTAAGTTATTGGTCAGCCAACACAGAGTGCTACACAGATTAATTTATTTAAAACTTATTTATTAATCAATGTAAATCAGCGTTATAAAACTCAATGCACTGAAACACAATTTTTGATCGACTTTAAGGTTTGATAATAAATCTTTGTTTGTTACCTTGTTTTTCTCACTTGGATTGGACCACATTAGTTTAGTGATATAATCATTGGAGTAGTAACATTGATATATTTTATCGATAAAAAACGAACAGTTAGTCAACTACAAATGAATCATTTATGCTTTAAAACATCATGATTTGCTAATGATATACCTATTAAGACTTATCAATTGTAGTTCATAGTGGTCATATAGATTACTTGTATAAACACATGTATTGTGAACTAGAATAATAAAATCTCTTGTAATAATTCATTTCGTATTTCTGTTCTGATTGACAGTTGAGAAGAGTAGTAATTTCTTGTTCGTGTGATATATATATATATATATATAATGTTGCAGAATCGCGTGATGCTGGTACCTATCTCTTCTACGCACAGTATTCAGATAATGTAAGTTGATCCAACAGATAGGCAGTAAAGAAGATTATAATAGTAACAGTAGTAGTGAGAAATATCATATTTAGTCGAGTTCATAAGTGGACGCATATGACTCTAGACTAACTGTCCAAAGACTGATAGAAGAGTCCGAGGTCAGGAATAACTCAAGAAGAAATAGTATAGGCATTAGACGATGATCATTCAATTAATTAAGTCTATTGAAACTAAAAAAAGTCAGGATCAATATTGAATGACCTATTTAACTGTAAATTTTGAAGAATCATTTATGTTTACAATAATACCATCCAATCATCAGTTATTATCGAGAAACGAATGTCATATGTTAAATCAGGTCGAAAAAAGTCAACATATAGGTCTCAGATTATCAATATTTCTGTTGAAAAAAAAGGAATGCAGATAAGAAAAAAAAGCAATCACCATAGTGATATCCAAGTGGAATTTTTAGTACAATGTGTAACGTTTTCATGTGCATAAGATAATTGAACACATTTATCCTTTGGGCACTTCATTTAGCATCTAAATGATATGCATATTTTCTGTTCATACATTATGAATAGAATTTCTTATTTTTACTAAAATAAATAACTAAAACTTTGCGAATTTTTAATCACGTGAATTTGTTTGTTTTTCTCTTGCATTGGGAGGGGTGATAGAAGAATGTAATAGATAATGAAAAGTCATTATATCATATTAAGATAGAAAGTACAATACATAAATTAGCATTTCTCTTATAATCCATCGTTAATTACTACATACCGATGATTATAGAAAAAAAAATAAAAGTACTCTTTTCTAGGTTATATACACTAGTTCTTTTACACAGTGGAATTCAGTGTCTCAAAATGACTTGAATGTAGAGAGTTATTTGCGTAACCTTGAACTAGAAATTATACTGTTATGAGATGTAGTCAAACTTTCCTATCGACACTACGGTTAGTTCACTCATGATAGATCTATATGTTATTCAGTAAATAACAAGCTATTTGATATTTTGAAAATTAATATTTACTAACTCTGATGACTTGGAATAAGTGAAAAATGTATACTAAAGATTATTCCCTTCCAGATGGTTAAATGTTAACAGTTGTGTGCTTTGATGTTGATTCCTTTAGTTCATTGATTTCAATTTGCATCTTTATCGAAGAATGTTGATTTTAGCATTGGATTGTTTTGTAATTTCAGTCATTTGTTTCAGAAGTAATTCACTTGCCTTGAAATCTTAGAGCAGACAATTTGGAAAAAACAACTAGAAACATCGTAGAGCCATCAGTAACTGTAAATTTCTTATTCGTTTATTTAGGAAAGTTATCATTTACCTATTACAAAGGACAGAAAAGGCTATTGGAACAAATTATTTTGTACATACATCTAAAAATTCAATACCATCTATAGAATCTAGACAAACCATTCTACAGGTCTAGTTTAGTGTTAAACTTGGAACAAATATGTATCAGCCTATTCAAAGTTATCTTGATTTACGGAATCTAGATGAAGTGGAAGTTTTCATTTAAGTAACGGTTCCTAATCGATATCCATCAAAATTCATAGACTAGAGTGGAGAACGCAAAATATTGAGGCCTACTGTACCTGAAAAAAGTCAACGCTAACTTTAAGTATTTTACATCATCAAGATAAGGATAATTGAATAGAAAAACTCTATGATTAACTATAAATTCCAACAGTATATAAAAGATTGTATAGCATTCTATTGTGTTCGTCGATTCACATATATGTGTGTCGAAACACATACATAGATAAGACTAATCGTGATATGCTACTAATGCTAGTTGAGTAAGTACCTTAATGGTTAAAAAAGCAAACTAAGGGTAGGTGACAAGCCTTCATTCTTTTCTATCGTTAAACATATATTAGAAATCCATTGTAGAACCAACCTATGAACAATCTATACATTAGTGTATGAAGGTGAGAATAGGGTGATTTGTTGAAAGCTAAGTCAAACGAATATTTAAACCTCTTTTACATGTTCAAAGACGTTTGTATCCAATATTAAGTCGATCATTTGAATTTTGGGAAAAATCCTGTGGTATCAACAATGTTGTTCTCTCCTTGTTATTCTTTCTATTCATATGTTCCTATTTGTCAAGCTTTGAGTTCGTATAAATATTTCAACCAGTTAATGTTCGAAATGTTTTATCCTAACATACATATTATCTTGAAAAAACTAGCCTTCTTATTATCCGATCCAAATGAATCACAACATTCTGCGATTGACATTACTAAAGAAATATACACTTTGGATAGAATTTTACGTTCGGGGTAAAATTCATTGGTCAGAAACCAGATTGTATGTGGTGAATTTTAGTAGGGATCAAACTTTTGCAATTATTCACTAACTACTTGTTAGTAGTTACACATATTTAAGAAAAATTGAAGTCCATCCATGCATTTAACAACATTCCATTTTGATAAGCAAAACCCTGTAATGCGATAGCACATATATCCTGTTTGTGTATTGGACTTTAGTATAACCTTTTAAATTAGGCGACGTTAGGAAAATGTGACAATAGTTTGGAATTCCTATTAATATGTGATTACTGATACTAGTAGACTGTCATTACCAAATGGCAACAAGGATGAAATCCCACAAACACAAGTAGGAAGATGTAAGTTCTTACTGAGGTTTATAACCTCGTGCTTATCATGTTCTTCAACAACCTTAAAGGGAAGTAAGCTTTCGATTTTAAGAAATGTGCTGACATTTCATATTTGGGAGCAAGGGGTCATACTTCATAAACGTGAGTCACGTACTTGGTAGCCAGTTAATGTACGACTACATTCCTCTTCAATGTTATAACCCTAAAGCAGTATCACTTTTGGCGTAGGTGATGTAAACATGTTTGCAAATGCTTTAATACCTATTTCATACCACTAACTAGTACCTTTCTTTCATTGAATCGCTTATTCGATTTATAACTATTTTGCCAAACATGATGATCGTTCCCGCCTTATCATTTAGTTGTGAGAAAATAATCTATTCCGTTAGCTTCTAAACACTGTTTGAATAATAATACTTGATTTTCTGGTGGTATAAAAGAAAAGTAGCAAGAATGTTTCCATCAAACTAGTTGACGGCTCATGAACTTAAGACTTTCGAAAAGATCAGACAAGTATTCTCTATAATCTATTCATATTCTTAGGTTGTCTTTAAAATTCTAACCATTTTCTCTTTTCAGTTACTTTCTTAATGGTCATCAGAACATTTTATAGGATAATCTATAGAACTAAATTTAGATATATTGTTAGTTAATCTTTAAGTCATATAAAAACGATCATTACCAATAATAATATTCGTATGATTATCTAAATTTTTATAAGTTGTACATTGTAGATGTTTTCCTATAAATGTAAAGTTTCTCTAACTAAAACAAATAGTGATGGGCATTCGAATACGTTGTTTATATTACAATCACTACTACTACTATACAAATTTAAAGCCTAGTAAATGATCAGAAAATAATGATATAATAGTAATGTACATTTCATTGTATACTTACTTTTATATTAATGATATTAACATATCTGATTTTCTCAAACCATAATATCAATAAAACAGTATGGATGAACAATAAACAGTAATGATAATAAGAATAATGACAATAATGGTAACAATAATAACTAAAAATAACATAAACGACAACAAGGCAAAAAGCAAAGAATAAACGTTTAGTAAGAGAACAATAAACTGATGGAAAGAGAAAGTGTGAGAAAGAAACAGAGACAGATTTTTGGTTTACAAAAATGTCAGTCAGTCAGTCAGTTAACAATCATGACTAACAACTGTAAAACAAGTAGTAATTGTTTGTACAATTCAGTCAAAATAAAAAATATACGTTGATCTTCTTTTTTAATTCTCTATTATTTTTGAATAGTGAAATTCCTATCAACTGGATATAAACCAAGAGGTGAGAGTGCATCAACAATATTTTCACTTTGCTGATAAGATTGATGTTGACCATGATCAGTAGATGTCGCTGTAGAGAAATGAGAATAAAGGAAAAGAGGATAGAATAAAAACTTATATATTTAATGATACCTATACATGATCATTTTTTATCTCAGTTAATGAAGTTAATCGCAAATTTGAGAAAGAGAAAATTTAATCATATTTTTTGCTATACGAATACAAAGAATTTGCAGTCACCGATGCCACAGATGACGAACTGAACCTCTTTACAAAAACTCTCATCGATAATGGGTATCCACCAAAATTTGTCAACAAGAATATAAAATTCAAACCTTCAAAAGTACAGATAACCTATGCATAAAAAACCCTCTTTATATATGAAAGTTCAAAAAGTCCAAACTTCGAAAACAAGTAGTCAAGATTTAATCAGAGATAAGTATAAACTAAGATGATTTACCTTAATGATGAAACACGCACCAACATTTATTACTAAAACTGAACAGTTAGTGGTGGTGATAATGTATCACAGTGAATTGTAATAATTCTGACTGGTTAAGCGGTTAGAGGTAATCGACAGGGAAATCCTGTCTCAATTACGTTTTGTACTAGTTGGACACTAGTCAACAAGGCGTAGCAGCTGCACGAGCAACTGAGTGATAACATATCCGACTATGAAGTTGGTTGGGTTTGAATAGCCAACACCTCCCCAGGGAGAAACAGCGGTCTCCTCAAGATTCCAGACAAGTCACTACTGTTCTGTAGTCAATCGTTTGTAAATTCTGATTGGGAAACATTGAAATTATAAAACTAAAATCAGTGCAGATGAAAGGCCTATCAAAACTATGGATTCTTTTGATACAGTAGTAAACCATGGAATGACACAATACGAAAACCAACTTATCAGTGGATAAAGAGATTCTTTGACATGGAAATGACGATTTTATTAATTAGCCAAAATAAACTATTTCAGATTGATTCCACGGTAGTAGGGTAAATGCAAGTGTTCTGAATTTATCCAGTTACTCGGAATAATGGTAATATCAACTTGATGGTAAGGAAAACTAAACTTGGTTCAAGAAGGATTGAATTCGTGGACTAGAAGACTGGAATAACATTGGAAATTGCGATACACAAAAGAAAAAATGAAAGCATATGCGTCACCGCAGCTTGATTTTAGGCAATGTCACTCAACATCTAAAATCATAGGTAACAATTATTTTTTAAGTCCTAACCCGAAAATTTGCTCGTCCCGAAGACACTCTGATCGATGGACAATGAAATTGCAAACTAAAACATGTTCTAATTTGCCCAATCCTGGCTTTTCCTTAAACGGCTCTTACATCAGACGATACTGAACTTTGGGATAGGGAGTGACTGAGAATATGCAACGGGTCCCAGTCACTTCAGTAGATAAAGATTTATAGTCCCATCAACCGATTTGTTAAAAAACCCACTGGTTATAAATGTTCTCGAAATTCGCTGGTACTTTTTAACCTTTTAACTTAAGTTACTCACAAAATATAGCCGATGAATATACAGCTAGCTGATTGGAGATTAGCATTACCTTCATGACTGAATACGTGTTTAGCTAGTTCCTTGTTATGTAGACCTTTTCATTTTCAAACTAAGGTCCTCCTGTAGCGATTTCTCGGGTTTAGTTGAGAAAATATTGAGGGGTCACTATATCAGATAATGTCTCTTCTCATACTTAAAGTTGGTGTTTACCAGTACTAAGCGGTTGTTTTAGCAAAACTAAAGCAGAGGGTCATAACTATCTATTTTTTTGGTTCAGATGTTGAGAAACTACCCTAGACATATTTTTTCAGACAGACTCTTCCTACCAATTCGGATATAAAAAACATCAACTTTGATTACTACGCCCGAGCGTGCAGCCTTATGGAAGAGTTCAGAGGGTTTCTGATGGAACTTATCTCTTACTTAAACAAGGCTGTGATCAGTGGAGGCGTAGGCAGACGATGGCGTGCATCCTTATCTCAGAGTTGTCACAGAATTATTTGATCGGACGGAATACAGGGAACTGTCTATTGGGATCCAGACAAAGAATGTCTGTCCTGTTTTTTTTAATTAACAGCCGAAAACCATAACAATGTTATTTTCCAAATTACATGCAAATATGCTTTCGAATTCGGCTTAAAAACCCAGAATAAGGTCTACAGGTGAACAGAATACTAGGTGAATAGTCAGAATGAACATCTACCTTAATATCAGCTGATAAAAGGATATAGTTTACAAACACAGACTGATTAGTTAGATAATCATTTCAAAGTAAGAAGCACTGAACAGCCTTTTCACTCATCCTTGACTCTACCAGAGATCGAAATCGGGATCTGGAGGCCTTATGGTATGCAATGAACCTTCAGATCAATGGGTCGACGTTCAATGGTACGAACTTCTAACTTCAGTCAATTCGCGCCATTGTATGACCACAATCGAATGTCATTAGTGATCGTTGTCTCACAACTACTATAGTTGAACTCCATTGATCACGGTTTCTCACATGAATCCCGGCAATTCGCTTTCAAAGTTATTCACTAGTGAGTATTGTTAGTGAAGGGAGTTTGTGTATATAGTTCAATTCTCCTTAGTTGACATCGCAGACACCCGTCCAGTGCTTCTCGGTTTTCAATGGTCGTTTAACTAAAGTCAATCTACACTGTGAACCATGGATTGAACAATCTCAACAAATCTCCTACACCAATAATAAAAACCTGATAGGTTGGTAAGATAAGTGAATATACTACAATTCGTTCTAAAGATTATAAGCAATTGAAGAAAGCACGCTTATTAGGTCTAAGAAAGAGCAACAAGAGCTGAACAAAACAACTTTCGAACAGAAACAGTTTTACAAATGAATGCAAATAAAAGAAATAGACACTGTGCTTACCTTTCGCTGTTAGTGCCTTTTTAGCTCGCAGAAATTCAGCAAACCTGGACTTCACCGGTTTTTTCTGTACATCCTTTAATTCCCCAAAAAACGGTGAGTGAAAAATTTGACTTTTGAGTCAACAGGATCATATTATGAATTGGAAACATTTACATTTGATAATGCGCTAAACAGTAGTGGTTTACCGAGATCTGGGTGTATTTCTTTCTCATATAGTAATAAGGAGTTACCCGTTTTCTTTCAAATGCATTGTTAGTGTCACCTAACATCTTCATTAATTTTACACAGAAATCACAGTATACTGAACATTTTACAACTGAATTTACATGGACTCTATTTCGCATGGTATGTTTTTATATATTTTACTTATGGCTGGATAACATATGTGGCAGTTTTCTCACATAAAACACCAATTGTATACCATGGTTCTATACCAGACAACATATCATACCTAAATTATAGTTGAAAACTTGTGAACAGAGATAGTAAAAGCCTTGAATCGAGAATGTTAGGGGCAAAAAAATAATATCCATGTTAAAGCTTTGCAATAATGAAGTAAACAAAACTGTCGACAAACCCTGTCAATGAATATCAACAAACATGATATCTGGGATACCAACCGTAGCTGCTACCTGGACGAAGTAGTCGGGCTTTGCAATCGAAATGACCCGATCGAGGTATATTGGCTGGAGCATATGTTTCTGTAGGTTTTACCATGCCAGGCAAGCCGGTTGGAAAACGGTAAGACTAAAAGCAGCAACTCAAGGTCTGAGGGCGAAGTCATACTGCTGACTGTAAAGGGATGTGACAGCAGTAAGATGCTTTCTTCGGACAACCAGCATCTGCTGCCTTCTCACAAGGAAGGAAAGGGTTAGAAAAGGTCAACCCTAAAAATGTCACGCCTCACCTTACCTCACGGATTTCCGTCTCCGGTGGTAAGGCCCTGATCTTCTCAAACCACTCTCATAAACTACATGTAAGAGCTCTCAACGTCCGGACAACAGGCCTCCTTAACTAGGACTTTAGAATCTCGCACCATCGATGTGTGCTGCGTCTCCGAAACGCGCATACATGATCTGAGTAGCGTCATTCATTTGACCTCACCATGTCAAAATAAAGACCCATCTTGATTCACGCTTCGTGTATCTGGAAGCCTTGATGCTGCTTCCTGTGGCCTCGCTGGAGTAGGTATAGCATTGAGTCCGAGGGCAGGATCAGCTCTTTTAGACTGGATCCCAGTAGACAGTCGTTTGTGCTCTGTCCAACTAAACAGAACAGTAAGGACTCGGAAAAATAGGGACACTCATCGTTGCCTCTTCGTCTTCCCTGCCTACTTTCCCACTGACCGCAGCTCAGATGATATAAAAGATGAGTTTTACAGAAAACTTTCTGACCTTCTCCGAAAAGCTAGGCGTTCTGATGTAGTAATAGTAGCTGGTGACTTGAATACTCAAGTAGGTAAACTAAGCGAAAATGAAAGACACCTGGGTGGATCTTATGGTGTCGTGGCTCAAAGAAAAGATAATGGCAACCGTCTGTTGCAGCTATGCTCAGATAACCGCTTGTTTCTTGCAAATACTAACTTTAAGCACAAGGAAAAACATCTTTTGACATGGCGACCCCCGAATTCGTCCCAACGTTGGACCCAACTAGATCACGTCGCTATCAGCCACCGATGGAGGGGCTCGATAGAATACTATCTCTCATTCTGGAGCACATGTTTAGATTCAGATCATGCTCTAGTGCGAGCGCGTATTTGTCTGCGTCTTACTGGACGTAGGAAAAACACTGTAAGGAAACCTCTTAGGGTTCTACTTAATGATAGGCAAGCTAAAAAAAGTATTTCAGGAACAACTGGAAAAACAGTTAGGTAGCCATGTAAGTTGTGCCCACCCCGAGGCAGCGTGGAATGACATCCGAAAGCTGTGGAAACAGCAGTGATATCCACTAGTACGGTAAACCATAAGATTAGGAAGAAACACTGGATCTCAGCATCATCTACCACACTGATAAATACTCGTAAACTCATCCCATCTGGCTCTGAATGTAACGAAGAGCAGTCAACTTAAGCACAGGATAATAAGAAGCCTACGCAATGATCGCGAACAGTGGTGGGTAGCGAAAGCAAGAGAGATGGAAAAGGTAGTGGAAACATCAGACAACTGTTCAGACTTGTTAAGGAAACCGGTATTAGGAATCCAACTGTCAGCAAAACTATCTCGGAAAAAGATGGATATATTATTCATTCTCAATCCAGGAGATTGGATCGAAGGGCAGAACACTTTAGGGATTAGTTTAACGGGCCTTCAGCCACACTTCGGTTCCCCACAATCCCAAGTCGGCCTGAATGGCAAGTTAATGTTAGTCATCCACCTTTTTACGACGTTGAAAAAGCTGTAGGAAATCTGATGTATGGCTGGGACACATGTTACGTATGCCCAACCACCGACTACCCAGACGTGCAATGTTCCATGGTGTAGGATTAGGTTGGAAGAAAGCTAGGGGCGGCCAGATTAAAACGTGGCACAAATCCATGAAGTCACTGACAAGTAGACTTAGCCATGTTGGTAGGTGTAGACTACCTGGTTGGGATTCGCGAGATGATAGCAACCGACGGTTAGAGACTTTGAATGACATGGCTCAAAATCGTTTGCGATGGCGAAGGAGCATCCACTCTTTGTGTTCTACCAAATTCTAACCTTTTGAATTCTTCATGTCCCTATCCTTTTTCTCTTTCCAAATTTATTTCACTGGATTATACTCATTGAATAACATCTTCAAACCCTAAGCTTTCACATAATGCTTATACTCTTACTACTTCTGCCAATATAGGATTTGAATCAACAACTTCATCTCGGTGCTAATTTGGTATGGCAACTCGAACTGATGTACGTACGTACGAAGTTCTACGTTGTGACTGACTGATGTCTAGGATCAAAGAATTCATTCATTACCTATGTTCATCAAGCATCAAACCTACGATACATTGGGTTGGTCGGATATCGCCAAATAATAAGAGTAAGTTATCAAAATATGAGGTATACTGCATTAATGGCTTAATTTCCTAACGGATAAACACACATATGGATGAGTATACATGAACGCTAACTCGGTTAGTCAATAAAAGCTGTTTTCTCACTCAAGTAGTTGGTTTGGCTTACGTATAGAAACTTGTGTATCAGTATCAAAATCGGAAAATGGATATCATAACCATCGAATCGTAACATTGGGTTACTTAGACCAGAGGATATATTACAATTCGACTGATGGAGTTCAATTACAGCTAAGATCTGAGCATGATGTATGTAACAACTCAATAATTCATTAGTATGAATGTCTCAGTTCCATAGAAATTCAGCCAACGCCCATACATGTTAGTGTTATTGCATTTAGGTATATCCGATTTTTTAATGGCGCACATTTTAGATCATCTTGCATTACTCTATGGAGGATGTACCCTGTGTAGAAAGAACAGTACATTAGAAGGGTTTCATAAGGAGTTGATCGCTTTCTTCAAAGGACATATAATTTGACACATGAAGAGATGAAATAGAGATATATTTTTATCCATTATTTCAGAAATTCAGCAACAAAGAGAAACAGTTACCGGGTCTAGTCATTTTATTTTAATTTTACCAACGATAACAGATCCTAAACATAGATTCAAACGAAGTATCAGGCGATGGTTTAAACCTGTTAACTGGAAGATGATACATATGTTTTTATGAATGAGATTCAGACAGCAGAAGTCGACTTAATAAATACCAATCAAGATCACTTCTAAAGTTTTAAGAGAACGAATAAATAACTCCATGCAAAATGCGAATTTCTCCTGCATCCAACATACCTAATGGAGTTTAATCACTCATTGTGTTTTGTCATCACCGAAGTATCATTATTATTCGGTAGTACCTCGTGATATTTAGGTTCAGTTACGTAATCAAATAAGATCTTTATTTACCAGATGAAATGTTGCTTTACGTCATGCATACGATCAACATTTACGAGTCAACTAAGTTTTCATATTGACAATTACCTACTGATGCTGAGAATAACTGAAGGAAATAGAGACCCTAGAAGACTAAAAGATGACAGTCTGTGGAGTGAAGAATAGTTGTTTAAGCTAATATTTACCGCGGTCAGTGTGAGAACTAAAGGTTATGCTTTTAGCTAATTTTTCACATCATCGCAGGACATAATAATAAGTGGTTAAGCATACATGTCCATACAACCATTAAACATCATTTCAGTAAAGCAATCGTAGTAACATGATTCCGTATGGTATTACTTTTTAGAAAAAGCAATGAGAATACCTAGTACTTATGAATATACAGTATCAATATCTAAATGATGTGGAGAATTTTGATTGGAATATCCGGGATTCAACTCAACAATGTAGATGAACCATTTAATGTGAATAAACGACAAAATCAATACCTTGTTTGCTTTAACAGTTGAACCTAGCTTTTTTGAAAGAGAGGGATTTACATTGTACGTATTCAGAACTTCATCGCTAACAGACTGAGACTTTCTGGATTTACTATTCTTTGGAGTTGGTAAACGTTTTATTTGTTTAGATGGACGGCCGCGTCGTTTAACAATTTGTGATCTGGCTGGGGTAACAGGACACTGATCAATTGACCAATGTAATTCATCACGCCAAACACGTAGACGTTCGAAAGCACTATCGGATAAACTGATTTCATCAGCTACTAAGGTCCAATAACCTAAGAGATCATTTATAGTGGCTTCTGGTGCTGTTGCACTATTCGACAGTGTGTCAGATTTCCCAAGGCTTGTTTCTGCCATTTCAATTAGGGTTTTGAAAAATGGCAACTTTTTCTGTAACAATAATTGACATTTCCCAACGGTTGCCCTGATAGAGTCGAGTGCTATGTATTCGAAAAGAAAGATAAAGTAGTGAAGTTAAAAAGCATCACACTTAAATGATATAAAATTGTTTAGGTTAAAAATATACTTATTTAAGCACCACTTTTCTCACAAAACACACCAATCCACTTTATCACAAGAATTAGTGAGAAAAAAGGCCTAAGAACTACAATGATATGAGGCGAAATCGATACCATCACTTTCTATTTTTCATTATTACTAAGAATGATATGTAACTAACCAAGATATGACTAATGGATTGTTGGAACAGTGATACGAAGCCGTTAAGTCAGCCTGTTTACTTACTATTTTACCTGACTGCAGTTGCTATCTTGACATGGTGGTCAGGCTTGGATGTCCTGATGACCCAACCGAGCTATATCGCCTAAAAAATTTGTTCCCTTAGGTCCTACAATATCAAGCGGGTTGGTTGAAGAGCAGTGAGACTAAGAGCAGCAAACTAATAGTCTAAGGGCGAAGTCATACTACCGACTGTATAAGGGTGTGATGCCAGTACGATTTTTCTCCTAGACAACTGTTATCTAAAGCGATGCTACCTTCCTCCAACAGGAAGAGAGGGTTAAAAAGGTCGGTCCTAAGAATAGCACACCACCCTGACTCACGAATTTCCGTCGAGAGAGAAGCCTTAAAATTACTGAGCTATTTCATTTGAAACTACTCGGAAAAAGGTCATGTGACTAGCTTCAAATAGTTGTCACGCTCCCAGAGTGTCAAGATCATACTCCTAACCCAGTTCCTTTTTTCAGTTACTTTAAGAAGTATCCTTTTACGGTATGGACAGCCAGGAAGTGATAACTGATCTCATACCTCTAACAGTACTTAAGATTGTCTAGTTCATAATCAAACACCAACTAAACTATTCTCAAGTAAATGTTATTCACAAATATTAGATCCAACCAAGTTGCCACCCTCTTCACTTTCATAAATATCAACATAATTTCAGACGTCACGATATATACTAATTCATAACAATGAACGTGGGCAATCGTGAACATGAATTCGAATGAGAATACGTTGAAATAGTGAACAGAGGCAACATCAAGACAAGTAAAGTTTAAGGAGCTCATCACTTAGGTCATCCGCTGATTCATAAACATATGAAGATAGAATAGATCTATGATCTAATGAAAGGTATGACAAGTAAATATAGGGTCAGAAAAAACAACAACAGAAAATGTGCAGACAATTTCAGTATAATTACTAACAATAATCTATTAGACCTCATTTCAACTGTTAGTTCCTTGTGCAGAAATTTCAATGGCTCACTTATTACTACTTTAGGCACTTTCGATTACCAGAACACAAATGTTAATCCCTCACATAACATGCATAGTTTATTGTCATCTACGTATATTCTGTATGTGGCTATTAAACTACTTTGAATTCATTTACTGTTAATAATGAAATAGTGCGATAATGAAAGGAATTTTACACAAATAGAGGGTAGAGGGAATTGAATAAGACTACTAATGGATTACATATAGATTAGATTGAATTCACATAACCGTACTAGTGAGGTGATGCGTAGTCAGATCACGTTTTATCACATACAGGATTTGCAGACAACAAAAAACCCCGCATACACAAGAGGTGAATTTAGAAGCTTGTAATTCAGATTAAAATATACTTAAGGAGTATGCTGTTCAGAGATAAAATTTGGATACAAAACAACAGAAATCTGATGTGACTATAACAATACTAGTTTTAACTAGAGGGTATATTTTCAAACTAATCTGTCCAGCTTCATTTGAACAAGATTGAAATTTTATATAGTTTATGCGTACAGTGTGTCTTTCTTGATACAACTCACGTATCAGGTAAAGATCTGTGTACCCAGCTTTGAGCTAAATGGTTTGTGTGAGAGCTAATAATACTGCTCAGCATCCCAAAGCGAATAGGAGAGGAGTTAAAACTAGAGAACTACAGACTAAAAGTCTAGTGTAAGGTGCTGTATTTCTTATAATATTTTAGGTATTTATAAACAAATTATAAGAAAAAAAGACAAAACAGGACCGGTAAAAAATATACGTCCGTAAAAATTGAACCCCCACCTTTTTCCGGGATATTATCACATTCCTCGGATAAAACACAATTCCAATCTCCGCATAACGCAAGTAGTCGTGCTGTTTCCATATCTGCAAGCACACGAAATTCAGAGACAGAGCATGGATCATGGACAGAAGAGTTTGGAACATCATCAAAAATTTCTTTTGATACAGAAGTAGCTGTTATGATATCGTTATTTGATGGTTTGATATTCTCTTTTCTAAGTAAAAGAACATGTGTTAAAGCATTAAATCACCATACATATTCAAACACAAAATATTAATGTCACTTCATTTATTTTCAAAAAGCATGTAACGTATAATTTGGCGCTACAAGAAACTTTAGTACTTGAGATAAGCCCATGAGAGAAGAGGAATTCGTGTCTTTACATGATTACTTAAATCCTTGGACAATGTTACTGATCTGAAATTTTATAAGGTATTTATTGGTTCTCATATACATAACTTAATATCAAATACACTTCGCGAAGACATATTCTTTTATTTGGTTACAGAGTGAACGTAAAGCCATTTTAATAACAATCGTATAGACAAATTCACTCGATCAGTAAAAAACAAACTATAATTAAGCCTTCTTTAACCAGGCAGCTGTTAAATCTGGAAACAGATTGATTGGGAAAACACACAAGACCTAACGTTATTAGCTTTTATCCAATTTAATTAGTTAATGCATAAATATGGTAGATAAAGAAATGTATAAAATGATTAATCTTCATCACTACGTCTATTTTTTTAGTTAAAAACCAGATTTCCTCGCTTCAAAAGAAAGTATATCCTGCGTTTATTCGTCACAGTTTACAGACAGAGAACCCCATTCTAAACATCCTGGTATTGTT
Source organism: Schistosoma mansoni (assembly GCF_000237925.1). Lineage (NCBI taxonomy): Eukaryota > Metazoa > Platyhelminthes > Trematoda > Strigeidida > Schistosomatidae > Schistosoma > Schistosoma mansoni. Next base: position 29,242,134 of record NC_031496.1, read on the forward strand.
GCCTAAGGTGGTAAGGATGCACTCTGTCAGCGTCTTCACCAAACAAAACTATATCACCTGCGTATTTTAAGTCAACAAGTGAATCTCGTGGCAAAGATCAATCCCTAGACAGTGAGACGATGGGTGTTATTTCTGACAAAGTTAAATAAAAATGGGTAAAATAGACAACCTTGAAGAACACCGCTCGAAGTCACTTCCGACAACAATTAAGCATAAAATCTGACTCGACCAGTTTTTTCCAGTAGAGAGCCTGTACAAGGTTAATATGCTTCTCTGGTACGCCTTTCAGTGATAAACACTGCCAAAGAACCTCACGATCAACAGAGTCAAATGCTGCCTTAAGTCGAGAAATACTACTATTGTGGGGCGTTTGAATGTGTGTCTATGTTCTAGGACCTGACGTAGTGTGAATATCTGGTCTATACAACCACGTCCAGGTCGAAAACCAGCCTCGTTTTCTCTAGTCTGCTCTTCACGAGCTTTGGTTAGGCGTCGAAGCATTATTGAGCCTAATATTTAAGACACCATACTAGTCAGACTGATTCCTCTGTGATCGTCCTTTCTTAAGAACTGGGACCATCAGGGGTCGAGACCAGTCAGATGGGATTACGTCCAGATCCCAGATTTGAGCTGAGATTTCAGCTCATCTAACCGCTAAAACTGGATTACCACCCTTAAAAATGTAAAAGACCATCAGGCCCTGCTGCTCTTTCTCGCTTTGGATTACTTATAGCCTTTTCAACCTCACTAACAGTTGGAAGACCTACATCAACTCACCATTTAGGTTGCTTGGAGATAGTGAGTACCTGAGGTGTGGTTGAAGGCCAGTTGGACTGTCCCATAAGTTTTTCTGTTCATCGGTTCAATTTCTTGGATTGAGAGTGAATAATAGTCCAGTTTTTTTCGAAATAATTTTGCTAACTGTCGGATTTTCAATACCTGTTTCCTTGATAAGTCTGAACTGTTGTTTACTGTTACCTATCTCTGCTGTCTTTTCCATCTCTTCTGCTTTCGCTACCCACGATCATTACATAGGCTTTTTATCAGCCTACGTTTAAGCTGTCTTGACTCCTCATCGTGTTCAGGGCAGACGGAATGAGTTCCTGAACATCTATCGGTTCTGTAGACGCCGCTGAAATTCAATGCTTTCCCATGACCTTTTGGTTTAGGTTACAAGTAGATATCACTGCTGTCTCCACAGCTACCTCGGGGTGGATATCACTTTCACGGTTGACTAACTCTATCTAGTTGTTCCTGAAATATATTTTTAACTTTGTCATTAAGCTGAAATCGAAGGAGTTTTCTTGCTGTGGTTTTTCTACGTCCAGTAAGACGCAGACAAATATATGCTCGAACTATAACATGATCTGGGTCTAAATATTTGCTCTAGAATGACCGACGGTCTACTATCGAGCCCCTACAACGATAGTTAGTGACAATGTGATCCATTTGAGTCCATCGCCAAGTCAGATGATATCTCTCCTTACGTTTAAAGTTGGTGTTTATCAGAAATAGATGGTCAGCTGAGAATAGTTGCAACAGACGGTTGCCATTATCAGTTCTCTAAGTCGCAACACCATAAGATCCGCCTAAGTGTCTTTTGGTTTGGTTTAGTTTAGTCTACCTACTTGAGCATTAAAATTACCTACAACTGTTACTTCTTCAGAGCGCTTAGCTTTTTGAAGGAGGTTGGATAGCTTCCTATGAAATTCATCTTTAACTTCGTCCGAGCTGCAAACATTGGGGGATTGGGCAGAGACAACAAAAAGGCAAAGGCGTATGACCCCATCTTTTCGAGTTCTTACTGTTCCATTTGGTCGAAAAGCGCACAAGCGACTATCTATTAGGATCCAATCTAACAGAGCCTGTCCTACTGCATAACTTAATGCTCGACCTACACTAGAAAGGCCATGGGGAAGAGCAGTAGGGTCCCTCAGACCCCCTAAAGGTTAAATAGTGCCCGTTCTTCATATTGACAGGGTGAGGTCAAATAAATGACCGCACTTGAGTCCTGTGTGTGCGCTTCGGAGAAGTGACATACATCAATGGCGCGAGATTTTAGAGTCCTATCTAAAGAAGACTGTCTCCCTATCTGACACAAGGTTAGAACACTAAAAGCTCAAACACGTAGTTTTTAGTGTGGTTTCAGGAAACTGGAAATAACATTTCACGAATTCAAACCATTAGCATTAGTCTCCAAAACGTGATATCAGTTCATAAAGTCACGCACTTCTGGTCTCAGCCATGTTGGTAGATGCAGACTACTTGGTTGGAGTCCGCGCGACTATCGTAGCCAATGTTTAGAGACTATTCGTGACATGGCTGGGAATCGATCACAATGGAGTAGGTGTATACACTCTTTGTCTCCCTTTAAACCATGAGATTAAAATTACTTTATACCTTTTTTTCTAAGAACTAATTCTTTCTCTCTGGATGATGTCCTTATATGAAATGTTTATTTTCACCTGCTTCAGTTTGGGCACCTATGCAGTATCACAGCCCTCACACAAATCGAATGAGATTTTTGCGGCGCATATTTATCTGGTGCTTTCTTGTACCAATATTTATGTGTTTAAATGAATGAATGAAATGTTTATTTTACTACCATTGAAGTAACTACTATTAATTTGGTGTTCACCTTGTTGTACTAATGAGGTATGGCAACTTGGACTGGTGTATATATGTGTCTGGTTCAACATTGTAGCTAACTGACTAACTGGTGTCCCGTGGGCATAGAAGAATTATTAAGAGGTAAAGAAGGGATTCGATTGCCGACAAGATGATCTCAGGTGCTGATAGAAGAATGAAGGCGATTTTCAATCCCGCTTCCCACGCCGTGAAAGTATATTTCTTCTTGAGGGGTCTGAAAAAGAAGCTGAACTAGTGGTGGTCTTAGCGACCTGAGAGCGTGACCACAGAGCCCAAGAAGCAAGCGTTTGAGTCCAGTTGCCCAGTCTTCTTATGAGAAGTTTTTGATGCGAGAACCCCACACTTCAAAAGGCCTTATCGCCGGAGACAGAAATCTGTGAGGTAAGTTGAGGTGTGACATTTCTAGGGTAGACCTTTTCCAACCCCTTCCTCTCCTTGTGAAAAGGTAGCATCGCTTCAGACGCTGGTTGTTCGAGGGAAACACCTTACTGCTGTCACACCCCTCTACAGTCAGCAATACAACTTCGCCCTCGGGCCTTAAGTTGCTACTTTTAGTCTTACAGTTCACCAGCCGGCCTGCCTGGCATAGTAGGACCTAAAATGATATATGTTCCAATCAATATGGCTCGGTTGAGTCGTCACAGTAGGCAAACCGGACCACCATGTGAAAGTAGGAGATACGGTTGGGATTATTCAAAACCCGGAAAAGATTGGCTCGCGAGGAGCAGGCAGGTTTTTGTTCTGGTTGAAGATGTATTTATCATATCTTCACCCTCGGCCAAATGTTAGAACACTATCATACTTATTACAGGCCAACAACGGCAGTGTTTCTTGACATTAGGGAAACACTGTTTTCTGGAATTGTCTATTGGGGAGGCGCGTGCCTTAGAAGTTGACTAACATCTTGAAAACTCGATATACAAACACCTCAGACAGAGTAAGGACATATAACCACCTCTCTCCACAGTTCCATTGAGGCAGTCGGGTTAAACAGGGTTGACCAATCTCACCATTTCTCTTCAACTTTGCCATTGATGACGTTCTGGAAACAGCTGTGATAGATGTAGGTAATGGTGGTGTGGATCTGTTGACTAGAAAAAGACTTCTAGACCTTGAGTGTGCGGATAATATTGTCTTACTGTGCGACAATACCCTAGCCATGCAATCCGTGTCCGTAGGTATGGTATGTACTTTGCGCCTTCCAAGTGCAAAGTAATCTTACAAGACTGGCAGGACCCTGATCCTGCACCCACCCTGGGTAGTGAGTAGATAGAAGTAGCCGAGGAGTTCGTGTATCTGGGTAGCTGCATAAGTGATGGTGGCGCGAGTGATGGGGTCGATTCACGTATAGTGAAAGCCAGATAGGCTTTGCCAATCTGGGCCATCTTTGGCGCCTTCGTGATGTTAATCTGGCTGTAAAAGGTCGAATTTATAACGCGTCGGTGAGAGCAGTTTTGTTCTATGCTTGTGAGACTTGGCCTCTCTGAAATGAGGATGCTAGACAACTCTCTGTGTTTGATCATCGTTGTCCCCGAAGGATTGCCGACATTCAATAGCAACACCATGTTAGTAAAGAAGAGGTCCGGCATCGTGTGTTCGGGCATAGAGACGATATTTCAATCGGTGTAACTGTCTTGGAACATCGACTTTAATGGCTCGGACATGTCTTACGAATGTTGTCCCAGAGAACTCCACGTTGTGCGTTATTTGCCGATGCTGGGACCAGTTGGAAAAGGCGGAGACGTGGTCAATGTAAGACATCGTGTTGTAGTATGAAAGAAAGCTGTACAGGACTGATGAAGTAGTGAAACTTCATCACTTGAGATGACTGGGACACGTGTTACGTATGCCCAACCACCGACTACCCAGACGTGCAATGTTCCATGGTGTAGGATTAGGTTGGAAGAAAGCTAGGGGCGGCCAGATTAAAACGTGGCACAAATCCATGAAGTCACTGACAAGTAGACTTAGCCATGTTGGTAGGTGTAGACTACCTGGTTGGGATTCGCGAGATGATAGCAACCGACGGTTAGAGACTTTGAATGACATGGCTCAAAATCGTTTGCGATGGCGAAGGAGCATCCACTCTTTGTGTTCTACCAAATTCTAACCTTTTGAATTCTTCATGTCCCTATCCTTTTTCTCTTTCCAAATTTATTTCACTGGATTATACTCATTGAATAACATCTTCAAACCCTAAGCTTTCACATAATGCTTATACTCTTACTACTTCTGCCAATATAGGATTTGAATCAACAACTTCATCTCGGTGCTAATTTGGTATGGCAACTCGAACTGATGTACGTACGTACGAAGTTCTACGTTGTGACTGACTGTACAGGACTGACATCTGTTGGTCCTTCATGACTCCTTGGTAGGGGTCCTAGGAAATAGTGCGACAGAGTGGCATGTGACATTATCAGATGGCTCAGAGTAAAAGGCGATAGAAATAGTAATAATATTATTATCATTACGTTCATCACTATTTTCACTCTCATACACTAAATTACATTCATTTATACCTCTTTTTTATCATACTCATATTTTTTTCTTTATTTCTTTACAATTTCATTTTTACCGTGTGATGCATATATATTTTGGTGCCCCTTTGTACTGATGTTTGTTTTTAAATAAATAAATACCTAGGTTATCAAAATGTAACTAGGACTCATATAAGTACTCTATGAGGAAAAAAGGGTAACTGGTGAATCGGCAATGATTACACCATAAGATGCCAGTATTACAGGACTTAGTATTATTTCTACACTACTAGGGTACGATCGTTAGGGGAAAGTAAGGGCGAAAACATGGCACTAGTTCATTAAGCGGCTGATCATTAATCTGAGCTGTGTAAGGGAATCGTAGATTTAGGGTCAGGTATCCATTTGATGCCAGAAACCAATATTTGGGGAAAAATCGAATTTGATATGCTTTCTTATTTTTCTCTAAAGTCAGAATAGTTTGGCATATATAAACCTGTTCGTTTCATGTTTAGACTGCTCGTCATGCTTATTTCCCTGTTTATCTGACTTGTTCGAGTTATTTTCCTGAGTCAGTCAATGTAGAAGACATATGAAGCGGTACAAATGTGTATCGGTCTGAACTGCAGCAACTTACATCTGTACAGTGGGGAAGGAAGTTAGAAGTATGAGGGAGCTTTGGAAGGGAAATATCGACTCGGATGGGAAGCTAAACATGAAGTAAAGTCCAAAAGAACAAATAAAATCGCAGGTTGGAAAGTATGGAGAAACATTAAACTCAAGACTTAGAGGAAGAGAACGAGCTACGTCATTCGACGTCTTCAACTACTGACTACTATTATCCAATATGTCTCCATTTTCAAGTCTTAAGGACCATTTCATATCTAGAGGGACGAAGATACACTCAAATATTCTGGGAATGTTACTCAAGATGTTAAAAAGACTGAATTTTATCAACGTTTTTTCTTACGTTCGTTTATTACGACGATCAGAAGTGCAGTACCCTGAATTAATGCACACTTCGTAATTTTAATGTAGTTGAATTTGGCTGGATACTTAATCTTCAGGCAGTATAAATCACCCATTAATATAATGACTAGGTATAACTTAGTATATGACTGGGCAGGAAAGTCAAATCAAACTAAATAGACTTATACAAAATATTTCATTGACTTACTCTTCTGAAGTTGACGAACTTTTTTTCTTAACTCTTTGCCTTTCGTACTTGGTAATAGGTGTTGTGGTTTTTAACTGCGAACTCCCAGCAGATGGGTCGTTGTGGTTCGTTTCCAACAAAGAGAATCGACGGTTGATAATTATGCGGGAGAGGCGACGAGATGCTGATGAAACAAGATCATCGTATTTAGGCAAACGTAATGGAGTTTTGGAGTTGCTGGGATCCAACACACCCTCACTAAAAGACTTTGAGTAACTTAGTCTTCGAGGTCGAGAGTCCACCATAGGACTAGAGCAGATGGCTTGGAACCTATCCTTTTCTGAACGTATTTTACGAAGATCCATAGATTTACGAGCAACGAATTTTGGCCTGATAAAACTTAAAAGAACAATATGCTTCTTACTTGTTATCGTCGTCATCTGAATCACCTTCCTCAAACCAAATATTGCCTGGCTTACATTCGCGCAACAGTGATGACTTTATTGTTATTTCCGAGTCAAATTCAATTTCGTCTGCAGAAATTTGTCGAAAGTCTATATGTCCTCCTTCCGGAGTCTTTGGAACTACATCAATATGCACTCGTTTACGCATCAAATAAAACTGTGGAGTTAACACTAATTCGAAAATAAAACATAAGTGGTTTATCAGTTTATTTAAATTTTGAGGTACGGATATGAACAAGGTACATTAATAAGAACAGCATGCAGATGCGGTTATAAGTGGCAGGGTCTATCTAATAACAAGAGCTAAGTTGATAACTTGTTGTCTGAAATAATTTGATATAATTGAGGGAAACAAATAGGAAAACTTCAGCAAAAAGTGAGTTTTACAGTTTTAGTTAGGCTTCAGTAAAACATCAATGTGGGGAACAGATAAAGAAAAACATATCAGGACATGACTAAGAGGCATCAGTTTATGCTATTACATGTTTCACAAGGTGTTAACCTGTTTGAAATGGTAATAAAATGAGTATTTATCTTAGTGATTTGTGCAGCACTTATGTGATAACAACAGCACAACACCAAATTCCGATTGGCTATTACTGATATTCTGTGGCTGAAACATACGATATGAAGCAATAGTATTTCTGATACGTTGAGTCAAACAAATACAGACCAAATGATAAGTGAGAGATGCTGACAGTTCACACTGCTGGTCAAGACATGACTTAACTTCATGAGACAGTTGATAGGCTATCGGTTAAAAAAGTGGCTTGCTTTTCTAAGAGGCAGATATTTATGAATAAGTTGTCCACATATATTCGATTTGGATCTAAACAGTGATAGCATCTTAGTAACTTGGTTTTCTCACTCAAGTAGTTGGTTTGGGCACGCAAATTGGAAGTGTAAACGGTAGTAACGAGGTTAGGTGGCCCCATAACGTAAGAGTTCGTTTAACGACTTGAATATTTTGTACCTTGAAGCCCGTAGGTGCGCGACTTTAAGTTTACGCGTAAACAGGAAAGGAATAAGTTAGTGGGACTGAAACGTACTTATTATGAATAACGGACTGCCGCTGTGATCTAACTATGAGAAATGAAATCCAGCAGTAAGATAAAAAGAAAACCCTAGTAAATGAACTTCCTAGTAGTCAACATGAGCTATATGAAAGACTTCAGTTTCCCTGGTTAATGAGTCCCTTCAATCACGAAGGCATTAGAATGGAATTGTCATTATGACCATTGAGGGGTGATTAGAATTCAATTGTATCCCCCTGATAGAAACAGCAGTAACAGACCGAGTAGTTGGACTTTGCTACTAGAATCCAATACTTCTGACTTTCTTGAGATACATTACAAAACTATTAGGATATTCTCAAATTACACTAAGCAGTTTGGATGTTATTAGATGGTTAGCAATTTAACTCAAGATGTGATTTTAAACTTTTTACAGTTTCTTATTCCGAACTTTATATTTACAATAAATTATTGTGTAGTCTAAGTTACATGATAATTAACTTATACTCAAACCTTTTGGATGGGCTTTTTATAGGATTTTCAGTGCTTAGGATGCATGAAAGGTTAAATACACCCCTAGGTAACTTTACAGTGCTTACGTTTCGATTTACATCATCTTAATAAAGTTGACGTTAATCAAGTCAACAGAAATGTTGTGTTGTCATTGTTCACTTGGATTTATCCATATGAAGTCAGTTAAATCCAATGTCATGACAGGATTAAAACGTTGGTCTCTAGGAATTAGCATGGAATCGTAAATTCATATGCAGGTGAACAAGAAGGGATGTTCGGAATCTACTGATGTCAATGCGAACATACCACTGGAGCAAAGGCCAACACAGGAAACTCAGAACTCCCGCTCTTAACAGATAACCGTTATACTGTTGGTTCGGGGACTACTTAAACACACTGTACAGTTGACATGAAGGCAAATGAAGGTAATGGAAAAGAAGTATATCATTATTTTATATGACGTAATACATCTTTTCCACATGGTGGTTTCACTTTTAATTATTGTGGCATCATAGATCCAAGTTGGTGTCATGGGTTGTGTGACTTATGTGATGTAAATTATTTCTTAAACATTCTGAAAGGCAACAGTTCCAATGTACCATATTAAATGACGGCTTCAAGGGGTTGCTGTATGTATTTTAATGAAGCGAACCGGTTTAGCTTTTTGCTCAAAAAACAGTAATGTAATTGGAATTATACGGAAGACATTTCTATTGGAAATTGATAACTCGAAATAAGACACTTATGTTTATTCATGGCTAAAAAGATCAACAACTCTGACGGCTTAGATACTTAGAATTTGGTAACGACCATTTGACCTTGCTGTATCATGTAGTACTACTACACTCGAGATTCAGATTTGTGTAATGAAGATAAAAGGTCTACGGCCTTATTATTCTTTTTCTAGTATGCTTCTGTGAATGTCCAGTCTTCCCTTGAATGAGTCAAGGGTATTTTGTTTGTTCTTGACTTTTCTACTCGCCTGCTATGTCCTCTGAGATGTCCCGATCTAGTGGGAAGAAAAAGAGAGAATAAGTTCCAGAATCATTTCTCAGAATTCTGTACATCAAAACTAGGTTTCCACTTAGTCTGCGATCGACCAGAGTGAAGAGGTACAGCTTTTAAAGCCGCTCTTTGTATGGCAAACCTCTGAGTTCTGGAATTGCATGGGTAGCTGCCCTCTGTACTTTTTCTAGGATATCCGAGTCACCCTTTAAGCAGGGGCTTGCAACCTGAACTCAGTTCTCAAGCTTAGTTCTCACTAAAGTTGTGTATACCGTAGTGAACATGGTAGTCTCTAACTTAGTGAATGTCCATTTTAAAGCCCATAGGGTCCTAAATCCCATAGCTGCAACCTCCCAGTAATGGACCGTGGTCTTAAGATCATGAGTCACTGTCACCCCTGGATCCTTATGAGACTGGACCACAGGTATTGGTAGTTCATCTATGTTGTAGCTAATAACCTTTGTATCCCGTTAGCGTATAATAACATTGGTGGCTGTTCTATACTTGAAATATCATTTACATACAGTATAAAATGTAAAGGACCTAGGATTGAACCTTGAGGTACTCCACTAAGTACTGGTCTCCAGTTGGAGCACTTGGAATTTATTCTTACTTTCTGTCTACGACCTACTAGAAAATCCTTAAGTCATTTTAAAAGAGGTCCGGCGATGCCAAGATTCTCTAACTTCAATAGCAGTCTATTTGTAGACACTTTGTCAAAAGCTTTACTGAAGTCTATCCAGACAACACCCACTAAGTTTCCGTTGTCTAGCACTTTTATACAAAATTTCCTTGCTATAAGGAGGTTCGTTGTACAAGATAAACCCTGTCTAAAACCGTGTTGTTCCCTGTTCTTTCCAATATTTTAATAACAACACTGGTGAGGCCCACAGGTCTGTAGTTCGAAGGAAGTTGTCTTGGTCCTGTTTTATGTATGGGAGTGACGATTGTGTCCTTCCAGTCCACGGGTAACATATCTTGGTCAAGTGACATATTGAATATCACAGTCAGTGGGGCCATGATATATTGTGCAACATGTATCAAGACTTTGGGGTGTAGTTCATTCGGTCCTGTTGAGTTTTTCATGTCTAGAGTGATAAGAGCCTTAAGTACATCGTCTTGATCGAAGTCCACGATGAACAGACGGTTTGTTGACTTTGTGTTTGGGTCTGGTTCTTCGTCTAGAAGAGGCTCCTGAGTGAAAGCTGCACCAAAATAGTTTGCCATAGCCTCTACATTTTTCTGATTATCCTCTATCATTTCAGATCCACTCCCTCCCTTAATTGGGTTGAGAATCCAATTCTGCATACTTGTTCTGTAATTTATGTACGAAAATAGTCTTTTAGGCTGCTTGATTGCAGATTCAACCAACTATATTTCATGTTTTCTCTGAGCTTCCCGAATTTTAATTATTCACGTGTTTCTTACCGATCTGTAACGTTCCATCTTACCTGCTGTGCCAAGGCTGATAGCAACATTCTAACACTTCTTCTTTTGTCTTGGTAAACGTCGTATATTCCGGCCTATCCAGGGATGGCCGTGCTTCTTCTTTTTTGGGACTGTCTAGAGTATGTATGATTGGGTTACCCGATTCTACAACTGCCTGAAATGAGTTCATGCCTCTTGTACCGATGCCCTTGAGTCATTATCCCAGTATTCAGCCGACGCTGTGGAGCTGATTGCCTCCATACCTGTCTTCCATATATTAGGACTGGCAGGTGCAACTGTTTGACAGGAAATCTCAGACATTAATTTGAATAATATGACTGCACGGTCTTTTCTCCCTAGTGGTGGGAGGAAAGCCATTTGACTAACGTCATCACCGTGTGTGAAGACTGAATCCAAAAGGGAAGAGGAGTTCCTTAAGTCATATCTTGTGGGATTTCTAATGTGTTGAAATGAAGCTAATCCAATCGAGGTTTCTAACAGTTCTCAATCGAATGACGCTATCGATGACCCTTCTTCCAAGTTAACCCAGTTTATATACGGTGCACTAAAACCACCAACTACAGGGCTTTTACACTTATTACACCAGGACTTGAGTTTGATTGGGAGGAAATCATCTACTACACATTCTGGACTGAGGTATACTACGACTAATTCTTCTACTCTTCAGCTTTCAACTTACCAGTTCACATATCCCTGAATCATGTGCCACTGTCTCAACTTCTCGTATGGTTAGGGTATTTTCCTACCGTTTAATATATCACCCCCACTGGGTAAAAAGCCAGTCAACTGAATTTCATTATCTAATACTTCTGAGGTTAGCTAATTTGCTGAGACAGTAATAATATCCGCTTTTTCTTTATCCACCACTGACTTGAAATCCGCCATTATATTTGATAGGCTGCAAGCATTTGTATAGCATATATTTAATTCCGTAGAGAACCTTCCCTTACAGCCCTGAGTGGTTTGAGATCGTTTTGCTCCGAATTTTTACAATTTGAAAACCCTTAAGAAGGAGGTTTCTTCAGCTGCTTCGGCGGCGCTCGTTTATTTCCACCTCTGAAGCTCGTCTCTTAGTACTATAGGCAAGGTTGAGATCTTCACGAACGTATATTACGGATCCAATCAGTTTACATGAGTTACCTAAAATCAGGTTCCTTTCATCAAAAATGGCAAATGTAATCTCCAAGAGATGGCCTTTCTGAGGACTTTCAGAATCCACTTTTTGTCCTATTCTATAAGGTTTACAGATGCTAAATCCTGAAACTTTTTCTGGCTTTCGGAAAAACACTTCTAACACAAACAGCGGGACTGAGATAGACTTTTCTGGATATGTGTAATATTCGGAAGTATTTGAATTATAGTATGAACTAGTAATTCCAGCCATAACGCAATTTAACCAAGAAGTATTAGATGAGCACAAACGAATGTACTGTATTTGGAATTCAAAATCAAAACAGACATCAATACAGAGAAATCATTGATTCATATAAACACAACAATATGCCAAGAATTTTAATAAGCTGTAGGCTTCTTCCCGATGAATTTAAGGAAATGGACCACAACTTTATCATCTTCAACATCTTGCCCGGTCATGTTCCAGATTTCAAACCTTTGCATATAATCCTCAACAGCTTCAGAATTTGAATGCATGCCCAACCTTTCCATCACGACGCCGATGTGATGGTTATAAGTATTTGAATTACTATACGAACTAAAAATTTGAGAAATAAGTCAGTTAAGATCAAATAGAACTAAGTGACCACAAACAAACGTATTGTATTTATAATTCGAAATCAGTCAGTTATCAAGTATAAAAGAATCACTAGTTTATACTAACACCACATTCATTTCAAGTACAAACATTTATTTTGTACTTCAAATTTTACTTAAATATATACTAGTGTGATTTTTATGTTTTCATATTTAAAAAGAATATTGGATGAAAAGTAATGAGTGAAATAGTCTATGGTATGAATTATAAACTATATCTAAATATATCACAAAGATTAATGCATACATAATTACAAAACCTCTTTCAGATAATATATATATTTATATATCTAGCTGGTTAAATGTACAATTTGAAGTGATTTAATTTTACTTCGTCTATTGTACCGTATACTCTGTGGTTAACTGAAAATCTGACAAACAAAATAATAATTAAGGTTTATACTTTGAAACAGTGATCGATGTCAGTTTTCTTTTTTTAGAATAAAATGTCATGATTGAACAGGGTAACATAACTGAAATCTGGTGATTAACAAAATGACACCTTAATGGCTTATTTATTTTTAGTAAGAATTATGGTAGATAATGTTAAGATCGATAGATCATTATCTATGTAGACAAGTAGGCAAGCAGGATTTGGCATAACTGTACACCAGTCCAATCTGCTGTAGTTTATATCAGCACAATAATAGTAAACAAAATAAACAAGGGGGAAACTGAAAATATGAAGATAATCATACAAACAATGGGGTAGAATTAAAACAAATTTGATTATGAATGGCTGATAATTGTCATCCCAAAGGTGACTTCTTAAAAGCTGGATAAATATTAGAGAAAGAAGGCTGATATACACAAGAAGTTCGTCAGCACAGATTATTTAGTCCTGTTTGAAAAATAAGTTGAGTGGAAGAGAAGAATGAGCAATATTCTGTAGTGGCTTTGCTTCAAGATAATTTTCTAGACTTTGTTCATCAATCACCTTGATAACCGTTATTAAATAAATCCAAACGGTGTATGAATTCAGAAGGCTATACGAAGCGGAGACTACAGTTTATTATTGGATAATATAGATAACAAAGTTGCAAGCACATCAAATGAATTGGAGCAGAGAGGCTAATGCGCGCGAGCAAGTGAATGCAGAGGCTGACTCAGAGTCTGTTTTTCTTCTTCTGTCATTTCATCCTTTGGTGTGCATAGGATTGATTGTAGTGATTTTGTTGGTTTGTGTGGTACAATTATTCCGAAAGGCATCAACAATCTCATTGTAGTTTCTGATCCTATATAAGCCGAAGGACGAAATGACAAAAGTAGAAAAACCGAACATCATATACAAAATAAATTGTGCCAACTGCGAAAAACACTACATCGGACAAAGTGGACGCCCTCTTCATCTTCGCTGCATGAACATGAATTAGCGGTCAAACGTCATGACATATCCTCACTTATACCAATGCATGTGGACAACTATGTACACACGTTTGACTGGAAAAATGTTGAGATCTTGGATAGAGACAATTCTAAAAACATCAGGGAATTTTTAGAAGCTTGGCACTCAGGTCAATCAGCAATCAACAAGCACATTGAAATTGATCCAATTTATCAACCAATCAGAAAAATTATGTACAAACATATGAGCAATAATCAAACAAATCGCAGACACAACCAAAATAAAGAAGTCAACATTAACAGGTTTAAGGTCAACAATCAACATCGAGGTCTACAGGACAAGCTGTGAGCCATATGTGAAGAAATTCGTATATTTCACTTCTACTTGAAGTTTATGCTGATGACGTCTTTCAAAAGAACAATGAGAGTTCCACGACCAAAACATCTAGTTCAGAGAACAAAACTTCATCACAATCATAAAGTTACAGAATATCTTAATAAAATCTGAGAACCATACAGAAAATATTTAATTTGCAAAATATCAGTCAATCGTCTCGGATCTCATTGTTCCTTCATTTTCACACCAATCATTCTCTGTTCTCGTTCTCTTTTCTTTTATCTTCTTAACCTTCTGCCTCCAGGGATTTCACTTTCGACTGATGATACATACTAATTATATCTATCAAAATCAGTAGCACATACCATGGTGTTGCTATAACCCTAATAAGTAGAGGGAGAAAATAGATTTCTTAAATGATCGTCCAAATGGAGGAAGACCTAAAGTAAAATGTTATGCAATTATATATCGAAGACCGAGGTCCTCAGGGTAACTGAAAACATACCATGAATTATTTGAATAAATAGAAGCATAACACCAACATAATCAGTACCACTTGGAATTGATAAAAAAAAAACCACACACAAAATGATCCAGATCGTTATCTTTTTTTAAAAAATTTTCAATATGGCTGAGTGATACGAAATCAAAAACAACAAACAAACAGAACTATGATCAAAATATTTATATTTACTAATGTATAAATTATTGTTAAGAATTCCCTTTTTATGTAAGTCACTGAATAAATTGTTCCTTAGTCATATTGTTGGAACATTCAATACATGTTTAACTGAGAGTGTAATACAATCATTGTTTATCTACTTGTATCTGTTTCGTTATACAACAATGAACCAATGAATATTGACTTTGTGATAATAAAAGACTAACAAGGCGGTAATGATCAGAAATTGTACTTTATACTCATACACAAAACATGAATTCAAATAAATCTTACAAGGGTATCATCAATAGGATAAATGTAACAGTATAGTTTAATGGCATTAAATGGAGTGACGTTTTCCAATCAGGTTACTATAGTGGCCAAATTCAATTAAATTCTATCAATCTAAGCAGTTAATATTTATTCATGAGTAGATTGTTTCCTTTAAATCATGTATGCTTTAGAAACTCTATTGATTCTAATCTTTTTTGATATACCATTAGTTAGCTATTCTATTTAAAACATTAACTAATTTCGTGGATTGATTGAGGTTAGACATTAACACCGTTGGATGCCAGCTCAGTGGTCTATCGGTTAAGGGCTCTGGCTCGAGACTGGTAGGTCCTGTGTTCGAATCTCGCGAGTGCGAGGTCGTGGATGCGCACTGCTGAGGGGTCCCATAATAGGACGAAACGGCCGTCCAGTGCTTCCAGGTTTTCCACGGTGGTCTAGCTTCAATTGACTCATGATCTTAACTATAATAACATTTTATCTAACTTTCAATTAGTGTTTCATTACATCAGATGTTTGCTACAACTGATCCAATAATCCTAATCAATTATAGAGAAGTAGTTATCCCTCTTTTTTTTCTCAACTCTCTGTTGGTTAACAAAGCTTTTTGATCACTTATTCTAATCGTGTTGTAGATATATTCATCATAATGAGCAGTTATTATCACTTTCTGGTGATGTAGAAAACAATTTATCCTATTTATGTACTTATGATCTTTATATTCGTGCATACCTTAATGAATTCAATCTTAATTCTATAGTATTGTATTTAATTCAGTCTGAAGAAACACCATAGATGTCAGATGAGTAAAAATAGATTTTAAATTCCGATATTACTAGCAGATGATAGGTGAGAAATTTTACCTGTAGGATTCATTACATGTTTTAAATGACTGTCTGATGTGAACAGAGAAACAAAGAAGTAATGAAAAACAACGGAAGCCATTTTTGGGGACGTTATTTCACTTAATTTAGAGCTTGTAACATTTATTTTTGTCTCTAGTTTATTCTACAGACCAAAAACTTTCATTTGATGTATGATTCACTGCCATAACCTTTTCCGTCCCAAAGCTATTTTAATTTAAACGTAGACTTTGCTACACTAATTTTCTATCCTAGTGCTTAGTTTTGGACATAATTATAGTTTCCCAATTGTTTGTGTGTTGTGGTCATGTTAGTCATTTATTTATTCATGTATGTTTTCTCACTGATCCTAATTGGAACCGAGTCGTAGTGTGATTCGGAATCATGAATAAATCGAGTTTTGTTCCAGTCGTCTCATTTTCTCTCTCTCGCGCGCCCTTGTCAACCGGTTAGGTGGTCGAATAGTTTTCGTCTCTCCGTATCAAGACAGTTAGTCTCACTTCGAACTCACGCCATATTAACCTCAAGGTTAAACCTGTTGGTCTTCAGTGTCAAAACCTTAATCTAGATTGAGGCAAGACAGACCAAGGACATAAGATTGTCTAACAAGCACATCGCTTGATGACTTTATAGTTTAATTCACATATTTACCATAGAAAGCTAAAAGACACTGAACATTTGCTTCATCCTAGTGTGCAATTTTTCAGAAATGCAAATCCACAACTCCACAAGGAATCAAACTCAAGTTCTTCAGGTTTCGCAGAGAGTCCTTAACCTTCCAACTATAAAATCGGTCCAAGCGTTTCATGATTTTAACTTCAGTCAATTTATAATATTATTCAACCATATTCTAATACCACTGGTGGGTAACTGCATCACAACTGACATGATAAAAACTTCACTGAATACATATTGTTACTAGAACTCTGGGATTTTCAGAAGTCCTTTACCAAACTGTTGTTGCTGTGTCATCTCTCTCTCTCTCTTTAACATAATCTAACATTATTCCCGTTCATTAAACATTGTTACGTGTTATTCATTTGTGGATAGTAACTAAAGTAAACATCTCCATAGGATAATCTCTATTTAGTTTGTCTTTTGTTAAAGCTAGATAGTTTAGCAGTGACGTTTTATTTCATTTTTATACTAAATGTTTTCATTTCACTGAAAACTTAATCAATATAAACTTATAAGGATGGCTCGTTGGCAAACTCTAGGAAGCCTCAAGAAGCTCAGAAAGAGCCGAAGACATTCCATCCAATCACCGCTAGAGGAACATTCTAGAATGTCGACATGTAGCTTCCCTATTGGGTGAATAAGAAGGACCCCTATGTACCTATTGGCTGTCCGAAATGATGATTTACTTTCAGCCAAAAAACTATAAATACATGAGAATTTTGTACTATATTCGACACTGTTTTGGGAATAACATTCCTACTTACTAGTCTTCTGTCTTCTCTCTTGCGACGTTGAGGGTTCGATCGTTCAAGTAGTCTAGTAGTACGCGGTATAGCAAGAATCTAAAGCTCTAAATATAACAAAACTCATCAGTAGTGTAAAACATTTTTTATCAATATTATCGAAATTCCAATAAAATTCGAGATTTTATTAAAATATCGTTAATTATTTCACATGGTTAATTATGCATAATAGTGAGAAAGAGAAAAATAAGTGCGACCATTTGACTTGAGAGGTCAGTTAAAATGTTGAAATATACACTAAGTGGTGTTTACAAGATTTTTAATTGATTTAGAATGTCAAAATGTAATACAGTTATTTATGATAAAGTTGATATGTCCCGACTGATGGGATCCATTTTTGGACTAATACTACTCAGTTATTTTTATTGTATGATCTTTAAGTAACTAAACTATGCATATTCATGTTCCTCTTATTAAAAGCTTTATTTTAACCTATAGAGTATCATTATACGATTTACTGTTCTTGAGTTGTGCCCAGTCTATTAATTACAGTCTCTCACAATCGCCACCACTATTTGGCTTGATTCTGTACGCTAGCTGTAAAGGCGAGGATTGGCAAAACAAGGGCAGCATTTCTACAATTGAAGAACATATGGATCTCAAAACAACTGTCAACTAACTTCAAAGTGAGAATCTTCAATACGACCGTCAAGAAAGTCCTACTGTACGGAGCTGAGACGTGGAGAACTACTACAACCATCGTCAAGAAGGTACAAGTATTTATAAACTCACGAGGGGGTTTTGTGGAGATTTTGGTAATTTTATATAGTTAAGATCATGGTCTAGCTTCAACTGACTCATGATCTTAACTATTTATAAACTGTTGTTTACGCAAAATACTCGACATTCACTGGTCGGATACTACAAGCAACAGAGTTTTATGGGAGATGACAAACCAGCTTCCAGCTGAAGAGGAAATTAGGAAAAGACGTTGGAAGTGGATCGGACATACATTAGGGAAATCACCAATGTGCATCACGACTCAATCCCTAACTTGGAATCTGGAAGGGAAGCGGAAAAGAGGAAGGCCAAAGAACACACTACGCCTGGAAATCGAAGCAGATATGAAAAGGATGAATGTTGACTGGAAAGAACTGGAAAGGAAGGCTCAGGACAGAGTTGGATGGAGAAAACTGGTGTGCGGCCTATGCTCCTCTACGAGGGGTAACAGGCGTAAGTAAGTAAGTACTGTACATTAGCTATTTTTATTTTATGGTTTGATGCGGTCTGGTTTGTTTGTATGTAAACCAGATATGTATGAAATATATGATTGATACAGTGGAAACTGATATTGGTGTTTTGAACTCAACAGGAAGAAGAACCGATAAGGACTTCAGACTGTTCGTACAAGTTTACGCGTCATTGGTCCGGTCGATACATCACTGTTATCCAAATGGCTGTATCATTACGTTATATACATTAATAGGGGACAAGGCCACAAGTTATAACAAAAGCTAATCAATTTAAAAGAATAGTAAAACATTTGTGGATTACTTATATATAAAGAAAAGAATTTAATTGAGTCATATTGTTTTCTTCTGTTTTCAAATGAACACGACCTTGAAATTACCGTATAGTGAATCGTAAAGATTAGTTAGCATGGAATTACACATTCATAGATTACGCTTTACTGAAATAGTTTTATGTAAGTTTAAGGATACAGTGATTGAGTGATAAGAAAAATAACTACTATCTAGGCTTTTGAATATCGATGAAAATCTTTATCAAGCTAGTGTGGTTACTGGAATAGACTTTAGTGATATACTAATCTCAATCTGTGATCCTATTTTAGAAGAAATAAGATTTCACGGGTGTTTACACGAAACTGTTCTATTTAGTTTAAATATAATTAACCAAAGTTCGAACATTAAGTGGTTGTTTACTGTTTGATTAATATTAATTTGATCGGTGTATACCGTTGGTTGGTTGGTTTTGATTGGTTGACTAGGTTTCTTGAACCTTATTCATTGCTGATAATATCAAAATTCTTTACCTTTATTTAACTGATTAGTTTTAGATAGATGTTCATTGCTTCCTGGTTTTCAGTAATTCTCCAGTTGACGTCGGGATACTGTAAAAAGTATTAAAAAGGGAACATTAAAAATCACTTATTATTAAATATTTACTTTCGTTCAAAAAAGTGATCTTGTTATTGAGAAGTGTTCACTCACTGAAGTGACAACAGATTAATTCGTTCTCTTTTTTCACTGTAATAACCTTTTTTGGATACCCTTAAATATTTGAAAGAACCCTAGAAAAACGTACACCTTACTTTTTTTGTCTAGTAACTGAGTGGTGATATGTTTCCTTCCTAATTTGAACAATGTTCGTTTGCTCCTTTCTGGTTTGATTTTCTGATCTGTCTGGAAGATATTGTTTCACAACCTTTCGTATTTCAATTATTGCTTTTACACTATTGATGGTTCGTAGATCAATAGTTTCCAGATTAATAGGTGTACGAAATAATTCAGAATCACTTATCTTCAAAGTGAAATTTAATCGGAAAGTATCTTAAAAAAATACTAGACTGTCATATCATAGACATTTCACTATACATATGACAATATATTTAAAAGTTCCTGTGGGGAAGAAACTATTTCTTTTTTCAGAAACCTAAGACTAAAAATATTGTAGACATCTACATTTAATTAATACGAGACAGAATAATAAAGTTTTAGATATTATGATAAGCATTGATAACTGTTAAGTTTTGGAGGTATTTCGCTTGAGTTTTCATTGACAAAAACTAGACTATAATTCATTTTTAAGAATATGTAATGTGTTCTTTGGTTTCCTCTATTCCTTTGGCCTTCAGGATTCCATGTGAGGGCTTGTCATGTGACGCAGTTGGGTGATTTCCTCAATGTGTATCCAATCCACTTCCAGCACTTCTTCCTCCGCTCAAATCTGGTTTGTTCTCTACCACAGTAGGTTGTTGCTGAGAGTGTCTGGCCAACGGATCCGAAGTATTTTGCGTAGACAACTGTTAATAAACACCTGTATCTTCTAGATGATAGCTTTCATAGTTCTCCAGGTTTCCACCTCATAAAGTAGAACTGTCTTGACATTTGTATTGAAAATTGTGATCTTGGTGTTGGTTGAAAATTGTTTTGAGTTCCAGATGGTTTTCAGTTGTAAATATGTTGCTCTTGCTTTGCCAATCCGTGCCTGCACATTGGCATCAAATCCACTGTGTTCATCCATGATGGTGCCCAGATATGTAAAGGTTTTCACATCCTCCGAAACTTCTCCGTCAAGTGTGATTCGAATTGATGCATGTTGTGTTGTATCAGAAAATCTTGCTTTTCCATTTAATAATATAATATAATATATAAACTATCAATTTCTGCTGATATTAATTTTTTTACTCAATTTAACCTTCCTGTTATAAATGATTTGTCGACTGATGGTGCTTTGATTTCTTTGATTAAAGAAGGAAAATTGTCTATCTCTTCTGTACTCAGTAAATTTTAAACAAAGTAACTGGAAGTCTTTCATTTGCCATTCTTTGGAGAATAAAACACTTACAAATAGATAACAAAACTAATATGATTAAGAGTCATTTGGTAGTAGTTAATGTCTCATTGTCTAAACCTTAATCTTGAATGATTTCTGTTAATAAGGCTTCGATCGTGATCACTTTATTTGATACTGAACAGTTCAACTTACTGGTCAAATGACCAAACGAACTAGTTTCAGAATTGAATCACAGACGAAAACTCCAACTGTAGTGCAAATCCCTTTACGAATTCTTTTTAATATTGTGTACTGTTGTTAAATATTTCGAAATACTATATGTATACTCTAGGTTACATATACAACTTGTTGATGTTTGCCTATGATCTACGTCAAAAGCCTTTTCATAATGATCTTAGACTACAAGAAACATGGAAATAACAAATTAATCTAGGTACAAATTATTCGTTTCCCTAGGGATTTATCACTTGTTCAAAGGTTTCAGAAACAAGCTTTCTGAGTAGTTAACTCAGATATTCTACCTGGATAACTGGTAATGTAAGTTGTTAACTTGGTATACGCTCGTTTATATGACATCGAATCGCACACTTTTAATGTAAAGATTTGTGATGCGCCACGGCCATCTTAATCGAAGTGCGACCTGGTTTGTGTTGTATCGGAGAATTTTGCTTTTCGATTGGTGTATATTGAGACCTACTGCTGCTGAGGCTGCTGCTACACTGGTCGTCTTCTCCTGCATTTGTTGTTGCGTGTGTGATAGAAGAGCCAGATCATCTGCAAAGTCTAAATCGTCCTAGCTGTCCACTGTATCCTGTGCTTTCCTCCAGATGTTGACGTCTTCATGATCCAGTCAATCACCAGGAGAAAGAGAAAGGGTGAGAGTAAGCAACCTTGCCTGACATCGGTCTTTAACTCAAACGAGTCAGTGAGTTGTCAAGCATGGACGATTTGGCAGTTTAATCCATCATAGAAATACCGTATAATATTGCCTATCTTCTCTGGTACGTCGTAGTGTCAAAGAAGCCCCCATAGTGTTATCTATAAGAAAAAAATTGAAAAAAAACTATCATTACGCATAATATATACATATTATACCATTTCATAAAAATTAAAATGTATGTTAATAAATGAAAATATCCATTGAATTCGTTTTATTGATTTTTGAAGAAACTCAACAAGCAGGATTGATTACATATAAAATATTTAAAAAATTTTTTTTGGTTGCTAAGTCTAATGAACTTCTAATTATTATCAATTAGTAACTATAACCTATTATTATATTATCTTATTAGTAATTTCATAGAATCTTATTGATTTTTATCATTGTTAAAAACTATCAATGTCCAATCCTGGAATAATGTCATTGACATTTAAATAATTAAAAGAAAAAAAACAAGAAATAAAATTAATGGAGAGTATATGTACATTTTTCTCTGTTATATTTTTGTTTTTCACATTTTGAAAATCATATCAGTCTATTTGTAAGAACTTTCGTCTAAATTAGATCGAATAGTTTCACAGCATTTAGTTGCCGAGTTGATGTAAGACACTAAATAGGAAATATACATTTTTCATAGTTGAAAAATATACATTTCCTTGAAAAAGCTTGGACCAGATTGCTAGGCGAAATGTTGGATTTACTTCAAATTCATTCGCTAACATTTTACAAGTAAATATTATTCCTATTTAATATCAGTCTATTGTTTTTTAATTGAGATTTTTGTAAAATTATTCATCAGAAGATAACTTGAAATTTGAGTAACTTTTTTTTATATATAGTTGAAATCATGAGTCAATTGAAGCTAGACCACCATGGGAAACCAGGAAGCACTGGACGGCCGTTTCGTCCTATTGTGAGACTCCTCAGCAGTGTGCATCCACGATCCCGACTCGAGAGACTCGAACCCAGGTCCTATCAGTCTCGCGCCAGAGCACTTGACTGTTAGACCACTGAGCCGGCATCCAACGGTGTTAATGTCTAACTTCAACCAATCCACGAAATTGAGCAACCATTCACCAATGTCTTCAGTGAGTTGATATCTCCCAACAGACCTGGTTGAACTCCACTGGTCACTGTTTCTCACTAGAACTCCAGGAAATACCTCATGGAGCCAGTCACTAGTGAGCGGTTTTTTTAGTTTATTTAACTTTAATTCCTTTCCCTCCCTCCCCCCAAAAAAATTGTTTATTTCTTATGAAGAAATATTTTGAATAATAGGATTGATCTTTATGTTTATAACAGTTTGTGTTTATTCATATATTTTCAATAGTCTTTGAGTTGAAGTCTAATTATCTAATTTTGTTCATTTTTTAACAATTTTATATTTTCCTTTGTAAACGCAACAAATTATCATTCTTGGTTAATATTATTGAAATATAATTTAGAGGTGTGTCTCCAAGTCAGGAAATCTCTTTCCAGTGTAGAGAATGTATTATTGGCAATATAGAATCATATATTTTTATATGTGTGAATCAATTTCATCCCTCATGGAGGAGTATGGGCCGCTCACCAACATTCTCCATTTACCTCTATCCTGGGCATTCTTTTCCAGTTTTTTCCAGTTGCTAATAATACTTTTTATGTCTGCTTTCAATTCTCGGTGTAATGTGTTTTTTTGGTCTTCCTCTTTTTTGTTTCCCTTCAGGATTCCAAGTTAGCACTTGCTTCGTGATGTAGTTTGATGATTTCCTGAATGTGTGTACTATCCACTTCCAACGTCTTTTCCCAATTTCCTCTTCAGATGGAATTTGGTTTTTTCTCTTTCATAGTAGACTGTTGTTGATGGTATCCGGTCAACGGACATTGAGTACCTTGCGTAGACAATTGCTTATAAATATTTGTACACTTTTGATAATTGTTGTCGTAGTTCTCCAAGTTTCAGTTCCGAACAGTAGAACTGTCTTGATGTTCGCATTGAAAATTTTGATATTGGTTGACAGTTGTTTTGAGTTTCATATGCTCTTCACCTGCAGGAATGCTGTTTTTATTTTGCCAATCCTCGCCTTTCAGTCTGCATCAGATCCTTCTCGTTTATCGATGATGCTTCTCAGATACGTAAAACTTTCCACTTCTTCGAGAGTTTCTCCATCAAGTGTAATTCGGTTGGTGTTCTCAGTGTTATATTTTAAGATCTTGATTCAGAGACTGATGCTACATTAGTTGCCTTCATCTGCATTTGTTCGTGTGTACAGGATAGAAGGGCTAGGTCTTCTGAAAATTCCAAATCTTCTAGTTGATTCCTAGATGTCCATTGTATTCCGTGCTTCTTCTTAGATGTTAAGTCCTTCATAATCCAGTTGACCACCAGACATTAATTAATAGCGTCAGTATATTGATATTTGTTATGAATTTATAGACTAATTCAAAGGATTCCTGACTGATATTAAACATTGCCACTAATACTAACGTTATTTTAAGAATTCTTCCAAATTATGCTTGTCAGATTGAGGATTTTTCAAATTACACTATTTTACTAGACCGTGTGGATAAATAAAATTTAAAAAAAGAACAGGCTGACAAATAATAAATATCGAAATGATGATAGATAATTGACAGCTATTTTCTGAGATTTTTCAGGAGTAACTTCTGTTGACTTTACTTGTTGAAGTAACGAAACGTTTAAATTATTGATTATAAAATATCAAGTCAGTTTCAAAAAGTGTTCGACGCATACTTTTCGATACAACATAATGGGCAAAAAAAATATGGTTATCACTTGAAATCACGTTTTCATTTAGTAAAATGTTTCGATAAGTCATAACTGTTAGCATCATATTAATCTGTTATTCTTAAAATATCAGAAATTTTCACTATTGTTTGTAAATCGATATAAAGGAACTAGACCACCAGTGAATATGTATACTAAAATCGCGTTACATTACAATGTATTTACAAATTGATATGTACACGACGTTATTATCTGTTGAACGCCGTAATTCTGGAGTACATTTTTTAGTGTTAAAAATCAATCAAGTAATCTGATTCCATTTAAACATTATTAACAAACTTTATAACCAAAGATGGATGATAGCTAGCAGTGGAATCCAGGACGCGCGTCTCGTCCTATGTGAGACTCATCAGCTGTATGTGCCTGCATCACAGAGTTGATGTTCACTCTGGAACTCGAAATGATATTAAATAGGAATAATATATATTTGTAAAATGTTAGCGAATGAATTTGAAGTAAATCCAACATTTCGCCTAGCAATCTGGTCCAAGCTTTTTCAAGGAAATGTATATTTTTCAACTATGAAAAATGTATATTTCCTATTTAGTGTCTTACATCAACTCGGCAACTAAATGCTGTGGAACTATTCGATCTAATTTAGACGAAAGTTCTTACAAATAGACTGATATGATTTTCAAAATGTGAAAAACAAAAATATAACAGAGAAAAATGTACATATACTCTCCATTAATTTTATTTCTTGTTTTTTTTCTTTTAATTATTTAAATGTCAATGACATTATTCCAGGATTGGACATTGATAGTTTTTAACAATGATAAAAACCAATACCGTTCGCTTCAAACGCCACAGCGTTATCTACTTGGATACTGAGTCCTGATAGCTCTCTGCTTGTGCAATGGGGTGGAGTTTAAATTCACTTGGTATTGTTTGCTTGTATCTTCTCATTGTTGTTTAGGGCTACAATTGATCAGTCCCTATCAGGACTTAGTAGCTAAGTCGATAACGTGATGGTATTTGAAGCATATGGTACTGGGCTCGAGTCTCAGAGTGAACATCAACTCTGGGACGCAGGCATATTCAGCTGGCGAGTCCAAAAATAGGACGAAATGGGTGTGCTGGATTCCACTGCTACTCATCATCCATCTTTGCTTATAAAGCTTGTGACTTGAGGCAATATCGAGGCAGTCTGCACGTGTGCGCATATGCCAACAAAAGACTGATCAATTGCAGTGCTAAACAACAATGGGAAGGTACAAGTAAACAATACGAAGTAAATTTATTATTAACAAACATTAATTTTAAGAAATATCACCAGAATAGTCTCTAAATTGATTGTCGAATTCATTTAACAAACATATTAGGGAAATTTCCTCAAGCTGTCCATAGTCATTGTTACTGGTAATTGTAAATTCTCTTATTATGTTCAAAGAATGTAGTACGGACATCAGATCTCTGTAGTTGGTTCAGGTTCAACATTATTCTATGTTATTATAGTTCCATTATCTGATTTTCATTGTGATTTATTTCTGAATTTGACTACTACACTTGAGCTTGGATCATTTCCATCCCTTTATGGTTTGTTATTTTTACATGAATATGGAGTCTGATTATCCTAATTAGATTCCATGAATTGTCTTCTTATTTAGAAGATAGTTTACACTAAAGTGTTGTGACTTTTTGCCGGCTAATTTATCACGTGACTTACGACTTATACAATCTTAGCACTGTGTCAAACCAATGACTTATTGATCGGTATGAGCAGCCTAGTGTCCTTATTGGTCACAAAATAAAAATAGCAAATGTACAGAATCAAGCCAAACAGCGGCTGTGATTGTGAGAGACTGTAATTAATAGACTGGGCACAACTCAAGAACAGTAAATCGTATAATAATACTCTATGGGTTAAAATAAAGCTTTTAATAAGAGAAATATAAATATACATGATCTAGTTGCTGAATAGTTATATTAGTTCATTAATAGCTCTCAGAAGTTATCCATAATTTAATCTCTGCTAAGATATAACACAGTGAGTGATTTTAGCAAGATAAATGCTGATGATCAAAAAGCACTGAGACATTTGTTGGAACTACTCCAAACTGAACATATACAACTACATCTGGGGTCAAATCTAAGTTGTTTGGTCTTTGCTGAGAGAATAAAACCTTCAGACTGTTGAATTGGCATCCAATAATTAACGTTTCTAACTTTATTCATTTCGTGAAATTGTACTACCAGAGTTAACAGACTCTTCACGAGACCTATATGTCCTGAAGTGGATCTCTGATGGGATCGTGAATACACACTTCTTAGTAGTTGTAAAATAGACCGATGGTTGTTTGACTTAATTCAGGTCCTTGATCTCAACTATCTTCAAAATTGAACAATCACTACAAATTTTGCTTCGTATATTTTCAATAGAATTTTTCTAGCATCATAGAAGTTACAACTAGTAAATGATTAATTTGGAGATTAACAAGATATATATTAACTAATAATGAAACTGATTTATACCTAGAACTCTTGAATAATCATGAAATGTTTCATCAAAACATCTAAGATTCAATTATCATCAATCATCATCATCCTGCGAGTGAGGGATCGTGGATACGCACTGCTGAGGAGTCTCATAATAGGACGAAATGGCCGTCCAGTGCTTCCAGGTTTTCCATGGTGGTCTAGCTTCAACTGACTCATGATCTCAACTCTATAAAATTACTAAAATCTCCACAAAACCCCTTCTGATAATTATCATTTATGTGAAATTATACTTTTAATCATTTTTGTTTTCCATAATCGGATATGACCAATAATAGATTATTGACCAAGTTTCAAAGTAACAGAGTCATTATTGATTTTTACTTAGTAGTATAATTTGTTTGCAATAGTTTCTACACATTTATTGATATTAATTAAATAACTGAAGTTGAAGGTTGACAACTATTATTGGTTTTTTTCAAAGTTGATGTCATTGATAAAGATACAGATGTAGGGAACCAGAACACAAGTGGGGGCAACCAAAATGTACCTGAACACAAAATTACAGAATATCTTAGTAAAATCTGGGAACCATAAAGTAAATTATTTATTTGCAAAAATGTCAGTCAATTGTCTCAAACTTCATTGTTCATTCATTCTCACACCAATCATTCTCTGTTCTCATTCTCTTTTCTTTGATCTCCTTAACCTTCTGCTTCCAGAGATTTCACTTTCGACTGATGACACACACTACTTATATCTGTTGACATCAGTAGCATACACCACACATTCACTTTTCGCCTTCCAATAAAATCTGAGAATCGTTTTATTCTATAATATTACTGTACCTTCGTCTCATTTCTTTAAGTCTGTACCTTTCTCTTACTATTACTATTGTTATTATTCTCATTAATTTAGATTTTATTTTGCCTATTCATCTCCTTTCTCTATTGTTAAAATTTATTTAAATTATTGGGATTTGAATTAGTGCGCAATTAGATCAAGTTTCATGGTGTTTCTGTCGATTAAAAATTCTAAATAATAGATCAGAGGGGGTTTTGTGAAGAATTTAGTATTTTCATAGTTGAAATCACGAGTCAATTGAAGCTAGACCACCATGGAAAACCTGGAAGCACTGGACGGCCATTTCGTCCTATTATGAAACTCCTCAGCAGAGCGCATCCAGGATCCCGCACTCCGCGAGATTCGACCCCAGAACCTACCAGTCTCGAGCCAGAGCCCTTAACCGATAGACCACTGAGCCGGCATCCAACGGTGTTAATGTCTAACTTCAACCAATCCACGATTTTGAGCAACCGTTCACCAGTTGTCTTCAGTGAGTTGATATTTCTACAACAGACTTGGTAGAACTCCACTGGTCACTGCTTCCCACTAGAACTCAAGGAATGGATGCGCACTGCTGAGGAGTCCCATAATAGGACGAAACGGCCGTCCAGTGCTTCCAGGTTTTCCTTGGTGGTCTAGCTTCAATTGACTCATGATTTCAACTATGAAAATTCTAAATTAATTGAAATTCATTCTAATCTGCGGTAGTAATAAATTGATGAATGTAAATAAATGAAAGTAAACACTAAAATGACTTTTTTTAAAATGATAAAATTACATTACACCACATTACATGTCACAGTTCATCCATTTTAATCTCTCTTAATAGTCTGATAGATTTAAACTGGAATTTTTATACTACCCTTTTTTTCTTAGATCTGTTTTAAGTTTTAGCTAAGATAGTCGTAATTCATATATATTGGCTGTTTGGATCGTACCATTGATGTTCAGGAATGCAATTGATCAGTCTTCACAGCTAACCACTATCCATTTCTGCTCGGAATATTTATGGATTATTGACAATATCGATGCAATCTTCACCGAATGCACACATAAGAAAAGAAATTGATCAAGTGCAATCCTACACATCCATGGGAAGATTCAAACAACCAATAAGAATGAATTAAATTTCGCCCCACTACACAAGCTAGTGGCTATCTGGATTCAGTAGCTAAGTTTACAAAGCGGTGCCGTTTGAAGCGAAAAAGCACTTAGCTCGAGTCCCAGAGAGAACATCAACTCTGAAATAAAGGCACATTCAGCTGACGAGTCCCAAAAAGAACGAGATGCGAGTCCTGGATTCCGCTGCTAGCTACTAGCCATCTTTGCTTAAAATATTTGTGTTGCAAATCCTTTATTACAGTTCCATCAATAATGTTATGGTTGGATCAAATCACAGCTGAGATGGAGTTATGAAGGATGATTCGAAAGATGAAATGCAATGATACGATGGCGGTGTGATAGCTGTTCAACCATTAGGAAGAAGTGGTATCAAAATAAAGTCCATTAACCACAAGAATAGGTTTTTATCCAATAAAATAACAGGAAATTGAACATGATTAGACGTCATAGGGGATTAGAAGCAATCAGTTTTGTAAGTCACCAACTCTCCAACATCTGTAAGGTCTAATTCTTGCCCATCAAATTAATCAGATAAGTCAATCTTCGTCTATTGACAAGAGATATTAGTTGCTCTGCACTAAACAGTGATCGACTAGTGTGGTTAATAATCGGTAACTATCCTCCTATTTCTATCTTGCCAAAGACGACTTATCAAGTTAAAATTATTATTTACTAAGTGAATTACACCAAAGTAATAAAAGGAACGATTTGAGATATTTTAGCTTGCTTTAAATATTTTCTTAATTGGCAGAATAAGTACTTTCATACATCTAACCAACTGTAATAAAATTAGTTGATTTTATTCTACACTGCCTTATTGTGTATATTATGCTGAAAATCATCAACAGAATGATATGTGTTTGATGCTTATGTTTTGGACAAAGTAGATCCACATTCTCATAAAGACTGACACTATTTCTGATGTTTCGATTTATGTTATCCAGTCATTTAAATCATCCATAACATCACAGTAGTGACAACTTATGTAATTCCGAAATCAACCTCTCTCGTTTAAACGTATTTAATTTTCAGTAAGTGCTACGAGATAAGAACATGAATAAAGAGAAGAACGATTATTGTACAGTTTACAGGCTATTCCAATACGTGGTTTATATCCGTTATATCAGTGTTATTAGACGATTCTCTACTCAATCATCTGTATGATACAAATGATTTAGAAGAAAGAATTCAACAATAATTAGATCGAATTACAAATCACTAAATGATAAAATCCAATTTTCAGTTCCTATTAGAAACTAATATGTATAAAAGGGTAGTTTAATATTCAAGGAACTCAACTTTTAACCACTGGCTTAACGGTTCAAACCAGGCCGCACTTCGATTAAGATGGCCGTGGCGCATCACAAATCTTTACATTAAAAGTGTGCGATTCGATGTCATATAAACGAGCGTATACCAAGTAAACAACTTACATTACCAGTTATCCAGGTAGAATATCTGAGTTAACTACTCAGAAAGCTTGTTTCTGAAACCTTTGAACAAGTGATAAATCCCTAGGGAAACGAATAATTTGTACCTAGATTAATTTGTTATTTCCATGTTTCTTGTAGTCTAAGATCATTATGAAAAGGCTTTTGACGTAGATCATAGGCAAACATCAACAAGTTGTATATGTAACCTAGAGTATACATATAGTATTTCGAAATATTTAACAACAGTACACAATATTAAAAAGAATTCGTAAAGGGATTTGCACTACAGTTGGAGTTTTCGTCTGTGATTCAATTCTGAAACTAGTTCGTTTGGTCATTTGACCAGTAAGTTGAACTGTTCAGTATCAAATAAAGTGATCACGATCGAAGCCTTATTAACAGAAATCATTCAAGATTAAGGTTTAGACAATGAGACATTAACTACTACCAAATGACTCTTAATCATATTAGTTTTGTTATCTATTTGTAAGTGTTTTATTCTCCAAAGAATGGCAAATGAAAGACTTCCAGTTACTTTGTTTAAAATTTACTGAGTACAGAAGAGATAGACAATTTTCCTTCTTTAATCAAAGAAATCAAAGCACCATCAGTCGACAAATCATTTATAACAGGAAGGTTAAATTGAGTAAAAAAATTAATATCAGCAGAAATTGATAGTTTATATATTATATTATATTATTAAATGGAAAAGCAAGATTTTCTGATACAACACAACATGCATCAATTCGAATCACACTTGACGGAGAAGTTTCGGAGGATGTGAAAACCTTTACATATCTGGGCACCATCATGGATGAACACAGTGGATTTGATGCCAATGTGCAGGCACGGATTGGCAAAGCAAGAGCAACATATTTACAACTGAAAACCATCTGGAACTCAAAACAATTTTCAACCAACACCAAGATCACAATTTTCAATACAAATGTCAAGACAGTTCTACTTTATGAGGTGGAAACCTGGAGAACTATGAAAGCTATCATCTAGAAGATACAGGTGTTTATTAACAGTTGTCTACGCAAAATACTTCGGATCCGTTGGCCAGACACTCTCAGCAACAACCTACTGTGGTAGAGAACAAACCAGATTTGAGCGGAGGAAGAAGTGCTGGAAGTGGATTGGATACACATTGAGGAAATCACCCAACTGCGTCACATGACAAGCCCTCACATGGAATCCTGAAGGCCAAAGGAAAAGAGGAAGACCAAGGAACACATTCTGCCGAGAAATGGAGACAGACATGAGAAAAATGAACAAAAGTTGGATTGAACTAGAAAGGAAGACCCAGGACAGAGTGGGTTGGAGAATGCTGGTCGGCGGCCTTTGCTCCATCGGGAGTAACAGGCGTAAGTAATATTATTATTGTTAAATATTCAAGCGAAGATAAAGATTCTTATGATCTTCTATTTGCTTGACCTCTGGTTACGGCTTTGGTAGGAAATTGAGCTTTCCCATAAATGCAGAATTTGAGGGTTAGGTTAGTAGGTTAATTGTAATCTATGGTTGGACATATTTAGTAACACGGTCCAAAGTTAGTCGTAATAGCTCGTATACCTTCACCACTTACTTTCTTCTAGAATCGTGAGTTTAGTTTAACTGAGTAAATCCCATTCGTTGATTACATTCGTTCCATTTGAATCATGAATCTTATGTTTCCACTCCGATTGGTGTTCGTTTTTGTAATGTTTCGTATCTTGTTATTTACCCTTCTCGTCGTGATATCAAATATTGGTAATTTGAATCGATACATATTAATGATAAGTCCTAGGTCGTGGACGATTGATTGACATGAATACCAAAATGGAAGGCTTGTCGCATTAATTTCGCTCAAAGTCTGAGATATTAAATTAATATTCTGACCTAACTGGAAATTAGATGTGGCTCAATTAAGTCATTGTGGACTGCGGCCGCTTCAGTTAATACAGATAAAAAAATTACTCTCCCAATATTCGTTGGGATTCCTTAGGATATTTCTTAAAATCTGACTCATGAGAAATAAAATTAGAAGGAATCTAGCAATTCTCCACAATGTTAGACAACCGAATTCTGTATTTTGAGTCAACGAACTATACAGACAATTCTAAGTTGGTTCAATTTACTAATTAAAAAGTAAGTCATTCGACTACTTCACGCTCTATCCTTAGTTCAGGCGTTGACACAGGTCAGTTCTGAAGCAAAAATTTGCATCTAGAGGAGGGAGAAACTCACCTCAAACATCCCGTCATTCCCGCTCAGTGCTATCAAAAGATTCAACACTTTATCAGCATCTTCACCAAACAAGACTATGTCATCTGCATATTCTAAGTCGATAAGTGGACCTCCTGATAGGAGATCAATTACCCAAAATCCAGACGATAAGGACGTTATTTCCAGCAGTAGGTCTACGATGAAATTGAACAAAAGTGGAGATACTGGACAACCTTGTTGTACACCAATTAAGGCTGTAAAGCCAGATGACAGTTCGCCATAAGCTCTGACTCGACTGGTAGTACTCAAGTAAAGAGCCCTCCCGAGATACTCTTTCTAATGACAGACACTGCCACAGAACCTCTCAGTCTACAGAGTCAAATGCTATTTTTAAGTCAAGAAAAACCATCATTGTTGGACGCCAATAAGCATGCTTGTATTCTAAGATCTGATGAATGGTGAATATGTGGTCGATGCAGTCACGACCAGGTCTGAAGCCAGTCTGGTTTTCTCATATTTGCAGTTCATGAGTCTTCCTTAGGCGCCCGATAATTATTGAGGCTAGTATTTTAGACGCTATATTAGTCAAACTAATCCCTCCATGCGAATATTCCTCAAGATTAGGACGAATAGCTTGACAAAAATTGGGCGCCGAGTATAGAGAAGTCATTATATGTCAAATTTATATTTGAAATAATCTCAGCGATTGAAATTCAAACAATTCCAACGTTTGATTTTGATTATTACCCTGAAGAAGTCCGGACAAGTCAGCTGAACGAAACGTTGGAATTATTTAGATTTCAACCGCTGAAATTATTTCAAATATAATGTTGCAGAAACCCCATTGGTTTTTCGTAACGGTTTAGTTCAAATCACTAATAGATGTGGCTGCTGTTTTCATAGATGTTCGTATATCTTTCCAAGCAACATCTTGGTCAATCTCGTTTTCAGAATTACACAAGTGTGACCCCAGTTGTTCCTGGAATTTACCTTTGGTTTTCTCACCGCTAAGTTAAACTCTTATGGGTCTTCTTAATATGGCTTTTCTGAGTCCAGTGAGGTGCAAGCGAATTCGTGCTCGTATTGGAGCATGATCAGAGTCTAAACAAATATTCCAGAACGAGCGGCAGCCACCTATTGTGCATCTCCAATGATGACTGACGGCAATATGGTCCACTTGAGTGCATCGTTGGTTTGGTTCAGGGGGTCCCCATGTTAGACGATCTTCCTCTTCATGTTTAAAACTAGTGCTTGTTAGAAATAAACGATTGTCTGAGCACAGTTGTAGCAGACGGTCACCATTACCTGATCGCTGAGCCAAAATACCAAAATGACCACCTAAAAGTCTCTCCGTTTGGTTTAAGTTACCCACTTGAGCATTAAAGTCACGTGCTACGAGTACCATGTCTGAGTGATTAGCTTTTTGAGGAAGCCTAGAAAGCTTACTGTAAAATCCATCATTCACTTCATCCGGGTTGCAGTCAGTGGGATCGTAGGCACGGATGACGAAAAGGCAACGACGTGTATCCTTATCCTTCCGAATTCTTATGGAGCCGTTTAGCCGAACAGTACACAGACGACTGTTAAGAGGAATCCATCCTAAAAGTGCTTGTTCTACCCTCATACTTAGTGCTATGCCTACACTCGTCAGTCCACGAGAACTAGCCATCGGGTCGCCAGATACACAGAGGGTGTATCTCGTCGGTTCCTCTTCTAGGTTAAGTGACGTCAAGTGAATGACCATACTAGAATCCTGTGTGTTTCGAACACACAGCATACACCAACGGTACGGGATTCTAGGGTCTTAGCCAAGGAGGCCTGTTGGCCGGTTTGACATAGGGTACGTACGTTGAAGGCTCCAAGGTGTAGTTTGGAGTGACGTTTCAGTAGAACTGGGACAGTGTTTCGAGCACTAGAATTGGTGACCATGGTGACACTTGAGGAGGAAGTCGAAGAAAGAGGTTTGGAGTTGATAGCCAAGGTAGGAGGAGTAATAGCAATTAAAGAGGGAAATCGATTATGAATACAATGGTTTAAAGTGCTGTTAGAGGTATGAGAGAAGTTATAACTTCCCGGTTATTCGCACTGTGGAGAGGTTCTTTTAGAGTTGCCTGAAGAGGAAATTGGGTTAGAGTTGATCTTAGTGACCTGAGAGCGTGACCACAATGCCCAAGGGATAACCGCTTGAGGCTGGTCACAAGACGATATAAACTAAACTTTGACATCGTAGGTCAATAGAAACAAACATTAGTCGCTGCACTACACCTCATTTCCACCATCATCGTTCTTGTCGAGATAAGCCTTGACTGCTCGATCCACTTCCTACTGAGTTTGGAAAACACTATGGTAATATAACGAAAATTTGCAGGTCAATATGGATGAGTTTACTGCTGCTTTGTTCCCTGAACTAAATGGTTTAATGGGAGCTCCACAATCGAACCATCGAGCCGAGAGAACAACACATCATAGTAATGTCAGGAAGAGCTCAGGTTCTGAGTTCGTACGTGGGACGCAGATGTGAGTGTACCACGGACAACCGATTGCGAACTAATCGGTGTACCAGAATTAGTCATACTACATTGAAAACTCAAAATTAACAAGATAAATTTTGACACGACTTAGAACACAAATAGTATATTTCAAAGATTAACATCGTTCGTTAATTGGGCTAACTTCAACTAGGACTGAATTCCTTACCAGTCTCAGTCAAAGCTAACTAATGAAACTTTTATCAGCCAAATGTAGAGAAACATTTAGCCATTAGTTTTTAAACATTAATTCCATTAAGCAGACTCTCGTGTCTAAACTTTCCGCTCTACATTGGCACCATTAACTTAAGGGTTATAGTAAGAGAGAAATTTTAAGGAAACCTAAGACTTTTTGAGTAACGTGTCCCACAACCATAGAAAACATAGGCATGGGGATATCCAACTATACATATTTGGACACCCAACTCTTGACCATTTAAGGAACATGTGAGTTTGGGACTGAAATAGAATTTAGAACACGTGTGTGAAAGCCAACACTGATTGGATTGCAAGTGTAGTGATTTTAGGACTAGTCTCAGCCAACATCCACTGTTCATTGTGGTAGTCGCATTTCTGTCTCTCTGAACAGGCAAACATACATATATGCTGGGATTTTTGTTGCCTAAAATGCTACTGCAGCCCGAAAAGCACTACAAAAGTTGTAAAAATAAGAACATGTAGCAGATTTTAGGACTTTACTTAAGTAGAACCTGAGGACCCGATCGGATTTGTTAGGATGAGAGTTGCATATCAACAACAAGATGTAAATTAGGGGAAAAGGTTAATAAAGTTCAATTAATTTGAGAGTGAATACTAAATCGTTTATGACTGCTGACAGACAACATTGGTGATGTACTTATGAGGATAACTGAATGAATCATACGCCTAGTCAATTATTTTGGTTTTTAGAAAACAAATGTAAGTAGGTACAGCTAAACATTAATCAAGGTTACCTACTTCTAGGACAGAAATCGGGGATGAAGCACTGTTGGGAAGGGAGCCTCATGAATAACTGTAGTTGTATAAGTTACACCAGAAAATGTAGCGACGTATCGTCACCCCATGATGCACATAATGCCTAAACATCCATCTTTTTCGAACCACATTCTTCATGTTTAGTCTTATTCATTGACACTATTACTAAATGACTTTGACTTATTTGGTATTCTTGTTAATTTCAACTCAACATCCCGAAATGGCATGGCAACTTGGGCTAACGCACATTTATGCTGGGCTGTACGTTGATTATGACAAAATATATAACACCTATAAATATAGAAAATGTAGCTTTTAACATAAGCTGAAAAACATAACCTCCTGGTATATATTAAATAATCTATATTATGTACAATTTACAATGAAATTAAAATAACACGTTCACTGTACAGTTGCCTTTGCAGTTGCCTGAGCTTTTATTTTACGCATACGATGATATTTTTCAATATACAGCTTTACAAATGTGCTTATTTTTTCTGTATTGATTGAAGAAGTACCACTTCGCGAAATCTACAATTAACTAGTATAATTTTACTGACATCTCTTACCTTAGTAACAGCCTTTTTCATGATTTCTTTGTAATCTTCTTTATTTATACGGCGTAGAGAGTATGCAGGCTTTAAAACTGATTTTACTTCCAAGGCGATACGTTCTTGCCACTCACGACGTGAAGAGAAGTCGTATCTTTTCCGCTTTGCTAGTACTTCCTCAATCCTCATGTCTCCAAAAGGTTTCTTAATTTCCTTTTTATTTTCTCCACATGCACCATTAGGCAACATTTTGTCACCGATTGCATTGTTAGAAAACGGATTGATTACTGTAGGGAGTGGAGGAGGTACGAATGAATGTGGTAGAGTAGACGTGGTTGGTGGCAGCTCATTATGTTGCTGGAACGGTAACGGTGGTGGGGGAGGAGGTGGCAATGGATCGGAAGAGGAAGTGTCTACATCCGTTCTTTGGCTACCGGCAAGTTGGTTTAAAAGAGAACTTGCTGCTGAACTTAACAGTTTGTTGATTTGCTTCATGGGAGAGCTCTCACAAACAGAATCAGGTTTCTCATTTGGTTTAGTATTTAGATTTAAATCACTCAGAGTATTACAAGGTAGGCCTGCTCTGCTCATTAAGGTTTCTAAGAGGTTGGAAGCAGGAGCCTGCATCTGTTGCGCAAATGTAGGGGGTGGCGGTGGTGGGGGTGGAGGAGGTGGAGGCAGAGTATTTGTTTGGAAGCCAGGACCCGACATTACCATAGGCATGCTTGGCACTGATTGCATGCACTGACCGGGAAAAACTGAATTAGCTCCAGGAAGCATAGTTGTACTCAGTCTGGGGACAATCAAAGGAGGTGGCTGCATAAAGTTCGGAGGCATTGGTGCACTGGGATATGGTATTACGCCTGATGGAAATGTTGAGGTGG
The DNA here is from genome assembly GCF_000237925.1 of Schistosoma mansoni. Classification (NCBI taxonomy): domain Eukaryota; kingdom Metazoa; phylum Platyhelminthes; class Trematoda; order Strigeidida; family Schistosomatidae; genus Schistosoma; species Schistosoma mansoni. Next base: position 29,279,798 of record NC_031496.1, read on the forward strand.
AAATCCCCATAAGTCCATAGTTATTTTGAGGAAAACGCATAGGATTATAATTCATTTGTGGGATCCTGTGCAGAAAAGGAGAGTTGTTGCAAACAGTATTTTGCCACCTACTCAAAGGTTGGACAGTGGATCGCGGTTGACCTTGAAGGAATATATCGGCAGTAGCGTTAGGAACAGACATGGCATCACTAACCTCTGTTGGAGAGTTAGTTGGTTCATTCTCTATGACTGTCTCAGGTACAGACTGTTCCTCCACATGTTTTGAAACTTCCCAACGTACCGAGTCTAAACCTTTGTGTCCGTCATCAACGAAAGAGTCACGTTCCTTTGCTTTATATGAGAAATTTGGTTCATCAGAGAACCTGGAAACACGTCTTTCATTACCCGACCTTCTTGATTTAGCTGGGGATCTGGAACGAGAACATGGACCTGGGAGGCGGTCAACTACTCGAGAATGTCTTGGAGGTGTTCTAGATCGGCTCCGCCTGCGTTCGTTGGAACGAGATCTTGAACGGTGCTTTCGAACACGGTGCCTTGAATGAGATCGAGACCTTCTACTCATTTTATCCTCAAACTTATTACCTCTTTTGGGAGAACGTGACCTACTCCTACGGTGATGCGGTTGGACAGACCGTTTGTGGACACTAGACGGTCTTGTGTGAGCTCGATAGCCATGCTTCGTCTCTTTGGGAGCATTTTCTTCAATTGACTTAACTGGAAAAGACGGAGCGCACCCTCTTTCTCCTGATGAATTATGTTCGTTGCTTACCTCAAAGTGTGATTCCTCCATGTTGTGGTTTGGTTGGGGAACATTAGTATCCTGCATACAATCAAACGTATTAGAGTTGAAAAGCAATGGCACAACATCGCTAAGAGACTGGTCAGGAGGTAACTGGTTCTGATTAGCATCTTGTTCCGGAGTTGCAGGAGAATTAGACTCTAAATCCATATCCTGGTCAGTCGGATGTGATGGACTGTAAGGATCCATGTTAAATAAATATCCAATACAAATCAATTTTTTCGGATCAAGATGATTGTTGCAATGTTAATCCCACAGAAATCCAGTACCATAGCTAACTAATGTAAGGGAATCGAAAAGTCAGCATCTACTTAGGTGAGGAGTTAAAACAAGAGCAAGTCTCAAGGCTGATTCTGATTCACCAGTGAATGTGAGAAATATGTGACGAGAGTATTAAATTAAAGCAAGACCAATTTCACTAACCACCAGGAGCCAACATTTTTTCGCTTTGTTGATTGGTGTCAATTCTGTTTGTTGGAGTTAGTTCAAATGGTTGTGGACGGAATAGAAGAAGCTTTCGCTTAACGGGCTTCCATGTCTAGTAGCAGTGGATCACAAATACCTTCAGGCAGGAACCTAGGTATATTATTGATAACAGAGTTAAAAAGGAAATTGGTAAATCATAATAAGACGTTATCCTTAGTCCTTAAAATAGGTCAAGTTTCCTCTTAAAGGATTCCTGGGAAGTCTCTTGGACTAGCTCAGTCGGCAGTGAATTCCAACTCTCAAGGAGAAAAGCTTGTGTCTGTAGTCCGTTCTGCTATGTTGTGTCTCCAGTTTCTTGGTGTTACCCTTAAAGTTTGTATTGGGACTAAGCCTAAGTAGGTGTTTAAGAGGATGTCCAGAAGTTTTAAGGGTACTGTAAGCCATTAGAAGGTCACTTCTAAGACGCCTATACTCTAATGAGTAAGGGTTCAGTGATTGTAGGTGCTCTTCATAAGGTTTGAATTTGAGTCCCGAACTTATTTCCTGGCTCGCCGTTGGATACTCCCTAGAGTGTCCTTATCCTTTTGGAATGAGTGAGGAAATACTATGTTTCCGTGCTCTAAATGGGGACGAATAAAACTGTTGAAGATTATGTGGAAAGTTTTTCATTCAAACTGGCCATAATTGCGCTTCAGTGTTACCAGTGCAAAGTTTGCTCGGAAGGCGTTTTTGTCACAGCCTGAGACTTCAAGTCCTAGGGCACCAGTATTCGACTTCGGATACTTCTAGAGAGGAGTTTCCCAAGTTGCAACTGTAGTCTGTCGCAGATGGACTACTTTACATTTTGAAGTGTTGAAGGTTAGTCCGTTGTCGTCTGCCCAACTTCGAAGTCGAGTCAGATCCTCTTGAAGTGCTAGTATATCCTTTTGGTCACGTATCTCTCTCACATCATCAGCAAAAGGTAATAAGTCTGACGATATCCGTTGTGGAAGATCGCTCATGCAAATCAAGAAGAGAGGAGGTCCTAGTACCGAGCCCTTAGGGACCCCACAAGGACATCCCATAGCCTGAGAGAGCGTGAAGTTAGCCCTAACCCTAAAATGTCGATTTTTAGATATGAAGTGAGCCAGTCAATTAGAGGTGGTTTGATAATCAATTGTTTGAGCTTATTGATAAGACATATATGGTTGGCCCTATCAAAAGCTTTTGAGAAATCAAGGTAAATGATGTCAACCTTCCCCTTGCCATCAAGGATGTCCATCTGTACACCGCAGTCAGCAGGTTGGTTATTCATGAGTGACCCTTCCTAAAACCGTGCTGTTGAGGTGAGAAGAACTTTAAGGATAATAAATAGCTGTGTAAACCATCGCATATCAGGGACTCCACAATTTTTGAAGGTATAGAGAGAAGAGCCACCGGTAGGTAACTTGAAGGTTAGCCGCGTCGACCTACTTTGAAAATTGGTATGATGAAAGCGAGCTTCCGAATTTCCGGTAATGTGCCCCCGTTTAGTGACTGTGAGAACATCACGCTAAGCGGCGTTTCCACGATTGAAGTTGCTTCCCTCAGTATAGCAGGATGAACCATATCCGGGCCAGGAGCATTTTCTCTCCTTAGGTGCTACAGTTTCCGGAACACCAAGTCAACGCTGAGGTTCACTTCGGAAAGTCCTGCGTAGTCGTAGATGAAGCTTTCATCATTATAGTTGATGTGTGTCGGCTGAAATGTTCGGGAGTATTTTCAGCCAAAAGATTAGCGGCATCACCGTCGTTATTGATCGGACCATTAGGATCTAGCAGTTAGGAAACTCTAGTTTTGGCTTGTCAAAGAGAAGCTGCATAAAGGAATAAGCTTTTTGAATTGGAGACAACTTTATCTATATCCTTTATCTGGCACTGAAACCTGTTTTCTCTTATTGCCTTTGTGCATATGTTCCCTATATGTTTGTGATGCATGTACGCGCCGTTGTTATCAGTTCGTCTGTATTTTGCCCAACAGTGCCTTCTACGACTGAGCAAACGAAGAATGAGATTCTTGATTATTGTAGGCTGCTTGTAGCCAAACACGAGTACAGAAAGTCAAGGCACAAGCTAGACACACAAAAGGAAACAAGAACTTGAAGAGGAGCATTACAGCCGACAAGCACAAATATGTGAAAGAATTAGCAATGGCAGCGGAAGAAGCCGTGAGAGAAGGGAATATGCTTTTTCTGTTGCTCAGAAGCCTACAGTCACGATCATGGCGAGATGACCCACGTACGCGATTCTTCACAGTAGTGAAGGCACTTTCGCGCGATTTTAGCAGGTGAGTTTTGATTGTCTCCATCTCTTCATGATCGCAAATATTGAGACCACTTAATCGTATTGAGTCGTTCCCCAATTTTTGCTGCTTCTTAGACCTGTGTTTCCTACCTTGCGTTAGATTTGTCATTTAATCAAGTCGCCCTATCACATGCATTTTTAAGTACCTAAGCACAGACATGATTGTTGTCATTAGATAACAACAATAGGAAAGTTCAATAAATAAATAAAGGACATGGTGATAAAGCCATATAGAAATTCATACAGTTTACGCTACTGTTAGTTTTTCGGAATCGATAAACGATCATCCAACTTTGTTCTTCAACCTTCCACTGACTATTAGCATGTTTCCCCGTCAATTCTCCACACATTGTGTGAAGCTTCTTTATTGACCAGTTTGCGTTCTATCCGCTAATAAACATATCACAACCTCTCCTATCACAAAAATCAAGGTCTATCAACCATATTTTTCGTTCTTCTGATTGTTTTTTCGCCTCCTTTCAGTGCCACGAATGCATCATGCAGAGGTGAAATTTGGGACAGATAGGTGTTCGCCAAGTTCACAGTTCGTACCGCATTCCATTTCTAAACAGATTATCACAACTGTGAACTCGTAGTAGAGAATCAACACAAAAACCCATTTATTTACTTATTGGTTTATCTGCAAGAATGTTCTTTTGAAAGTGTTCATTGTCCTTATCTGTCCGATAACCTTATTTATGTAATGCCTTGTCTGTAAACCCATGTTTTAAATTGTTGATGATGCCCTTAATAATGGCTTGCGTCTGGTGTTTGTAATTGTGAATCCTAACCGATCGTTAAGGATTAGGCAAGTTCTTCCACGATATCGAATTGAGGAACGGCGTGGCAAATGGAAATGTTGCTACGTATGCTGAAGATAATTCGTCAACAGGCTTTCGTTGAGGGCCACTGTAGACAACTTTATAGGCTCCTCCAACATGTGCGAGTGGTTCTCTTCCCATTTAAAAATGACGCCGTAGATGAACTGGCTCCATTTGCCGATCGGATTCTAGGGGTCAACACAGCCCTTAGCAACGATGTTTATTCTGTCAAGGACAAGCCTCAAGCTATGTCAAATGACATCGCAGATCCTTTTAATAGTCCCACTCGTTGTCTTAATGTTCATCATAATCACGGATGCTCCGAAAAACCTTGAAGAAGCCTGCCACGGAGATCTGTTTTTGGACCAAAAGAAGCGAGTAAGCCTAAATGGTCTTGTTGTCACAACACTTTTGGTAAGCCTTCCGAAAATTGCAGGAAACCCATCATTTTCCCCAGCCTCAAATCTTCCATTACATCAAACATTTGGGGATAATCTCCCTCCAGCCTGTGTTGCGATGACTGAAGCTGGTAGATATGGACGTCTGTCATACATTGCTGGTATAATGATGAAGATGTAGTATTTCGTCCGCAGTGGTGAGAACGTTAACATCCTTCCCGAGAATACCAACGATCGTTCACAAGTTCCTGTTTTTTATTTTACAGGCAGCAGACGGAAAATCAATCGCCATGTACAGCAGAAAACATGTTTTTGAGTGTGTTTACGCACATACAAAACGCTGAATTTTTAAAGTTGCAGACTTGTCAGGCTGAATCATCGGCAAACATAATACAACACCACAATCTACTCGTCAACCCGAGAATGTGGAGGTCAGTAGACAGAGGCAATAAATTATGTGTTTGTAGACTTTCATTTTCTGATTGAACGTTATGCGATGTCAGAATTAAACATATGGTCGATCCGTAAGTATCCTGAAGCGTACAAAACACAGAGAATTATCGTGTGTGGCTAGAGGTGTTATACATCGCATCATGACTACAGGACCACCTGTACCTTCGAAAGCACACCGACTGTCTCCGTAAAGCTAAGACTAACTGAAAACGAACATGACCATATGCATGATCCAGTCGCAAAACAGCGCAAATGAATTCCCTTAGTATATGGACTCCAAAAAAGCGATGATTGACGTCCAACAAGTGATCAACAAGGGCTTAGTACGAATACCACTTCCGACCGTTACTTTTTGACACTCATCCACGATTTGACAGAAGCCTAGAAAGGTACACCTGTCTCCTCAAAAGTCGACTGGATTAAGGCATATAACCGAATTCTTACGCTTGCAAACAACATTCTCAAAACGGCTATCGTCACTTTCTTTGGACCTTATGAATTTTTGCATATGTCTTTCAGTGCAGCTCATATTTTCCAGAAATCCATTATTGACGTATTTAGAGGTCTCATCGTTATATGCTCTTATGTTGTTGACTTTGAGATCTCAGATTCGGACAAATAACCCCATCTCCATCGTCTGGATCTAGCTTTTCATTGACTTCAGAACGGGCTTGTTGTAAACACTCTGAAACATCAGATCCTATTCGACTTACTCGATTTTTGTTGGGCACACTATTGATGCTCAGTGTACTTTCCGTCTGCTAGACAAAGTGAGGGCCGATAAATTAACAAGAATCGACTCAAATCAAGAGATTAAGAACGTTCTGCGGACTGGTTAGTTTTCAGCTACGGTTCATTACGAAATGACAGTCTCTTACGCGACCTTTAAAAGACCAGCCTCGTGGAAACATGAAAATCACTGCAAAAAAGCCTTTCCCATAGTAAAATCTAGTAATATAGTGTCAAATGTGCTGGCACGCCTCAATAGCCAACTATCCATTAATATCGCCCTAGACTCACCCGACGCAACAACTGCAGTAGTCTTACCATAGTGAGTAAACAACAAATGAGAACCTTTGGCATTCTTTTCTACACGGTTGCAAGACACTGAATGGAAGTATGGAACTTCCGGCAAGAGAAGCCTAGCTATATATTGTGCTGTACTGTACTTTCAACACTCTATGGAAATCCGATATTTTTCCGGTTCACTGACAATAATCTTCTTATCTTCGATTACTGTTATGATAATTCGTACATAAGTGTTGGGAAGAGATCATTTCAGGTTCCATCATAAATTGTACGCAAGTTTTAGCAATGTTTACATAATATGCACCATATTTAGGCAGGTTCTGTAGTACTCAGAAGAATAATAAGTCGACCCTAAAGAAGATAGAAGGAAAAGAAGAATGAAATATCCGAACAATAAAAAAGAATGTTCCTGAAACAAAGTAATAAAGTGTAGTACATCCAATACAGGAAGAATTTCAAACAATTCACTAGTGCAGTAAGATTTGGTGGTAGAATAAGAGTTAATGCACTAACAGTTTAGAATAATTAGATGAAAGTCTCAATTAATAGCGGAAAAAGATCGTCAAATATCAAAATGCATGGGTCGTATATATGTGGCGAATCTAGAAGTTTGATCTATATTCCAATTAGTGTTGTGCAAGGGCTTGTGTTTTGAACTGAAAACTGAAGGTCAGTAAGACCAATATTTATATAGAAGAAAGATTTGGAGAAACAAAAAGAATTTCTAGGGTGTCAGGGGATCAACCGTGGTAATATATAATATCTGAGGTGTGTTAGAAGATCAGTCATGATGGTAATAATGATAATGAATATGGACATAAATAGACTTCGGATATTCGCATACAGAAAAGGCAATGGATCTACCTCGTTAGCTCGTCTTCAGATAAACACTGCCGTCGAGATCCTCGCCAACTAGACTGCATCTCTCAGTCTACTCTACCAAACTCAAAAGGCTCATAAGCTTGTCACTAGGCCCTAAAAAGCTTCATCAATTATTCCTTGAACTACCGCTCACTGATAATACACTTTACTATGGACCGCCTAATATCTAGACGGAACAAGAGTATAATGAACCCCATTGTTATTAGTATGAATATGACGAAATTTCAGAGCACATGGTTTATTCTCTCCCACTATTCATTGGTTATTAATCATGGCCTTCTGCTCCTGACCCTCACTTTCGGATTCCTAATCTCTCTAACGGTTAAAGATACATTATTCTCTCTTAGTGTCCTGTCTTTTTTTCCATTACAAGCAGGTAGATAACTCACTAATCTTATAGATGATGATCAACTAAGGCCGATTATAAGAACCTCAAAATGTCCTGATTCCTTGCGAGTTGCTCAATGTTTTATTTTTCTTGCCCTGAAAATTTTACAATCTTCTACACTTTCATATCCTTTGACTTACTATTAGTCTTTACCATCTCTTAACCACATATAATCTGACCAGCCTCTTATATCTTGTACCATTAGTTATCTTCATAGCAGTATGATATACTTAGTGGATGTCTAACCCATAATACAAATGCTTTAACCATCTGATTAGCATGTAACATGGAACTAGTAGAGACAGCGTATTCCAAATATGAGCTTTGATTAAAGAAATATTCATACTTACCACAAACGTAAGAGAGCTTAACACCACAGAAGGAGGGAAGGTGGCGTCACTGACCAGCAGACATGATGGTAGGGAGATAACTTTAGTTCACCCATGTCTGTAGGGCAGAACATTTTGTTTAATTACGGCTTCTTATGTCAAGTGGAATGTCACGAACCAACGATATTGATGCTGATTTATTCACACCTTTTTAAATCCTGTTTAAAACTCTGAATCGGCTTCACTTCCTACCGAGTAATCTTGTAACAAGCAAACTAGACAATTCGTTTGAATCGAAGCCTGCTCAAGGCCCTATAAATTCTACAAAAATGGGTTCAAATAGCTTCGACAAAGGAGAGAGACAGTTATTAGTGTATCAGAATACTGTTTTCAGCACTATATTTTATAACTACACATAATCCAATACTTTCAGCTTCTTTCTGAACCACCTTTTATACAGTTCTCTATCCACTCATACCTTGTTTACACTTATTTTGCTTGACATATTAAAATGCTCCTTATCAATAAGTACCTTAATAATATAGAAATAGGCTAAGTAGTCATACCTTAACTGTTCCCCTATAAACATTGTCTGCTCTGCTTCCCTTTCTTTTTTTCTTACACCCTATTCATCCCCCTTGGATACGCCACCGAAAACAGATACGGAATGCGTGACTTCGTCTTGCACCATTATTGAAGCCTAGATATTTCAGAGGTATGTGGGGTTGTGGTCTCTAGAAGCCCCCAAATTTACATGGATCTATTTTCTACCATCAGCTGCATGTCGCAACGCAACCTTCATAAAGCGCGCCAGCTGTGATATTGATAATACCATTCTTGCTAAAACCATCTGCATTCATATTTTATAAAACATCAATCCAGTTAAGTAATTTACAACAGTGAAAACTGTAACTTTTGTGACAAGTTGATCTTGTCTGTGAACTTGCATGACTCATGCAGCTGACTGATATTTGACAATAAATTATTATTATTACTTTTTAAGTTGGTATTATTACATGTACAATGTATTATGTAGCAAACAATATAGCTGCAGACGTGTTGTCGACCTGCTGAAACGAGCTTCAAAGAGAAAACGATTATCTTCAGCACAAATTATCTTCGACAACTCTAAAACTAAGAGTCAAACAGATGGAAACTGGCAAAGAAAATACACTCGTGATATGAAGAAGGATCCCCACGTGATTTCAAAATTTGTTGTTCTAAATCACAATATGAGGAAGGATCATTCAAACATGTCGAAACATTGTCAACAGAATGTCTTTATAACGATGACGAAATATCCCTACCCTGGTAATCGAGGGAGTACCAAGTTAATTAATGCGTTTGAATTTCGTTCTTGTCTGTTATTATACCACGTTTGATTAATACACTTGTAACTTGCGACCCAAATAACTAAAAAACGAAATTCCAATTCGGGTGCTAAGGCTCATTAGCAAGTTGCAAGTAATTAAATTAAATATGAAGTTCTAAAACTACTTTATCAAACCTGTATATTACCGTAGTGCAATTTCCAAAATGCCAAACCGAAAAGTTTTAAAGCCAAAATTACAAGCAAAGACATTAAAAGTTCAAGTAAAAAATATATTCAAAACAAGATTGAATCAACGATATTAAGTACAACAGTTATCATTCAGTTAAATACTCTCATTTCCACTTGCTACACTAATAGTAGAATGACTCTGTTGGTCAGGCATGAGTAAAAACGCAAGACAGTGAGCACGCTCCTCTCCAAGCTGGTAGGAATTCAAAGCGATTAGAAATTTCTAATATCCCTTCGGCTTTATCGAAACTCCTGATGCTCGTTTAAATCACGTTTATCTCAATTTAATGAATCTCTCAACGGAATCAAGTGGATGCTCCTATCTCTTAACATGCGGTTCGTATCGTACGATAACCAAAACCAATACCTATGAAGAACATTACTTCTGATGCAGAGTTTTGTATCCTCGTCCAAAGATGGGTAGCATACTTCGGCCGCTCTTCAGCCACTACTACAGACTGTAGACGTTAGTTCAAACCTTTTGTTGCCTTGCTGCACTTCTAGGAATTAAGACTCTAGACGATTGCCTAACACTTAAATAAACAGTTTCGTGGAAAGAGATTACCGATAGTGGAAAACCCCCCGTTCAGTGGCGAATGTATCACGATGAACTGACGTTTTTTCGCCCGCGTTACTTGTAATTTGCACTGAGGGGTGGGCTGATGTTGTACGCGTTTCAGATGAACCCCGTAAGGACATGACGATTCGACTTCCATGGGAATTCACGAACTCTTCATCATTTACAATGAATTTGATTATAAACTATCACACAAGTAGGTTTATAAATGATATATGTAAAACATTTTTTCACACGACCACAATCATCTGACGTATTCACCCAACACGCATTACGAATGAGTGCACGTGCCTCTTAATGTTAGGATTCATCCCGTCGACCCATGATGTTGCAGAAGGAGGGCTCTGTAAAATTCATCTCGGACCTCTGCACAACACCATTTACAAATACAGGACCAAAGATAATGACAGTACACTTCCTTACTCACGCTTGTTACTCCTCGTGGAGGAGCACAGGCCACTCATCAACATTCTTCACCCAACTCTGTCCTGAACAATTCTTTCCGTTTGCTCTTGGTTGCTATTCATCCTTTTGGTGTAAGCTTTTAGACTTCGACGCAGTGTGTTCTCTGGTCTACTTCTTTTCCATTTCCCTTCAACATTCCAAGTAAGCATTTGATTCGAGATGCAGACTGATGATTTGCGAAATGTATGTCCTGTCCATTTTCATCGTCGTTTCCTAATTTCCTTTTTAGATGGAAGCTGATTTATTATATTGTAAAACCAGTGGAATGTCACTGATCCCTAGCCAACTCACTCGGCAATTGGGTCATTGAATTTAGAGTAGATCATCGATCCCCGTCAAAAATAACCAACGCACATCATTTGATCATATGCCATGGACTGGCCCATGTGGTGGTGGTCGCACTAACTTCTCTGTACTCATTCTTACTAATACATTTCCGTAATAACGTCCTTTGCGTTATATGGTCTTCAAAGCAGGCATAGTACTTTGCTTTGTCGAATGAGTAATCCACGTTAGGTGCTGACCGCGAGGCGTGACTTCGAATTTAACTGGTTCGTCACACTATTACCATATAGCCAAAATAGGTTCCCTATCATTCGACGGAGACCGTCAACCTTGATGATCTATAATCTCCCGAAGTAGGTTGTTGCTGATGGTATCCAGTCAACGGACATTGAATATCTTGCGTAGACAAGTGTTTATGAATACCTGTACTCTTTTGGTGGTGGTTGTGGTAGTTCTCCAAGTTTCAGTTCTGTACGATATAACTATCTGTCTTGGCGTTCGTACTGAACATGTTGACTGATGTTGACTGACAGTTGCTTCGCGTTCCATATGTTTTTCAACTGTGGGGATGCTACCGTTACTTTGCCAATCCTTTCATTTACGTCTGCATCAGATCATCCTTGTTTATCGACGATGTTGCCCAGGTTAATAAATTTTTCCATCTCTCCCAGAGTTTGTTCATCAAGTGTGATTGGGTTGGTGTTCTCCGTGTTGTATTTCAGGATCTTGCTTTTACCTCTGTGTGTGTTGAGACCTAGTGATGCATATGCTACTGCTACATTAGTTATCTTCAGCTGTATTTATTCATGTGTATGGGTGGTGATATGAAGCTGTATCAGATCCTCTCCGGGTTCTCACGTCTTCCATTGATCTTCGGAATTTTTTGTTGATGCAGATGTGATCTATCTGGTTCTCTGTGGTTCGGTCCGGTGAGATCCATGTAGCTTTGTGTATGCGTTTGTGGGGGATTGTTGTAATGCCTATACTCATTTTGTTGGATGCACATAGATTTGCTAATCTCTCACCATTTTAGTTTCTCTCTCCCACTCCATGTCGTCCCATTATATCTTCATATCCTGTGTTGTCCACTCCGAACTTAGCACTTAGATCTCCCATCAGGATGGTGAGGTACTTTCTTGAGCACTTAGCTATGATCGATTGAAGCCTCGAGTAGAACTGATCTTTAATGCCGTCGTTGCTATCATTGGTGGGTACATAACACTGGATAACGTTCATTGTGATCCCTTGCTTCTTTGTTCTGAATGATGCTTTGATTATCCTGGGTCCATGAGATTCCCATCCCACAAGTGCATTTCGTGCTTCTTTGGACAGCATTAGAGCAACTCCCTGAGTGTGTGGAGCATTTTCCCCTTCGTGACCGGAGTACAACAGCATCTCTCCTGTACCTAGCCTTTATTATCCAGTTTGTGTCCAATGGGTTTCGCTGATTCCGAGTACTGCCAAGTTGTATCTCCTCATTTCCATTGCTATTTAACTGGTCTTTCCTGTCTCCCACATTATCCGGACGTTCCACGTACCTATAATGAGTGTTGCTCTGGTTGTTAGAAGGTGCATCGGTCTCGTGACTTCCGAAAAACTTCGGCTTTCATCATGGGACGTCATAATTTTTCCTTCAACTCCCAGGGCAGACACACCTATAAAAGGTGTTGCTCTGGTTGGTAGAATGAGCTAGCTATCTAGCTAGGAGCACCGTATTAAACTTAACAAATGAACTGGAACATTAGTTAAATTCCCTCCTCTCCACGGCTATACTTCTGTTCCTTTAGTTGACCTACCAGCGCAGATGCAATTGGTAATCAGAAATACGAACAGCATACGGGCATAACCACTAACTAAAAGTGGTATCTTGCATTGTTAGTCGTGAAATATGACGATAATATTTGATCGAATGCTACCACCTAGCAGTGTTGTCAAGGTTGACGAGGTCAACCATATGCTTGACTACTTACAAAGTATTATACCGTGAGTATTTGTTCGACAGTATGTGGCGATTAATAAGTCCTCAAAATTAATAACTCCGTAGGTCTTCAACGTTTGATGCTAATCGCATTAGCTTTAACGGACTCACCTAGCTGAAGACGCTCGACCACTCATACACACCAGTGGAGATACCACAGGTATTGTAGTTCGGCAACACTTTACCAGTAACACCTACAAATGAATCGCTCCCACCCAGTGAAGTCAAAAGTCAGAAGCTAGGAGGTTGGAAGATATAATTGATAGATTATCAATATATCGAGGAGTGACTGATCTAATCTGGATAATGATCACAGGAGACGTTGAGCACGCCGTTCCAAATCGTGATCTGATGCGGATGATTGCCTGAGAACCTTCAGCTAGTTGAGTCTATTAAAACTAATGTGGTTAGCATCCAACGTTGAACGCTTATAGAGCTAATGATTTTGGGGATTTATTTACAACTACACCAAACCACGAGTGGGTACGCCGTGCTTCACAACTCATACGACCTCCCGCCAGCTTAGATTAGTCTTTTCTCTATAGATCGATGGCCTATCAAATATATCTTTCAACCTCTTCGATTCTGACTTCACTAAGTTGGCACATCATAGATGTTTCTGGTCAGGGTATTATCAAACTACGAATACTTGTGGTATCTTTGAATGTAATTGTGTTTTTTATCTAAAGGTGGTGATAACGTCAGTTAATGCAAGCGCTGCAGTTGAACCCACATCTTCCACGAGACTTTAAAATAATACATTTCATTACAAAAACAACATCTCAGCTATTATTCATCAAGAAATCGTCCCTCCGATAATGTTATCATTCCACCATTTAGTCGTGGTTTGTCAAGAAAATGGTTTTAAAAGATACTTTGTTTGTGAAAAGTAAAGTTATATTCAGTAACTTAACGTAACTGCTTATTCCCTACGGTTTTTTACAGGTACCACGATAACACCTAAAATTCACGGAAACATCAAGAGTGGACTAGCAACACGTGCCTTATTCGTTATTACATTCATGCGATGTTTTCGCTGGTTTTCCCATTAGAGACATTTAGAGATTGTAATTATTGAATACCTACCCACCACCTAATCTGAATTTTTTTGGTCTCAACATGTAGCTACTATTGAACTTTGTGGTATACTAAGCGCGGTGTCAGTTAAGAGTGTAACATTTGCAACAAGGTGAGGTAGAGACGGCTCTTAATTTGGAATTATTGACTGATTGTGTGGGTCGATACCATTATTTTTGGCAGTCGCAGTTAGTTAGAAGTTAATTGAACTGAAAATTAGTACGCATCTCATCTGGGAATTTCCTCCAACGGCAATCCCAGCAAACTGATCGAGTTGTTCATTACCCTATCATGATTTGAGTTGTGTTTGGTTATCAATAGGTTTGAATAATCGTTTAAATCTACAGATTATCAGTGTTTTAACAAAATGACATAGAATACATTTTTGGCCAACTGAGGCAAAATGGTTTGGGTCATTTGCCAATGCACTGGTATGTAAGTAAACATTCAGCACAATTTGATTCACACTGAATAGATCAATATTAACACATTCAATGTGAATTTAACTTTACAGAATACATTATCTCAGTATAGCATTTAAGCTGGATGAAACAGTTGTATGACTGTCTCAGGTTTTCATTGCAGATATATGTTTGTTTAGAATTGTTGCATCACAAGCTTGAATTTAAGCTGGTCAAAACAGGCCTAGACACACCAACTATAAGCAAACATTGGTCAAGTCAAGTTGACGGAACAAATCGCTATAAATGAGAGAGCTGTCATCAAAATAGGCTATTTGTGACACTACTGGATAACTCTCGCTTCATCGGTCTTTAACCGTCTCCGGACAAAATCTAAGTATTTTCCATTTAATAGACTGTAAATCACACCCTTTTTGACTTGTTTATGTTATGTGACTGTATGATTTACTAAGTTTTTTAGTTTCTGTGACCTGTTGATTGAGTTTCAAGTACTCTGACTAATTAGGCATAACTGCATGATCAAAATGAAAAACTTAATAATTAGCTTGTCCCCACCATTTTATCATCTGTGTTACGGAAATTCTATCTGAATATCCTGAAACATGAATGGTGGGTGACGTTTATATTCATACTTTGTATACATCGAGGTAACAAACTCAAGTTAACAAAAAGTTTCTATTTGGTAAAATTCAGTGAAAATTAGTTCATATTTCTGGGGTGTAAACTTAACTTGATTTTAAATGGATACATTCGGTCTAACTTTGTTATAAGCTGGTCTCGTGTTTGAATTCCGTTTTAAACAGATTAAACACAAAGGCCTTCGATGATTCGAAGATTATTGGTACGCAGGTTTTGATTATTGCTATCGTTATAGACCTACTTTAGATCCCTAAAAACGGAATCCCTTCAATATCACAAATTCTCCACAACCCCCAAGCTTTTGGACCTAAGTGAGTTTTTCGATGATAAGAAAAACTGGGGAGAACCAACTGTGTACAGTGGAAGACCATGGCGCAAAGAAGAGCTTCGACTGAAGAGTAATGTAGATCTACATAAACTGTGGTATGTGCTTCTGAAGGAGCGTAACATGCTGATGACTATGGAAGAAGAGCACTTCCGTTGTTTGGAGCGAATGCCTAATCCTGAGCGCTTTGAGAAGGTAGGTCAGTGTGTATACATATTAGGTAAAGTTATCTCACTTACTTTCGAACTTTATCTCCTTAATTATTTTGAAGTTATAAAGTTAGATTTACTAAAATGATACTGGTTACTTGTAAATTACTGGCTGTGGCTTAAGAGTCACGACATTCAACTTCCAACTATTAGGTCGCATGTTCGAGTCACTTCATTTACTTCGGTTTGAGCAGGTGGGTAGTATACCAGTTGTTACTTGAAGCTGAAAACACGAATATGTACTTGGCAAGTGAAATCAGATTACCCCTAAATAGTAATATATTCGTGTGTTAGGACGAAGTGTGATGTTTCATTACGCTTATAAACACTGAGGAGACTGAATTTAACAAAAACAAACAAAGTAGATACTGGCCAAGTGGTGTTGCCTTTTCGTGTCATTGCAATATTCTACGTTTTGTACTGGAAATTCCTTAGTGTAACCAAACATTTGATATTAAATAAAGCGACTATTAATAATCCGCACACAAAAACACTTGGAAAGTTTACTTTTGTTATAGAAGCGAAATGTTAGTCGTATTTGCTCATTACCTGCTGGTCAGGCACTATCACTAATGAGTTTTACTGACATCTGTTGGCCTTACTCATAAAGACCAAGCTAACCGATACAGTTATGCTAGTGAAGAAGCTGGAGGTTTATGGGTGCAAACTATTTGGTAGGGGTTTGAGGTATAACAGTGATCAGGGCTTGGAGACTGTCTAGACGTTTCAGGATCGACCACAGTGGGGCAGATGTATTAATCCTTAGTCCTTCCCTATGTCTTAAGCCTGAGTATTATCTTGTACTCTTGATCCATCGAATTAATCTCTTTCCGAACGATATTCACCAATGTTTTATCTTTTCCATCATCACTGATACCGCTATTATTTCAGATTTTGGTGTTCCTCCTGGTAATTTCAGCTATCCACACTGATTTGGTGTGGTACATCTGGCTGGTTTACCTTTTTCACAGGTCCCATGTTGTTCATAACTAACTACGATAACTAATTGAATTCCGAACTCACTCCGAACTTTGTCTTGACGTGGCGGTTGGTGACATCGGTCCAGAGATATACAAGCAAATGGTATCATTATCGATCACAACTAAAGAAGTTTAGCAGAATAATACCACTTGGACTCTAGCCATAAGTTGTTACGCGTTTGCCCGTACATTTGTCTAAATATAAACAAGAAACGTACATTAGGAAGGTGTGTGTTTGGTTTAATAACAAGGCTGTTTTTAAAGAGGGAATCGGCTAGACGGTTCACAAAACATGCAGACGATCACAGTAAGGATGTAGTTTGATGCGGAAGCAACAGTAAATCATTTAGATATAAACAGTGTGGGTTTTGGCACAAACTTGGATTGGCTCATGCTGATGTTCAAACAACACGTAGAGGAAGTTGACAAAGTGAATATCATAGGAGTCAGAGTAGTATTAATGACACAAAAAACTGAATAGAATACAGTTCACAATGAATTAATGGAATTAAAGAATAGGACGTATGACCTATGTCAATTTAGATCTCTGCAGTTGCTGCACAGACCAACTGGGAAGTCCGCACTTCTGAACATAAATCAATCTATTAGTCAATCTCTTTAAAGGGCTGGTGTCAACTGTAGCATTCTTCTTAACTACTTCGATGGTGTCTGAGAATACGCCACCCATGTAGCAGGCATCTTAGGCAATAGAAGTCCGCAGCACCATTAATTGGTCCATAATCTTTTAACTAAAACTGTGAATAATCTTGCAATGAATCCCTTAATGGCCTTCATACAGATGTACTGTCTCAAAGACGCCTGTAGTCAAACACCACCAACCCACACTGTAGCTGTTACTTTGACAAGGAGGTCAAACTTATCAACTGTGACGCCGAACCATGTTACATAGGATTCTTTCCCTTTAAATATTTAATTAAAGTAAGGACATTAGTAACAGAACAATCTGGATCTATTTTGAAGACTAGTAGATATTTCACGTTTACAAAAAGGATTGATCGAGATTGGAGATGGTAGGGTTAGGTTAGGAAAAGAAGATGGATGTAAAAGGATTTGAAGGATCGTTTGTGAGGTTCATTATATATAGACTAAGTTTGTGAGTAATAATTAGTTCTGTATGGATTAACGCGCATCATTTTTAAGTTTATTTAGTACAAGTACGTTAACCTATGTTATCTGTTTGGGACGAGCTTACTTCACAATTTAAAAGTTAGATTACACCTGTTTTTAAAATAGGTTGAGGAGAGTATGGAGAATCTTTTAATGGTCGTAGAAGAACGTAACCGTGCAGAAGATGAATTAGAAATGGGTGAATGGGTTGGTCCAAAGGTCGTGGAGTCAGTAGACCCGTTGGGTCGAGCAGTTCAGACACTAACCAGTGAACATCTTTCTCCTAAAGTTATACCAAGTCATGCACAATCAGATGAGCGAATGTGGAGTGAAAAGACGGTGAAATTGTTGCGGTTGGAGCGCGAGAAGCGAATTATCAAAAGGCGCGAAAGTCAACGTAGGCAACGTTATTTCGACAGGCTTAAACAATGGAACAAAAGTGATTATCTCGACGAAGATTCGATTTAAAGACTATTAGAATAAACTTGTATAGACCTTAGTGTATATAATGTAAATAAATACTTAAATATCTACGTGTGTTGGTTCAGCCAATTATAAGAAAATATTCTATGGCTTATACAGTTCCGAACATTTTTAAAAAAATTCAAATCAAAAGACTTATTTCTTAACAGAAAGTGTTTGTAAGGTTACAACATAAACTAGTGATTCATTTTTAAATCAAATGAGATTTGTGCGGCGCGTATATATCTGGTGCCCCCATTTTTAAAACCTGATTACGAGTTTAAATGACTCGAGAAACCGACATGTGGCGGCGATAAATGTTAGACTTTGTAGTTCACGCCATGGACTGATTGTAGCTAAATAGTTCTATTGGTTTAGTTTATCCAGCCTGTAACGTAAACTACGAAATCCAACAATCTCCAGGAAGTCCCCTATACTGAAAGTACTGATCTTCTTGGGGTCAATTGTGTAAACTAATAATAAAAGCCTAGATGAACACTAGGTAAAATGCCACAATAAGCCAGTTTCGAACAGATCTCAGGTCATTTATCTGGCGTACATTTTTAGTACGCATTGCAGAATTTGATCACCATGGTCAGGTGTCACTTTCAGATCCAGAAGACGGCCTGAGTTAGTAAACTTACTGGTTTTAAAATGATACAAAGGGTAGGAACTTGATTATTTCATCCTCCACCAGAGGTGAAACTTTACAAGTCCGATTTAGAAATCGGGTGACCATCAATCTTGAAGACTTTAAGACATCCATTTGATTCGGTCTGTCTATAGTCACTACATGTACATTTATAGTCTCATAAGATGGAGCCGGCCACTATAGATGTGCATCTACACAGGGTCAGAGATAAGTTCAGATTTGGAAGTGAACACTATTATCTGTTCATTTACTCGGGATCCAATGGTCTTTTATATAATTCGTAATATGCCATGACTATCCTAGATGTACGTCTAGAAAGCTCACCTTTCATCAGAACGTACACCTGGAGCGATCTACTAAACGTATTGTCACCCAGTTTCCTAACCGTGAGATTGATTCCCAATTTTCCCAGCTAATATTATTTCATAATAAAAATCAGAGTCAAACAATGGTTTCCAGAATGGGGATTTGTGGAGATTGTTGTGATTCTAATGGTTGAATTCATGAACCAATCTAGGCTAGACCACTGTTGAAAACCTGGAGACGATGGACGACTGTTTCGTTCTAGTATGTGACTCCGATCGTGGGACTCGGACCCAGGGCCTTTGGTCTCGCGCGCAAACACCTAACTCCTAGACTACTGAGCTGGCATCCACCGATGTTTATGTCTAGCTTCAATTGACTCATGACCTTGCGCAACCCCTCATCCATTGTCCGAAGAGGTACGGTTGTGCGAAACCATGGATAGATTGAAGTTAGACAACACCGGTGGATGGCAGCTCTGTAATCTAGAAGTTAGGTGTTCCTACTGTGACTAACACACTAGTCTGGGTGAAACATTTTTAAATCAATATTTGTTTGACTGTGATTCTCACTATAGAATAATATTCGCTGGAAAAATCGGGAACCAATTTTATGGTAGCAACAGAATGATTAGAATCTAGAAAGCTTTGGCTTTATATTGAGTGACGTAAATTATTAGTATCTTTCGATACAGCATACCTAAGAATGGGACTGTTAGATGTTCCTTGTAAACGCCACGGTATCTTTATATTACAAATAGAATTCCGAAATGCAACTTACAAAGGAGAAAACTAATCTACAAGTTTTCGTTACATTGCTTTCTGGGCTTTTAATATATTTTCACTGGTTTGTATTTAGTGATAATTACTCAGTACATGGATTATAATCGATTTGTAGACGATCAACTAAAAAAGGACTCTTAATCCTACTGGGTTCACCATTAACAAAACTTCTATTACGAAACTGGGCTTCTTACTGTAGTTAGCGGAGTAGGGAAGAATAGGACAGCAGAAGTATCATTTCAGTGTAGTGATAGTGAAGTTGCTAGTTATTCCTTGTGAACGCCTCATGTCTTTAAATTTAAACAACCGACAATAATCACCAGTCAAAATATTTCTATTGAACTAGTGAAATAGATAGTGTTGATTATGTGTAGTCAGCCTCACTGGAATGGTTAGTAGCAACTTCATTTAATGCGGCATTTTGACGACTTGCCTAATAATGTGACCTAGTCAACCTACCTAAAACCATTGTCTGTGTCCCAAATTTCCAGAAGGATAAAAAAGTGAATAGCTCCAGTTTAAATTGAAATAGCTTGCACTGAGACGTAGGTTCTGAAGTTGAATTCGTATTGTTACGTGAGACGCCAGATGAAGAAAACATAATTTCTGATAGAATATATTAACCATTGATCTTTGAGGAGAATATGACCAACGATAAAAGCAATAATTTCAACATTCAAAAGACATTGGTGTTATACATATGTACATATATTTATTAAGCCAAACACATTTAACATTGATTAAGAACGTAGCTGTCTTTCCAATTCTAGTGTCTTTACTAAGGCGTGATTCAATTTCTTGCCAACAATTGATGCTAACTAAAAAAGCGTGTTAGTCAAGAATGTTGTTACCTGTGACATTTCAACAATTGATTCTAATTGACAACTACAACACCCATCTTGTTCTAATGAACCAATTGAACCATCTGGATAGATAACAAGAGATAACCTAAAAATACTCGTTAAGGACAATTTTTTGTAAATCTGACCTGGATAATGAACAGGCTTCTTCCTCCTTGCTTGCATCTATGAGATATGCTTTCCCAATCTAGGAGATCAAGTGAAAGTACATTGCATTATGATTTTTGAAGTAACGATTAAAACAAATTGTTTTCAATTCTAAAGACAATAGTAGGCCATTTATCTAATTAGTATCATTTACATTCAAGAAAAAGGCGCAACCAATAGTCTGGTACACGAATCCGTAGGTAACTGGACAAGAGAAATCGGCTAACGGATGGGTCGATGTGATTTTGATAAATAACATTACTGAATAACTTACTTACGCCTGTTACCCCTTGTGGAGGAGCATAGGCCACTTACCAACATTCTCCACCCAAATCTGCCCTAGTCACTATTCATCCTTTTGATGTAAGCTTTTAGATTTCGACGCAGTGTGTTCTTTGGTCTTCCTCTTTTTCGTTTCCCTTCAGCATTTTAAGTAAGCACTTACTTCGTGGTGTAACTTGATGATTTCCGAAATGTATGTCGTGCCTACTTCCATCTAATTTCCGCTTCAGATGGAAGCTGGTTTATTCTCTCCCACAATAAGATGTTGCTGATGGTACTCGGTCAACGGATATTGAGTATCTTGTGTAGACAATTCTTTATAGATGCTTTTACTTTTTTGATGGTGGTGATAGTAGAACATAACTAACTTTCCCGACTTAAATTAAACGTTTATATAATATGACTAGACCTGGCATAAACAAGTGTCTTTAAATGCGTAAAACAATGTTGAAGCCCTTGGAGAGGAGATGGAATAAGCAGTAAGTGGAAGGATGCACATTTACACCTTCATTTTCGGATTTACTTTCACAAGTATACATTGTTTAGTGAATAAGAGGTCTGCCTATAATATGACAGTTTGCATGATAATGAAAGCACCAAGTACATCAACTCTATGACGGATATAACATTATTTATAACCAGTAGTTTAATGATTGAACATTCTAAAACTGATTTACAAGTGTACCTACCTTATGTACTGTGATAAATAACGGCAACATATCTCCATGAAACTGTTGAACTCCTGCTTCTAGTGACTCTGAATTGTTTTGAAAAACAGACAATAATAAAGAATTTAACTGTCTAAAAAGATTTCTTATAATTTTAAAGCAGTAGCGACATACGTAGCGTTTAGTAGAGCAGCTTTGACTACCAAGGAGGAAGCATCAAGTAAGTTTCCAGCACCCTCTAAAATCTGGGAAAAATAACTAAGTATGATAAAAACTGACAAGCAGATCAATATAGATGACCCAGCACTGTCGACCACGTTGGATACACAGAGGGCTTAGATCTATAAACTTCAATTGATAGGCTGATTGCAATGTTGTCTTCAAACGTTCCTCCAGTTCGGATGCTGCCTTTTCGTTACAGCGGTGAGTTGCCGTAGGGTAACTGAGAAAGATTTTGTACAAATCGTCAGTTTTGTAAAAAAATGTACGTAATGATACAGATGAGATATATGGGATATTGAAAGCATATGTTGACACAAAACATTAAATATACGTTACAAAGTTATATATTATTTGAAGATGAATACCTTTCACTCACCACTCAACATTTATTTCAATACGACCTTCACTAGTGTTAGTTAAAGAAGGTTTGCCAACCTCCATTTTAACACAGCAAACGATGAAAGTTTCACCCTATAAACGATGAGATTCAACATGGATATGATGTAATTACAATACGAATACTAGCTGAACCAGTTGCATGACTCAAAATATTAGTTTCGATTTCTAAAGGTCGATATTCACTTGGCCCACGACCATCCATTCTACATCCCACCTAAGTTTAGTTGTGGTTAGCAAATGGGTTTACTTCAACTCCTTGTACTAAGTAGAACCGTTCAAGATCACTCAATAGGACTGTATCCATAGTGATTCGATATCAAACCAGGCAATTTATTTCGGCATACCTGTATATGAAAATAAAATTCAAACACGTAATAGTAAAATAAAATACTACATGACTTATTTATAATATTTGCATCCGTATTTCTAGGATATTCGACTTGTCAATATCAAAGTTTCGGCTGATCCTAAATTTTTCAAGTGCAAGTCGCTCTGAAAATGAAGTATGGAACACCGGAGGTGTTTTTAATGATCCCTTAAGGTATCAAGGAACACTTAAGTCCTTCCCCAACTTCATTAGGCACTTCGAAGTTGTAATTTGAATATACACAGACCATTATTACAAGTACTGTATGAGTGTCTGGACCAATAGAAGTCTCCTTCAGAATAATACAAATAAATAGTAAACCTTGAAGTTAATTTGATCAACTAACCATTACAAACGCATCAACAGGGATGACAAGTGCATTCAAAATGCACAGTGAATCCCGAAACCTACTTTTTGGACTTAAGCTTGGAGGAATAAAGAAGATTTGATAGAAAAACACCCACGACAAAGAGCAGTTATGCGAAACTCACATGGGCAGTAACGCTTAAGTTTGAAAGCACGTGTGCTATAATGTTGCCCTTTTTCAAACCTCTGAAAAATTGCCTATTGAATTCTTCAATTTTGTGGTAGGAGAGCGTTCTTCTTAATGCGAAGACATACTTTATTTTGTATTCTTTCTGGTACCGAAGAATAAAAAACGACAATTTTATTGATAGTAACTGTATTCAGTTTCATATGTTGAGGACGATATGTATTTTTAGGCATATGTTATATAAGTTTGCTTTACTCTTCCCTTGTTGCGAAACAAACATAACTATCTGCACAAATACGTGAGTAAAATAAGTAGTGAAATCATATCGTGGTTACGCACTGCTGAGGAACCCATACCAGGATGAAACGGCTGTCCATTGCCCCCAGTTTTTCAATGTTGGTCTATCATTGTTCGTCTAATGGTCTGAATAAAATGAAACATTTTTTGGTAAATTCGAATCCGTCGTATTGCAAATTGATGCTGTGTTCAAGAATATAAGTCACAACCTTTTCGCCATACAGTAATTGTGAGATATAGGGTTATATAGGTCTTTATTATTTTCCGTAGGAGTTTTAATATTGATAGAGTTGATTGAAACAAAAAAATGACGTTAGAGAGTACTAAGAATTCATTATTATTCCTACCATCTCCTTACAACCTATTGGTTTTTTCATTAGTCTTCACTGGTCAGAACTTTTCTAATATTATGATATAAAATATGTAAGCTTATTTCACAGAATAATACCGTTATTTTTAGGTTGTCTGAGGCTTAAGATAGACGATGAGACCAATGCCCAGTAGTAGGAATCGGATATCAGTTGACCTATATTAGTAAATTTGTAGTACTGTGAAGATTCAATCTCATTTTGAATGTATCAAAACATGATGCTGATATTACGTCTTCTGGCAGAGAATTCCATTAGTTCACCATTCGGTGCGAGAGACGGAGCTTCAGATGTGAACGATTTGATTTTGGTTTCTGAACTTTTTTGAGATGTCTTTTCAGATGATCAGTCCTGGACGGAAAGAAAGGAAAAGACAAATTATCACCAAGATCACCGTCCAGTATATTGTAAGCCAGCATTATGTCACACCGAAAACTGAGATAGGGATACAGGAATATGTTGAAGCGTCTCAGTGTGCATTCATAAAATAGAGTAGAGAGACCTGTACCATTTTGGTTCCTCGCCGTTCAACTTGTTTTAGCATACCTGCTTCATACTTGAGACAAGGACTTTGTGCCTGAATTCCATATTCCAAATGTGGTCTGAAAAAAGCCGGCCACAAAGAGGCTTGGACTTGCAATATTATGATCGAATTAGGAACAATAACGGGACTGTAGCACACGTATAGAATACAACCCTTTTAGAAATTAGCGCACAGCAACAGCGTTATGCACTATTCGATCACTCTTGGCAGATCATGAGACCCGAAAGTCACGAGAAAACCATCGGAGCACACGACGAGCTAGATATTGCCTAGATATAATGAATCTGTGTATTTTTCTTATGCTATTCGGTCTTAGTATAGTCAAGTTTTGTATTTACGCTTGAATCCGCAGATCACTAACGTAGGTGATATGTGGCTATTCGTGAGGGCCTGCTAGAATTGGACGGGGGAAAATCTTCCGTTTTGGCTTGTGCTGACGTCATACTTCACTGTCAATGAGTAACCTGGATTATGCTATAATGGTAACCAGATGCCTGGCCAGGGTAGTTGCTCTCAATAGGGAACAGCGAATAGTGGTATTGACCGTTAACATAAGTAAAGGGTGGAACCACTACCGCATGACTCAACCGATTGCATAGAGTAGAATGATGCGCGTTGGTTGTCTTTAACTTGATGCGGATTGGTGAAGTGATTGATAGCCAGTGATCTGCCTACCGGATGACTTAACTACAGCCCAGTGACATTTCACTGGCATTGCACATCCAAAGAATACAGTGTATCATTGCATCGTTCTGTTGGCAGATGCATTGGGCGTAAGATGTAAATGAAGTAAAAGGTATGTGATCAGTAGTTTCCAAGCTTTGAAATGTTTATTGACAATCATATTCATAGTGAGATCAAAAGGTTCTCCGTGTGTACTACTTGCACTCCTCAGAATTCTCTACAATATGGGAAGTGTTTTTTCGAAAGCCTAGGAAAAACTATGCAAAAGGGTGGAGGATGTGTAGTGATGTACGAAAATTCACGAATTGTAAAATTATAATTTCAAATGGTTCAAATGGTTGAGGACGGAATAGAAGAAGCTTTCGCTTAACGGGCTTCCGTGTCTGGTAGCAGTGGATCACCAATACCTCCAGGTAAGAACCTAGGTATATGAACGATAATAGAGCAAAAAAAGAATTTGGTAAATCGTAATAATATGTTATCCTTAGTCCTTAAGAATAAGTCAAGTTTCCTCTTAAAGGACTCCTGGGAGGTCGCTTGGACTAGCTCAGTCGACAGCGAATTCCAGCACTTGACAACTCTCACGGAGTAGAAGTTGTGTCTGCAGTCTGTTCTGCTATGTAGGGTCTCCAATTTCTGGGTGTTACCTCTGAGGTTAGTGTTATGGCTAAGCTTAAGAAGATGCTTGACGATCCTTAAATATTTTGTGGTACATTATATTACTACTCGTAAGTAGTAACATTTGTATGATATAAATTACTTGCATTTTTCGTTTCTCAGCAGCGTATGTAATTGTGTATAACATTTTGCGATTTCTTGAGTTA
>NC_031496.1:29305843-29308185 GCF_000237925.1 Schistosoma mansoni
TTGAACGACACAACCACCATTGTCTTCGGTGAGTTACTATCTCACAACAGACCCGGTTGAACTCCACTTGTCACTGCTTCTCACTATCTCACTGTTATGTGATGGTGTTGCTTCAATTGACTCATGATCTCAACTACCAAAATTACTATAACATCCAAACAAAAAACCCTTCTGATAATAAAATAATCTTTAGTCTAATTTCTTTCATTAATGTAACAGTAACCAACCCAACATTCCATTAGAAATTTACGATTTCAGGTCGTAGGGTACCAACATTCCTAAATCTTTTTCAACTTGGGAAACTTCTAGAGGGGAGTTACCTAAGTTATAACTATAGTCTGCAACATGTCTCAGATGGACTACCTTGCACTTTGAAGTGTTGAAGGTAAGTCCGTTGTCGTCTGCCCAACTTTGAAGTCGAGTCAGATCCTCCTGAAGAACTAGTATATCATTATGATTACGTATCTCTCTCCAAAGTTTCACATCATCAGCAAAAAGCAATAAGTCAGATGAAACTTGTTGAGGAAGATCGTTAATATAAATCAAGAAGAGAAGAGGTCCTAGTATTGAGCCCTGGGGGACCCCACTAGGACATTCCATAGCCTGAGAGAGAGTGAAGTTAATCCTGACCTTAAAGTGTCGGTTTTCTAAATATGAAGAGAGCCAATCAATCAAAGGGGGTTTTATACCCAATCGTCTAAGCTTCTTGATAAGACATGCGTGGTTGACCCTATCAAAAGCTTTTGAGAAGTCCAGGTAGATGACGTCAACCTTCCCCTTGCGATCAAGGATGGTTGTCTATCTATCCACCGCAGTCAGCAGGTTGGTCATACAAGAATGACCTTTTCTGAAACCATGCTGTTGAGGCGAGAACTTTGAGGATGATAAGTATTCTAGTATACCGTCGTATGCTAGGGATTCCATAATTTTGGAAGGTATGGAGAGAAGGGCCACTGGTCGGTAGCTTGAGGGTTCACTGCGTCGACCTCCTTTGAAAATTGGTGTGATGTGGGCCAGCTTCCATATTTCCGGTAGTTTGCCTCTGCTTAGCGAGTGTGCAAACATCACGCCAAGTGGTGTCGCCAGGATTGAAGCTGCTTCCCTCAAAACAGCGGAATGAACCATACCCGGACCAGGAGAAGTGTCTTTTCTTAGGTGCTGCAGTTTACGGAGCACCAGGTCAGCACTCAGGTCCACTTCGGAAAGTCCTGTAGAGGTGCAGGTGAAGCTTTCGTCAGTATGGTTGATGTGGGTCAGCTGGAATGTCTGGGAGTATTGTTCAGCCAAAAGGTTAGCGGCATCACTGTCGTTATTGGTCAGGCCATTAGGACCAAGCAGTTGGGAAACTCCAGTTTTGCCTTGTCGAAGAGAAGCTGCGTAACGGAATAAGCCCTTCGGATTGGAGACAAATTTATCGATAAGCTTGGTCTGGAACTGAAGCCTGTCTTCTTCTATTGCCTTTGTGCATATGTTCCTTATATGTTTGTATTGCCTGTACGCGCCGTTGATATTAGTTCGTTTATATTCAGCCCAACAGTGCCTTTTGTGGCTTAGCAAACGACGAGTGCGGTTCTTGATGATCGGAGGTTGCTTGTAGCTTTTTGGGACCATTTTAGGAACTGAATGCTCAGTAGCACATAAGATCGTGTGCAGTAAAAAATCCCAATGAGCATCCACTTCAAGTTGAGGGTGAACATCCCAATCCACCTGTTGTAGATAGTCCTGTAAAGCTAACACATTCAAACCTTTGAAGTTCCAGCGCTTGTTGCTAGTAGGCTATCTTACCTCCGTTCTGCTGACAAAGCTGAATGATAAGACGGCGTGATCACTTTTCTCCAGGGGAGCCAGGATTGAGAGGTCGTCATTTTTCGTACATTACTATGATGTGTTGTTCTCTCGGCTCGATGGTTCGATTGTGGAGCTCCCATTAAACCATTTAGTTCAGGGAACAAAGCAGCAGTAAACTCATCCATATTGACCTGCAAATTTTCGTTATATTACCATAGTGTTTTCCAAACTCAGTAGGAAGTGGATCGAGCAGTCAAGGCTTATCTCGACAAGAACGATGATGGTGGAAA
Organism: Schistosoma mansoni; assembly: GCF_000237925.1. Lineage (NCBI taxonomy): Eukaryota > Metazoa > Platyhelminthes > Trematoda > Strigeidida > Schistosomatidae > Schistosoma > Schistosoma mansoni. The sequence goes on from NC_031496.1 coordinate 29,307,922, forward strand.
TGAGGTGTAGTGCAGCGACTAATGTTTGTTTCTATTGACCTACGATGTCAAAGTTTAGTTTATATCGTCTTGTGACCAGCCTCAAGCGGTTATCCCTTGGGCATTGTGGTCACGCTCTCAGGTCACTAAGATCAACTCTAACCCAATTTCCTCTTCAGGCAACTCTAAAAGAACCTCTCCACAGTGCGAATAACCGGGAAGTTATAACTTCTCTCATACCTCTAACAGCACTTTAAACCATTGTATTCATAATCGATTTCCCTC
>NC_031496.1:29308385-29317788 GCF_000237925.1 Schistosoma mansoni
TAAACATGAAGAGGAAGATCGTCTAACATGGGGACCCCCTGAACCAAACCAACGATGCACTCAAGTGGACCATATTGCCGTCAGTCATCATTGGAGATGCACAATAGGTGGCTGCCGCTCGTTCTGGAATATTTGTTTAGACTCTGATCATGCTCCAATACGAGCACGAATTCGCTTGCACCTCACTGGACTCAGAAAAGCCATATTAAGAAGACCCATAAGAGTTTAACTTAGCGGTGAGAAAACCAAAGGTAAATTCCAGGAACAACTGGGGTCACACTTGTGTAATTCTGAAAACGAGATTGACCAAGATGTTGCTTGGAAAGATATACGAACATCTATGAAAACAGCAGCCACATCTATTAGTGATTTGAACTAAACCGTTACGAAAAACCAATGGGGTTTCTGCAACATTATATTTGAAATAATTTCAGCGGTTGAAATCTAAATAATTCCAACGTTTCGTTCAGCTGACTTGTCCGGACTTCTTCAGGGTAATAATCAAAATCAAACGTTGGAATTGTTTGAATTTCAATCGCTGAGATTATTTCAAATATAAATTTGACATATAATGACTTCTCTATACTCGGCGCCCAATTTTTGTCAAGCTATTCGTCCTAATCTTGAGGAATATTCGCATGGAGGGATTAGTTTGACTAATATAGCGTCTAAAATACTAGCCCCAATAATTATCGGGCGCCTAAGGAAGACTCATGAACTGCAAATATGAGAAAACCAGACTGGCTTCAGACCTGGTCGTGACTGCATCGACCACATATTCACCATTCATCAGATCTTAGAATACAAGCATGCTTATTGGCGTCCAACAATGATGGTTTTTCTTGACTTAAAAATAGCATTTGACTCTGTAGACTGAGAGGTTCTGTGGCAGTGTCTGTCATTAGAAAGAGTATCTCGGGAGGGCTCTTTACTTGAGTACTACCAGTCGAGTCAGAGCTTATGGCGAACTGTCATCTGGCTTTACAGCCTTAATTGGTGTACAACAAGGTTGTCCAGTATCTCCACTTTTGTTCAATTTCATCGTAGACCTACTGCTGGAAATAACGTCCTTATCGTCTGGATTTTGGGTAATTGATCTCCTATCAGGAGGTCCACTTATCGACTTAGAATATGCAGATGACATAGTCTTGTTTGGTGAAGATGCTGATAAAATGTTGAATCTTTTGATAGCACTGAGCGGGAATGACGGGATGTTTGAGGTGAGTTTCTCCCTCCTCTAGATGCAAATTTTTGCTTCAGAACTGACCTGTGTCAACGCCTGAACTAAGGATAGAGCGTGAAGTAGTCGAACGCGTTGACATCTTCACTTATCTTGGAAGTGTTATCAGCCCTAATGGGTTGATATCTGATGAAATCGCTGCATAAATTCAGAAACCGCTTTTTTTTGTCAAGTTATGTCTTTTATGTTGAAGGTGAGATATCCGTCTATCAAATAAAGAACGAGTATATTGCGTAGCTGTTTATCCATTTTTATTTAAGGGCTAAGAACCGTGGCCATTATGTGAAGAGGATATTCGCATTTTCTGAGGCCACTGGTTAATAATAGTGAAGTTATGCGTTTGTTGTTATAGATTGATGTTAAGTCAGTTGTTAATCTTCATCGACTGAGATGGTTGGGTCACGTATGCCTGAGTATAGATTACCACGAAGCGCAACACGGACTGGTGTTGGGGATGGTTGAAAGAGAGTTAGGGGCAGCTAAACGAGAACGTGGCCACCGTCCTGAACCATATTTACAGATGCACACTACTTGGTTGAGGTCCGCGTGGCTATCGTAACTAATGGTTGGAGACTATTCGTGACATGATTCAGAATCGATAATGGAGTAGGTGTATACATTCCTTGTCTTCCCTTAAACCATGAGATTAAAATCACTTTACACCTTCCTTTCTACCAGCTAATTCTTTCTCTCTTCATCATACTCTCATATGCAGTCTTTATATATATGTATATATTACTACAATTGAAGTGACTACTTCTGTGAATTCAGTGTTCGTCTTGTGCTAATGAGGTGTGGCAACTTGAAGCAATGCATATATGTACCTGTTCCTACGTTGTAGATGACATGACTGATATATCGTCGTCATATTTTCCCTAATCGCTCTGTGCTTCGTAAGTTTCACGCCTACAGCTTCCAAGCAAGCTGATTATGGCACTTTTTTATCCCAAGTACATTTGAACATGTTTCAGGAGAGCAATATGCTTCCTAATGTAAAGAGGAATTATTAGTATCATAACAAAGAGGCTAAATGAGGAGTTATTATTTCGAATACTCATCAAGTGGTATCTATTATTTTTTATTGGGTTTTATGAATTGTCTTCTAGTACTGCAAAAGTAGTTGGATGCATTTCTGAGTTAGGCTTCCTCATATGCAATCCCTAGTTGGTATCTGCAATAATGTTGATCTAAACTAAAATAAATGGCGTTTATAAGCACAAAAACGGTGAAATATGTACATCAGAGTCATCCTCTCCTTGTAATCACGAAGTGTATATGGTGTGGTTTTAGCTACTAAAAGCAATATGAGTCAGATGTACGCTTTAGTTTATGCAATTTCTTGACTCCACCCCTTTAAACTCGTTCTAGTGGATAACGTAGTAACATAGTCTTTTTATTTTAAGCTACATCATGACCAGCAAAGAAGGATAAACTAGGTGTATCAGAAATGCCTATCAATGAAATATTATGCCTATCTTTTCTCACACTGAAAAAAGTACCCACTCATATCAACATTCGCTTCGAGTTATAGTGCCTCGCAATTTATCTAGTCATATGTCAACGAAAATTTTAGATTTATGTGGAAAAAATGGTTTCCATCGAACTGATTGCAATTGGCTGTCGCTGGAATCCAGAGTTTAATATTTCAGAAACTACTTTGTGCAATATGCTTTCTTGTTAAGTGGTCAAAAATAGTTACCGAATGCCTTGGATCTAGATCTCTTGTCGAGTCAGTTAGGCTATTAGTGACAGTGCAACTCCAGTGACAGTGCCTGGTCTATAAAAAAAAAACATGGTAATGGTTAACACACAAACTGTGTCAGGCATTCAGATTGTGAACTTTAACAGAAATTTCACCTCACTTACATGGTCGAAAAATTAGACATCGCTTTTTTGATTCTGATTGTCTGTGGTGTATATTTACACATATACCATTCAAGATTCATACATTCTAAACCATCTTTAGCTTTCTGAAATCATTCATTTGTGGAGTGAATATTATATTTATGACAAAAGAATTTAAAAAGTAAAGAATGATGGGAAATTTACGAGTTGAATCTGAGGGTAGTATATTTTCTGATATGTACAGATTTACAAAAAATATCATAGGCAGTTCATAAGATGCATACAGTCAAAAAAATATATTATAAATATCAAAATTTATAATACATACTATGAAAGTAATATCTAATTTAATTGATTCCACTTGGTGAATAAAGTGTTTTACTAATGAAAAAGACAAATTAATGTGATGAAAATCTGGAGGGGAAATATATGTCATCATGTAATTTAGTCATTCTCGATCAATTCCAAGTCCAGATCCGTGAAAGACAATGTTTGTTTGTTGTTATTTGATTTTTCTTGTAGAATGTCTGAACAGGTACGTTGGCGATTAGGTGTTTGTGGAGAAAGAATACTTTTCATGTCATCTGATTCTCTATCAGAGTTCGAACTCGTTGATGACGGTGTAAAGAGTAAAACTTGTCTACCAGTACTATCATCTTTTAAATTTGTATCAACTGATTCGTTCAATAGTACATCTGGATGATTATGTACCGGTATTCTACAACTATCACTATTTCTATCATCTGAATTATCCCATTCAATATTTGTTGATGGATGAATTGGGGTAAATGCAATTTCATGAATTGGTGGCGATGACAATAGAATTATAGGATGATGATAATTTGTTTCGGATATTCTACCATTATTGCTATTTTCATCAATCATTGTTTCAGGTGTTTCATGTTCCTTTTCATCTTCAGTCATTTCATAAAGTTTTCCTAATTCATTGTACGTGTAACGGTGTATTAAGTTTTCTTCAGAAAAAACACTAGAACAATGCTCATAAGACGATATGTAGCACGGATTTCTTAAAGAGTTGGCGACAGAACATGAATTATCGTTTACAGCTTCAGTAATTTTACCATTTTCATTATTATCCATCATCAATGTAGTATTTTTCAAATTAGGTTGTGTACAGTGTTTTATTGATGATGCAGTAGAAGACAAATAGTGATAATGCTCATCATGTATATCAGATTCAATTAAAGTGGCATTATCTTGACATTTATGTGCATCAAATACAGACAAACATTTCGAGATGGCAGAAGAACAGGAATACGAAGGAATCATTGATGAATGCTGATCAATGGACGGAAACATTGAATGCCGCTGTACATCATGACATTGACAAGTAGACTGATGATGTTGATGATAATGATGTCGATGGTGACAGTCTAAGGTATCATCTAATCTACTATTTGATAAAATTGTAGACATATAATTTAGATGTTCAATGTCAGACAATGATTTACCATCGTGATTGTTTTTTAATTGATCTGTTGTTCTTTTAAACATACAACAATTGCAAGGCAGTAATTCCTCGTGTGCCAATAATTGCTTTCTCTCCTCCTCATGAGTGTGATGATGATAATTATTGGATTCGTTGTGAAAATCAGTATCTCTACAATATTGATTGTTACATTCACCGCTTGGTCCACGTCTACGTTTTAATCCAGCTGCTGTGTTAGCGATGGTGATATTACTAGAAGTTGTTGTTGATGTCTTCGTCGTTATCATCATTGCAGTTGTAGAAATAGTAGTGAAAAACGTACACGTAGTAGTATTAGTAGTGGTAGTAGTAGTAGTAGGTGATTGATGTATATGCTTCAGAGTTCTAGAGCAATGAGGTGAATGTCGATAATTGATATCATAAATTGTATCATCATTAGGTTGTGAACAACATCTAAGCATACATTTCACTGATGGTAAAGAATAACTACAACAATAACTACTGCTATCACTATTACTGCTACTACTACTACTACTAGTATTTCTACTCTGATGATTATCATTAATATTAGGCTCACTGTCTTCTAATTTAAAGCATGGCTCTAAGTCTGTCAGTTTACTTGACATATTACCAGATTGATTTAATGACTTATTATCGATTGATATGTTTGTTTGATTTCGTCTATGATGGTGATGATAATGCTGTTGACGACGTTGATGACAATTACAATTACAATGATGATTGGAACTTGGACCAGAATCTGAAGATACACCAAACTATAATGAAGACAGAATAAAAGAGAACAGTGAAACATTTATGAACATCTTTAATAAGCGGTAAAACTGTTGAAAATAAACCATTCCCTTCCCTTTGTCTTTTTTAAAACTAAACTGAAAAGTTGATTGAAGCTCAATCCTGAATATCAACAACGAAATAGTTTAAACTCTTATTGATAGTTATATCAACATAATACTTGTTGAAAAGATAAGGGTCTATCTTGACTTGGTAGTTCAATAGACAATGATTTCGCATTTGAAACAAAAGGCAATAACTCAAGTCTTAATATGAACATCAACGGACAATTCTCAAATAGAATGAAAAGCTCTTCTTAGATTCTACTGCTCGTCACAATCCATCTATTCTACTCAAAGCGAGGTTTCTAACTGTAACCACAAACAAATAATAATTCACATAAAATAGAAGCATAAATCTTACACTATGTTTTGATGTTCGGTGGTCTGAATGTAGTTATCAGGAAGAAATATAGGTTATATTGGCGATATTGGCTACTAATACTACTACTCATGGATCAATCGATGGAAATATATACTAGTCCTACAGAAGATCAATAGCGGTACGAAAAACTTAGTGGAGCAACCTCAGACTGTGATGAGTGTCAAATATCGGGAAATCTATAAATTACTCGATAGTACTAACTACTTAAACAAATTTCAGTAATTAAATAAAGTCAACTTCAGTACTTTCAAAGGTTCATTACATATCAGTACACACAAACAATAACTAAAGTAGTTAACAGAATTGTGGTAAAAATCAAAGTGGCAGATAAAAATAGATGAGAAAAACTTGCTTACACACAATTATAAAAGCAGTTGCTGAATTATTTCCCTAAATGTAAATAAAGATCAATATTCTCGAGCAAATTCAAGCTTAAAAACATGAAGTATTGAACTATAAGTAGTTAGTATTACAATTTAGGGAACAGAAATTATATGCGTCAATTTAAAACAAAAAGAAAAATTGCGGTATATGAAAATAGCCTTTCCTATTCCATTAAAATAACTTACTCTCGAACAATCTGGTAAACTAGATGCTTCAGATAAGCCAAAAAATGAAGCTTCATGAAATCCAGATGAAGGAGTTCGAGTAGTTATTTGAATTGACGAAGATATTGACTCAGTAGTTGGAGAAAGTGAAAATTCGGAAGAGTTAACATCCATTGGGAAACTACCAAATGATGCCCTGGTTGGAGTGAATGCTGATGAAGGACTAGAGAGAGAAACAAGTAGAATGATAGAATATTGAAAATTAGTTTGATATGACTAATTAGATGTTGAATTGATTTACATTTATGGCAGTTTACAATTAAATGTGAACGACTAAATTTAATAAACTATGCAACACTACCTAAATAAGGATAACTTCATGTTCAAGAACTATTTATGAAAGCAGAAAACTGTATGTAACAAAGAGGCTTTTTTAAAAATCTATGGACATAAAATTCAGTCATCTCCAAGGGATATCAATTAACAAATACGTAGTTGTGTCATATTTTATGTGGTTACTTTTATTTCTCGATAAAACTTTCAACCTCTACTTTCCTTTGTAGTACACTCAACTATTTTAATTTGCTTAGTAGCATCTCAGTCAGCTTTAGATAACATAGAACCTGGAGCAATTGTGTATCGTCTCAAGTCGCCATATCCCAATAGCACAGTTACATCAAATTATCAAGATGAATATTGAATTAGAATCAGTGATAATAGAAAATATTAAGGATAAATAATATAATACGAGAATTACGAAAGAATTTGCAAAGTCAAAAATATAAAATAATTTTTAGATGAAACTCAAGACCTATGAGAAGACAACAAGTGAATGCATCTGGGTCACCGCAATCGACTCTGAGCCATGTCACATAACGCCTACAATCATTGATCAAAATAATAGTGAGAACCCTAACTTGATAGTTTGCCATTACCAACGTGGCTAAGTTCAGCAGCCAGTTATTTTATCGATTGGTGCCATATGTTTGAATGGTTACCATTAGCTTTCTTCCAACTTAATGATACACAAACGAAAATAATGCATCGAAATAAGTGGTTGTTAGACATACATAACATATGTCCTAACGACTTCAGTTGATCGGTATGAGTAGACTAGTTGTAATAGATTGTTACACAGCTGAAGTTTGATAGGTTAGTACAAATTGTTTATGCAAAATCCCTCTATAACCGTATGCTAATCAGTTTCTTAGAATTTACGATTCCTTAAGATGCCACATAAAGTAACCAAGAAAAACAAAGTAACTGACACAATCCAAAGAATTTATATCAGTAGTTTAACTAATTACAAACCAAGAATTGTTTAGCATAAAAAATATTTCTCATGATTATCATAACATTCGCACTATGAACTGCAGTAACAACATATTCAGCAAGAATAATATAGATTTCTTAAATGATGCAATTTTGATCACGGAGGATTTATAACATTTGAACAATAATCTATCACTTGTTTGTATGGAAAAAGCGTATAATTCTATGCGAATATAAATGGAATATGAGATTGATGTTTGAAAAAGTGTTCAATAATCGTTAAATAACTAAAGACTGACAGACGACAACTAAATATTGAATAGGTATAACATTAATTGACTTAAAATCCATCCATTTATCTAAGTGTTTGTTTCATTGACAAAGATATCAAAAACTACTTTATGTACGTCGATTTTACAAGAGTGTTAGAAAATGAAACATGGAATGTATTTCATTATTCATCCTATCAATTGATCACTAATTTAGTCATTAGTAATAGTGATCGAAACATGTTTACAACAATTTTCAATCTTAGTGGATAATATAGACTAGTAATTTATTATATTGCATTCCAATAGAGTATGCGGACATACATGTACACATAAAACGAATAAACAGATACACAAAAACGTAGAAATACCTTTCACCTATAATTCATATATATATATATATATATATATATATATATATATGGAATGCCTTATAAACATTATTTCTAGATTTTATATGATCGTTTATTTTTCTCACTTTTATAACATGATTAAACATACACATTTGGCAACGAGCCAACATTGTTGTATTTCCAAATTGCTAAAACAGGGGTACAACAAGAACGACGGCCTAAGCCAAAGCAATTTTTCTCTCTCTCTACTTGGATGTCTGATAGCCAGGTCAAAGTTAGTCGGGATTTTCGGTCAATAAGAGAGATTAACCAAAAAATAATCAATAATACGCCAATCATAATAGGCTAGAGAAATTTAGATGAAGAAAGGAAACACTAGTAATTATTTTAACCAATCAAAATGTCATCGAAAGCAACTGTTTTATTGCTTACGTGTTGGCAATAAATATCATTTTTATAGAGTTGAGATCATGAGTCAATTGAAGCTAGACTACCATGGAAAACCTGGAAGCACTGGACGGCCGTTTCGTCCTATTATGGGACTCCTCAGCAGTGCGCGTCCACGAACCCACTCTCGCGGGATTCGAACCCAGGACCTACCAGTTTCGAGCCGAAGCCCTTAACCGATAGACCACTGAGCTGGCATCCAACGGTGTTAATTTCTAACTTCAACTGATTCACGAAATTGAGCAACCATTCACCAATGTCATCAGTGAGTTCCTATCTCACAACAGACCTGGTTGAACTCCACCGGTTACTGCTTCTCACTAGAACTCCAGGAAATACCTGCAGGAGTCAGTCACTAGTGAGCACTGATTATTATCAGAAGGGGTTTTGTGGAGATTTTAGTATTTTTATAGAGTTGAGATCATGAGTCAATTGAAGCTAGACTACCATGGAAAACCTGGAAGCACTGGACGGCCGTTTCGTCCTATTATGGGACTCCTCAGCAGTGCGCGTCCACGAACCCACTCTCGCGGGATTCGAACCCAGGACCTACCAGTTTCGAGCCGAAGCCCTTAACCGATAGACCACTGAGCTGGCATCCAACGGTGTTAATTTCTAACTTCAACTGATTCACGAAATTGAGCAACCATTCACCAATGTCATCAGTGAGTTCCTATCTCACAACAGACCTGGTTGAACTCCACCGGTTACTGCTTCTCACTAGAACTCCAGGAAATACCTCA
>NC_031496.1:29317988-29366538 GCF_000237925.1 Schistosoma mansoni
TATCATTATTTAGTAAGTACTGACTGCAGTGCAAATAATTCCATATATATATATATATATATATATATATCATTGGATCCCAGCACACTGGACTTTAGTTAAGGTGTTCGCTCGCGAGATCGAAGGTCCTCGATTTGATTCTGGGATGCTCATTCCTTAGGAGTCTTGTGCTAAGACGAAACAGCCGTCCAGAGCTTTCAGATTTTCAGTGGTTATTTAACTTAGAGCGGTTTGTAATTTAAATAAAATTTAACAACCACAACGTCATACTAACAATTACTAAGCTGTATTTGATAATTCATTCAGTAAAGTAAGCTACATAACGAAGTATGATGGCACGGCACACAGCTGGTGAAAATGGGTTTCTTTTGGTTGAAAACTTTACACTCGATTGCGCTATCACTTATATTCATATTAAGGGTACATGAGACTTTTTCATGTTACCCGTCCTAACCATAGTCATACTTCATTGTGAACTAGTGAAATAATTAGCATTGTGTTGCACCAAATATTTGATGCGTGTGGTAAAACGGATAGTTTATGGATTCAATGTATTTCATTTTCAGTGTTTCAACTGTACGATATTGAAGGCTACTATTGAAAATAAAATTAATTTCTAGTTGATAAAAAGTTTAACAGTATTTACAGTGTGGTGTGGGCTACTTATATCGACATAAGTGGTATATATCGTGAGTCAGGAATAGAATATCTGGCAGCAGAAGATTGAGAAGGGAAGAACAGAAACAGAAAGCAATTGGTTTGGAAATCCAGGAACAATGAAGTCTGAGACAATTAACGAACATTTTGCAAATGAAGTATCAGAGTATGGTTTTTCTGTTTTATCAGGCAACTTTGTAATCTTTGCTAAATATATAATCGGTTGTCCTCACCTCTGTTCACATTCACTACAACAGTATACCCAAGTCAGAATTTTTAATACAAACGTTAGGAAGTTGTACTGTACAGAGCTGAAACTCCAAGGACTACTACAACCATCATTAAAAAATTACAGGCGTCTATGAACAGATATCTACACAAGATATTTCAGAACCGTTGAATAAACATCAGCAATAACCTACTCTGGTATAAAACTAGACTGCTGATGAAGAAAGAATGCGTAAAAGAAGTTGAAGGTGGATAGGACAAACATTCAACAAACCATCAAACTGTATCAGGACACTGACCCTAACTTGAACTCCTCAAGCTAAACACGAAAGAAACAGACCAAAGTAGACATTGAGATGGGAATTGGAGGTATACATCAAAAGAATAAATAACACTTGATCACAGCTGGAAAGGAGAGCTCAGGACAGAGATGTTTGAAGATTCCTGGTCAGCAGCCTATGTTCCACGGGAGGTTGCAGGCGTAAGTAACCAACCATGTAAGTAAATTATATATGTATCTACAATACGATACATTGGAGTGTGAGATCTACGCACCGTTAATAAATAAATTAAGTTATATCAATTCAAATGTATTCTGTTGGTCTATCGAATTACATGAAACATACATTTCGATTTCTTACTGGCCGAGAGTGCTATACCACAGGAAAAGATATAATGGACTGGATGAAAAAAAAGGTGAACGGCGTTAAATATACTCTACACAGATTTAATATGAGGGTCAAATTCATGACCTTGTGATTAGATAATTGAACTGATGAGTCATAGCTGTCTAGGTAGGAGTTCTCAGAACAGTAATATTATATAGTACAAGATATTGATGAGACCATTGACTATGAGATACTTTAATTGGAAGTGTTCAACAGAGAACATAGTTCTAAATGATATTCTGATGTGATGTATGCTACATATGCCGACATAAGTAGTGCATAATATTAATCAAAAGTGGAATGTCTGGTAGAAGAAGGTTGGGAAAATCGAAATGAAGAGAACGGGAACAGAGAGTAATTGTTATGGCGATGAAGGAACGATGAAATTTAAGACAATTGATGCGGGATTTGCAAATAAATTATCGAACGTATGGTTTTCACATTTTACCAGAGAACTGTAATTTTGTATTAAAATACAACCGGTTGTCCCCACCTGTGTTCTCGTTCATTATATTATAAATTTAATTTTCTTGTTTTTTTTCACTCTTTCATTTAAAACAACCTTCACTAATAGATGAACTGATATGTTTGTGTATTGTATTCTCTGAGATGAATAATTTAACTGCAAAACATTCGCCTGAACTACAAATATACACCATCATTCCATAAACTGATATGATAATTAAATTAATGAATCAAGCCATTAAAAAAATAGAAGCATTCTATCCGAACCATTTCATGCAATTCCGAGCATCGATCCTGAATAATTATTCTCTGCATAAATGAGTACTGTGAAGTGGTCTCTACATTTAAAGAAGTTGAAAAAGAGCTCTCTGTAGTATCTATTTATCAGCATCATTATATCATTGTCACTTTAAGTTCAAGCTCGGTTCATGTAGAACTTCTGCAACTTAAAACACACACACACACACTCTCTCTCCCTATATATATATATATATATATACCAGTTGTGTTTTTTCCTTTTTTATTTCACATCAAAGAAGGAAGATGAACTCAACAACAACAGAATAAGAAAAATCTCATATAAAAAGATCACTTGCATGCCAATTATCAGTAGACAAATGAATGAAATATTTAGTTGACAACAAAATATTACCATAGATAGGCGTACACATACGTGTATGCAGATAAACATACACATACGTACACTCTTCATTTTATAATACTACCTTAAATAGTTGACACAACAGAACCATACCGGACCCTAAATAATTACAAGTGTCACTTAGTAATAATATTATTATTACTATTAAATAAATAGCGAAATAATATTTAAATAGTAACAACAAATTCCATTGTTTGGAATAGTTCAATCTGGCATACTATACAGATGTTAGTGTTTAATATTTCAAGAAAAATGTATTTAATTCATATCTATGATTGATTTTATATCATTCCATTACAGTATGTGTGAACTAAGTGTGTATTCTTCAAAATATGATTACTTATGCGATGATAATAATAATGGTAATAGTAACGGTCAAACTGTTCAAAATATTATAATTTATGTGACATCTATTTTACAAATACGAATCAAGACCAGGAATCAAGTATATTCGGTCAATTAGACATAACACAATAACTTGACAAACGTATGTATTAGTCCATGTCGCTACATCTGACACTGGCACAGAGATAGATAGTGAATAACAGTTCTATTTAAGTATGGGATGCTTCATAAATGTGCATCCACAACCCAGTTGGAAAAGAATTAACAAGACATGAAGCAGAGAAAAGTGGAAAGGATATAAATTATAATGGGGAGATAAACTAAGAATTAGTTGAGAAGGAATGACACTTATTGACTATCAATTCATGCAACTTATGATCTCAGAACTATAGATTATGGTTATTGTACAGTATCTACTAAAGCATTTGTAGCTGTAAACACTGTTCATTTCTATCTGTAGCGTTTCTGCTTCATTCTGTACAGGTAATTATGATGAGTTGAGGCAGACAGTGGGTGGGAATGTATAACTCATAGTACAGTCACTTTAATCAATGTAGACTTACAGCCCCATTAACAGACTTATTTCTGTTGACAACACTACCTTTTACCTCAACACTATTCACTTGGTAGTCTCAAATAATACTTTATAGTTCATGATTCATAACTATGAAGTAATACAAAGCGAAATGGCGAACAGTATACTTGTTCTTTGATAGACAAATATACATCACACCAAAGTAACAGAAAGTGGAAGTTGGTAAGACTTAAGTTCTTAAAAATAAGATTGAAAATAATACAAACAATTGTAGTTTAATCATAATAAAACGACAAATCAATGATCAAGAAGTTACCTTAATTTACAAACAGTTTTGTAAGTTTACATATTAAAGCACTGTTTTTATCAATATTGCATAAACACTGATTAACAACTGAATAGTATACAATTAGTACACTTTAATTCAGAATTACAAAGGATCACTACACACAAAAAAGGTATTAATACAATGGTAAATTTGTAACTCATGTAGCACGTATGGGGTTTATATGCTCAGTTTTAAATTACATCTTTTGTATGATGACTATAGATAAGTAACTGGTGGATCAGATTTCGCACATTTGGGATACGTGCGTGTTGAGTGAAAGGACGATTATTAAACGCTGTGTTTAGTACATCACACTATACACTGTTCGAGTTCACAGTTTTTTGCATGCATCACAATTGCAATCATAAAATTATAAAATTAAAATAGATAATTTGATTATTCATGGACAAAGCACTACTGAAGGGTAAGTAAAAAAAGTGAATAAAACCTAAATGTTGGGGATACCCAGAAAATTTATCGAAAAAAACCCAAAGTAGCCCTGAAAACGCCGGGGAACATCTTATCCAATCAGCGTTCAACAGAAGTTTTTCAGAAACATCTAGAAAGTGGAGTCATGTGCCACATTTCTGATTGGGTGATTATCTATCCTGCTACCATATTTAGAAGGGTTTCAGAACTTTCCAGATGCCCAGGGCCATCTGAAATGCTATAAATTCAATTTTCTGTACATAAACGAACCTTGGAGTAAAGCTTTCTTCCCATATTTCGCGCCTTTTCTCTCGTGTTCAAGTTGTCATGTATAGAGTTGGTTTGGAGTTATTAGAAGAGCTTAGGAAACCGATTCAATTTTTCAGTCAGAAGATTTATCACTAACAGAGAACGAATGATATACATTTAAAAAAATAAAATAAAACTTGTATGTTTCTGTAACAGATCGACTTGAGACAGACAATCATTGAAAATAAAGAAGCATTGAGTAACTATTTTGTCCTAGTATGGGATTCCATAGCAGTGTAAACTCAAGGTTAAAGACAAGAGTCGAATCCACGGTCTTCAGGCCTCGTGGCGAGTACATTATTTTCGGACGACCGATCATGCAACTGATAACTTGCATTTTCTCTGCTCGATCAACAATAGGTTTGTGGATATGTAATGATGGGAAATACCAAGCTTGAATAAAACAGATGATTAGTACTATCTGGTTTCCAATGATCATTTAGTTAAAATCTATCTGTGATGTAAACCACAAGTCGAATACCATCTCTACAAGGTTTGAGAGATAATCGGAAGTTGATACTCTTTGACATCAACATGAATAACTGACTATAACAATCAAGAAACTATTGGATAAAATTGGTTAGACAGTTCAGCTTTAAACCATTAGGTTACACTAAAGTCTCTTCAAGAATGCAGACCACCTCACAATGACATGTGTATATGTTGTCAAGACTGAATAATGAAAATCCGATTTAGTCAGCACCTCACACACGTAAGAAGATTACAAGACCCCGTCTTTATTTCTCAGTGATAAATAAACACAAGTGTAGATTCTATGGTTGGAAGATGTTGTGACTGATATCTCCAGGGCTGACATAATCAATTACATATTTTAAAAAAATATAATAACTCAAAAATTTGTGATAGTAAGATTCAAAATTTGTTTCCTTATTCACAAACGATGGATAGATGTTGCACAGAAATAAATGATACTTAGATTTACAAAAGAACTAACAATATCAAATAATTATATGTAGTTGAATAGTTTGTTTAAATATGAAGACCAAAACTAGATAGGTAAATATTTGTTATCTTATCGAAATACTGACGAAAGTATTCTATTATTATACTGTTTACACAAAATAGATTCTTTATCGTTTTTATTTGCATACAATAAATTATTCATTTCGACTTATAGAGTACAAATACTTGAATGGTACATAAACAATCATAAACCTGAAAAAGTTGTGAACAGAAAGCAATGAAATTGAGAAACAGTATGGATCTTCGTACAATATATCAGTTAAAGTAGTACTTGAACGAAGGCTTGAAGATATCTAGTTTTGACCATAATCCCTACATAGTTAAATTAATTGGTGGATAAATACTTTGAGATGGTGAAATACGGTCAACTGAACAAGAAATTAGAAAAAAAACGTTGGAGGTGGATAGGACAAACATTCAGGAAACCATCAAACTGTATCGTCAGACTGACCCTAACTTGAACTCCTCAAGCTAAACACGAAAGAAACAGACCAGATGGAATCAGAGGTATACATCAAAAAAATGAATGGGACTTGACAACAATAATAAAAGAGAGCTCAGGGTCAGTGGGCCTATGTTCCATGAAGGGTAACAAGCGTAAGTATGTTGTAACCAGCAGGGCCAACTAAGTTAGTAGAGAAACAGTTTCTCAACAACTACATTACATGATAATCACTATATTTTGCCAAGTGACTGAATTTAGAAAATATAGATTTTAACTCAGTGGTTAAAAGCTTGTCTTGCTAGCTTCGAGGCATAAACAATCTAGGTTTTTATCCCGTAAACAGATCGATTGTTGATGTGATGTTAAGTAGAATTGTAAACTCTAATAAAATAATTGTTCAATTATTTATATCAACTCGTGATGAAATTCACTTTTATATCAAATAAACATTAACGTAAAACCCTTTAAATAATTAAACATCCTATTAGACAGAAAACAAGTAAATTAAAATTTAAGTGAGAAATCAAATCAATTACGTAATGACATACCTAGGCAATGCATGAATTGACAATGAAGAGTATTGTGAATCTTTAATTTCTATATGACTTGGACGATGATGAACACGATCGAATTGACTTTTATTATTACTATTATTATTATGAATACTGCTGCCACCGCTGCTATTACTATGTGTAGTCCGATTACGTAGACGAACAGATTTTTGTAAATTATCTGAATGTGCTTGTGGGAAGTCTGTAGGAGAGTTATTATGTTGCAGAGTGACTTCACTAACTTCAGTCTGTGAAGATAAATTATTACCATTATTATTGCTACACTTAGTTTGAGCAGCTCCAGAACCAAAGTTAAACAATGGATGATGCCAACTAATACGTGATCCATTATTCATCTTATTAAAAGAGTTTAAATCCAATGGTTTTGGACGTAGAATAACACCATGATCATTATTATTATTATTATTATTATTTCGTAAGGTACCACCACCATTATTAGTATTATTGTCATTAGAATTTAATAATTTGACATTATCCATATTAGTGCAACTTTTTGACTTTTCGTTATACACTATTTTTGAATCTAATCGTACTGCAATTGGTCGTGGAAGAGTCCTCATATATGACTGCATTGTTTTCAACATGGCTGCAGAACTATGTTGATTGTTATTATTATTACTGTCATTATTATTACATTTATGACAATGACGATAAGATGAGACTGATGACGGCTGTGGTGGTATATGAGAAGATGAAGAACATGAACAAGATGACATTATAAAAGGAAATGGACGACAAGAATAACCATATGATGATGTCTGTGAATGTATATCAGAACTTGAACTTGTTGAACGACAAACACGTTTTGCCGGTGGTAAAAGATCATGTAAATGTTGAATATGTGAATATGAAGAATTATTTACTTCAAACAGACAACAAGAACAACAAACTGAACAAAAGTAACATGATGTTGATGAAGAGGAAGAGGAAAAAGGAGACGAACATACTGTTTTACATGGTACATTAAATTGATTAATTAATACATTCATATGATCGACTTTATCATCCACAGAACAGGGGAATGAAGCTGATGAAAAGTTGAATGTAGATGTTGAAGGTGTAACAGTATTGTTATTACTATTATTGATTTGATGATGATGGTGATGATGACGATGATGGAGATGAGGATGATAGGGATGATCTATATGGTGATAATGTTGCTGACAAGATTGTATTTCATTGAATTTTAATACATTTGACATGGAATTTAATGAATAATTTGTAGCTGGAGCGCTTGCAGATACTAAACAAAAATAATAAAAAAGAAAGGAGAAATATACTTTCATAAAAAATTGGATAAAATAGTAGAAATAATGTAACTTAACAGTTAAATATAAATTGATATTACCCATTTGTCTAACCTGCCTAAAGTAAAATGGATAGTGAAATTTCCAACCCGTTATCTGACTCCAGTTAGATCGTATGTTGATTGTCATGGAAATACACATGCCGCCAATCCTCGTATATTTTTTATCGACTTAAATCGCGTTAGTGAATAATGGAATTAAATAAGTCAAATACGAGAATGAATTTTGAATACGTATATTTCATACAATCGTTGGTCTGAGCAGGGAATCAGAGAGAAGGAATGAAGGAAGCGAAGCGGAACGAAACAAAGGGACGCGCAGCGGAAAAGGAGAGTGAGCCAACTTAATTTGATAAGGTGTGACTGCAGTTGACCAGTCTCATACTGGCATATATGCATTCTGCGAGGATTGTCTCGATATTGCCATCTCTGATTATAAGTTTCCTATTATGTTCGTAGAATTAATGGTAAAATATTCGTAAGTAGTGGCAGTTTTCTATAAACAGACAGTTTAGAATACTACAGATTTGCCATTTTAATCATACGTATAATTAGGATCCCAATACAGTTTATTTTATTATGTTTCAAAGAGTGTGAAATACAAACTTTGTCAACAGTTTTTGGAGATGACCTAAGTAAGATAACCACTGAAAACAAGGAAACATTGGACAATTGTTTCGTCCTAGTGTGAGAATCCTCAACAATGAACACTCAAGACCCTATTGTGGACTGAAACTAGGGTTTTTAGTTCTTGATATGAGCGCCTAACCTTCGGACCACTGAGTTGGCATCCAAATAGTTTATGTATATAATTTCGATTGGTTCGCGATGTTATGAAACCATCTTTTAATGCAACTGGTAGGTAGCTTCCCCACACCAGTCATGGTCGCACTTTACTGGTCACGTGTCACTAGAATTCCGGGTATCACTTCTCGAAATTAATTACTAGTGAGTACACGATCATTTTCAACGTAAAAGGTTTGTTTACACCACGAATTACCATAGATAGACTGTCAGCTTGCATAACACGTGGAAATATACATTACTGTCATCATTGTTGTTACATCTTAACGAAGAATAAATGTATGGTAACTGCTAGTAATTATTTATGGACTGTTATTATATATATTCCTAATGGGTAACTATTAATTAACTGTTATATGTATATCCACATTCCTTTTATTATTAGCTTCTATTTGACGCACCGACTACTATTATACGATTTATTATTCTTAAATTATTCACAACCTATTAGTTACAGTCTCTCACACTTAGTCACTTTTTGCTTGATCTTGTATAACTGTTATTCTCTATTTTGTGGTATGATGTGGTCTGACTAGCTTGCAATATGAACCAAGTATGTTTAAAATATATGATTCATATAATGGAAGTTGAGATTTTATTCTGAACACAAACGGATAGGGCTGGGCGAGAAGAACCAATAAGGACTTAGAATTGACTCTAGGTTGCTCATACTGGTTAACATGTCATTGGTTTGGCACAGTGCCAAGGTCATATAAATCGGTGTTCTAGTTGGCGATTTTATCACGTGATACTTAACAGGACATAAGAACATAACAATTTCCATCATTATTAAACGTATAAATCAATTTAAAAACAGAGAGAAAAATGGAAATTCAACTTACAAACATGAAGAGAAGACGAATTCGGTTCAAGATTCTATTAATAGATAAAAAAGACGAATAATAAAATCTGTCAGTACAAGCATGGTAGGAGATTATATAATAAATACGAATGTATGATTTAATAGAGTTATGGATGAGCATTAAGGAAAAACATTACTCATGATCATTTAAATAAATTTAGGTGCTTAAAATGTCTGGATTAGATATAATCTAGTTAATAAAAGTTGCATAAGCAATTTCCAATTAGTCAACTAACTGTGCAATTCACTGACACCTTGTTCCAAGTCAAATCTATTACTATCTAACAGGAATACTGATTTAAAGTGGACTGGATCTCGACTGTCATTGACTAGTGAAATATTAAGATCTTATAATTCTCATCCCAACGACCTTGAATATATTATCTGATGACTAATTTATTAAGTAGTATAATCCAATAAATCTCAATATTGAGTAAATCTAAGCCTTTTTTTAAAGTCAGTCATTGGTTTCATTCATTGTATGAGTTAATTGATCATGGTAATCAGACGAACAAAAGAAAGATTTTCTTTTGTTTTTCTATTTTATTAAATTCAGTTAAGAACATTGCTCTACCATGATGATATATATACGTTTATTTCTAATCAGTTTCAATTGAATATTTATGTTGACTTATGCTCACAAGTTGTAGGTATAACTGATAAGAGTTTAACGAAATAAAATGAATTCATGTTAACCTGAACAAATATTTATATATATTCCTAGTGAATTAGTATTTAAGTCACGGAGTGAACATAAACTCTGCGATGGAGGTACATCTAACAGACGAGTCTCAAATAGAACGCGCATCATGAATTCAACTGCTAGCCACCATCCATCTCTGCTTGTAATGCCTAATACTAAAGTCAGTATCGAGGCGAATGGCACAGGATGCACATATGCTAATAACGGACTGACCAATCGCCGTACTAAAGGTCAATGAGAAGATCCAAGCAACCAATTCAAAATCAATTTGATTTTTAAGTTTTTTTTTTCATTTTTTTTCAAAGGATTTTATTTAATATTGATTAAATCTATCTTTACAATTCTTCATATTGTTTCCACATAAGAAAGTGTTAATTAATCGGTTAGATTAGCGTAAGAAAAAGACGAAGGGTTAAACCTGACTTTTATGATTTTTAATTTATAAAATTTTATTGATAGAATGATGATTTAGTGCTTTAACTACTGGAAGTTTCCCTCTTTACGTTTTAGGTTCGAATTAATTTCCACCCAAATGATATGACAAAGATAAAAAAATAGAAAGATGACGTCATTCTAAGCCAATATTTTTTGCAGCTATTCATTGTGAATTTCGGCCAGGATGACAGGTGAAAACGTCGTTCAGTATGACGTTTTTAAAGTCAATATTTTCTTGTATCAATTCAACAAAGACTTTGTTCAATATGACAAGTGTGAACTTTTGGTCAGTGTGACAATTATATTTCCTGTATCAATTCAGGTGAATTATATTCAGTGTGCGTTTTGACAGTAACTCTATGTGTTCCCCATCTCTATGTGATAATTTTTGTATGTAAAGATTAGTATACAAATGATTTTATTTTGGTTAACGATGGTGTGGTTTTGGGATTTGTTTGGAGACGTGTTTCTGGGGTGTCAATAAATCTTCATTGCACCGTTCTTTCATGTTCTCACTTCGCATCGTGAGAAGTGTAGGGGTTTCCGTCTCCTAGTATAAGCAGTAGAATAGAGGAATTACAGTGGTTCCTAATGATCAAGTGAAAAGAAGTAGGACTATGGGGCTCAACAGAGCCGAAACGTCATAACAGCGACTCCTAAGATATAGAGATTGACTATCCGGATACAACAGTGGCAACACGAATATAACGCAGTCGACCACACAGTTCAAACAGTGCTGACGGAGTCATTTCCCAGTTATAACAACTTATTATTTCCCTTTCATAACCAGGTAGTAAGTATAATTAGCCATTAAACAGCATGTATTGAATAAGAGTATATGAATCTGTATTTTGTAAATCAAAGAGATCCTAAAAAAACATTAATTATAACCATAGAAATACTATCAAATAGAATTATCGTTTAAAACATAATCAACACACACATGTACATGTACACAGTAAAGAGTACATGATTCAAATCGACTGCTAGCTTTATTAATCCATTAAAAGTGTATTGTGTATTACAACCACTGACAAATAAAATAATCTCCATAATATTCATACTACCCATTGTGTGTATTATGAATCGAATGAAATTATTATCTACTCAACTTAAAACTGCTTGAAAACAATACCAGCTAACGCGAAAACGCTCCTCAACTCTCTGCCTTTTTTATTTCATCTGTGAAATACTCCTTTTTTAAAAAAAGAAACTCTTTAATTACATTATTTAATTAACGATGTATTACAATTGTGTGTATCATTCGGAACAAGAAAAATGTAATAAGAGAGTATACATTATATATCAATAATGGGGTAATTATAAGTTAAGATAATTGTTAGAATCTATTTTCATCTATAGATATTATTTGTTTAAATTAAGAATTTAAGTTTTAAATAGATAAACAAGGGGAGAATGAAAAGGGGTAGGATGATTGCATGTCCAAAAATAGTGTCTATTGCATACTGATAACAATTACAAAATGGTGGAAGGCTGACTATAAAGTTATCGATGGTTATTTCCTCTCAAATAGCCCGCTTATCCATCCTACTAGACTGAAGTTTCATTGCTTGCTGTAAACTAACAGCTTTGAACTTTATTTAAATAATGGCCAGCGGTGGAATCTAAGACGTGCGTTTCGTTCTATTCAGGACTCGTCAGTCGGATTTTTCTGCATCCCAGTGTTGATTTTAACATCTGGACTCGAACATAACACATTTCAATTCAAACACCCAGAACAATCCATAACGTCAATGAGGCGAATTAGACATGAAATAAATTGAAAATCAATCAGTTCCACGATCGAGCTGATCACTGGACTCAGTAGCTAAGTAGATAACGCACCGGTTTTTTAAAAGGAAATGTACTAGGTTTGAGTTCAGGTATGAGCATCAACACTAGAATGCAGGTACATTCAACTGGAGAGTTCATATATCAATAAAAGACTATTCAATCGCAGTCCTAAACATCAACGGTAAGATTTAAACAACCAATACAAATGAACCAGAATTTATTGTTCTTGTTCCGAATCGCAAATGAAAAATGTTTCAGCTTTAAACAACAGGCTAGTAAAGATTTGCACACGTTAGTAAAAGATAAACAGAGGACAATAAGACTTGTAAAAATACAAATGAAATCACACCATAAATCAAAGCTTCTCACCATCTGAAAACGATCGAAGTTTACAAAAAAATTTTAAAACTAAAAATTTAATATTGATAAAGTTCAATTGCAAGTCACTAGATTATTTTTCAAATTTGTGCTGGTATGTCTCATTTTTCGAAGATTTTATTACTATTCCATCAACTATGTGAAATGTTAGTGCAGAAGGATTTATGGAGATAGTGGAATTTTTATAGTGTTTAAGTCAAGAACCGATCTTAGTTAAACCACTAATGAAAACCTGAAAACACTGGATGTACATTTTCACGTTTGTACGCCAGACCGAAGGTCCTGGGTTCGACTTTCGGATGCAGCGCCATGAACGAGCATTGCTAAAAGGTCTCATACTAGGATGAAACAGATGTTCAATATTTTCAGGTTTCCAGTGGAGGTCTAAGAACAGTTCTTAATTAAACCATGGTAAATAAAATATGTTAAACTTTTTATTTGTAATTCGACTGTTCACAGTACTTGTAGACTGTTTGTAGTTGTTATAATTTCTCTTACTACGACCCAGCTATTCCTATTGCTTGGTATTGTTGGACATCAATTCACTCGACAAGTCCCCAAATCAGAACGCGGTTGAACAGGGAAGAAATTATATTCCGAATAACAAAGGTAGATGAAGTAAGAAGCACAATAAGAAATACATTAGTATATTCGTAGTTCTTACATGAGAAGATTCTAGAGTCTTCTCCAAGTATCGACTAGCGCTGATTGGATAAGAATAAGCCAAACAGCATGCACCAACGCAATCATCCACAGAACATGCTTTAATCCAATCTATGTCCCACTAACAGTAGTTATATATGTATTTCACAAAACAGCGGTCAGTCAACCACAAATTAACACCAAATGGTTTCTGGGGATCTGGCGTCCTCAACACCTCTCTTTTTTAACAGCGTTTGTTCTTGGGGTTCACTTGAGTCTTGACTATCTGCAGCCGTTATCGAAGTGACCACCTACTGGACTTCTTCTTCAGTCGGGACCGGGGGTAGGTTGGAGCTATCTAACGAACTTCGAGCAGGAGATGTCTGCTTTTTGATGGGGAGTCTGGGGCTAACCGTTTCTGTAGCTGGTTCCGGTGTCATGTCCATGTGTCTCTTTCCATCTTTACTTCATACATGACTTGGTCTAGCCTCCTGACCAAACATACTTCAGTCCAGGGATTATTGTTTGGTCTGTAGTCTCGAGAGAACACCGGACATTCAACCTCACACTTTGGTAGCTCCTAGAATTTAGTCTGTGACAGCGATGGTTTTGGACCATCTTCAGTTTTCGTCTCATGAGGATCTAAGCTGGAAACGTCTACTCTCGTAAGGTATCATTCAGTATCGCTCGATAAACAAATTAGTCCTATAGTAATTCGACTATTGTTCTCTCCCCTTTCGACTTAAGTAGAACCCTCTTAAACGTGAACACAAACCTTTCGGCTTCGCCATCTGACTACGGATGGTAAGGGAGCAGTGGAAATGTTTAGTGGCTAGTCATTGGTAGAATTCTTGAAACTAGCTGGAAGTGAACTGCGAACCGTAATCTGTAATAATTATATCTGGCAAAATGTTCCGGAAGAAAATCTCTGTCAAGAGCTGAAGCGTTTTGGTAGTCAGTGGCACGATGGGGAGGATTTCTGGCCATTTTGAAAATGTATCAACCACAACCAAACAGGTAGTTCCATTGAAGTTGGCATGTATCCTGGACCAATGGTACTCAGGCTGTGCCCATGAAACAGACGGTACTTTAGCGTCCTGTTTTGCCGCTTGTAACACTGTGTGCATCTATCTACCAGTTCCATGATGTGCTGGTTTATGAGTAGCCAATATGCAAAACTTTGAGCCATGAACTTTATTCGTTTTATTCCGGGATGACCAATATGAAATCGCTTTAGCATCTTTGGTCTTAGGTATTCCGGCACAACCACTCTCTCTCTCTCTTTAAAAATTAAGCATTCGTTTACGACACATCCTCAAAACCAGCATATAGTCAATCGGTATTGATATAGTGTTTTTAATGATAGGGTCGTTCCTAGAAGCGGATTGAATCTCCGATGCTGACATTTGTAAAGCACGAATGACAGTCGTCGGGTAACATTCTGAGTGGACTTTTGTTGAAAGCAAGGCAATAACTATGAACTCCTCTTCTGTAGAGTGTCCACTGGTAAGCCATGACAAGGCTTCTGCCTTACTTAAGTGTTGGGTGCGTCAGTACTAGATGACGAGATCACAACCCAATAGAACCAAGACCCAATGCTGGAGATGATTTGCAGAATGAGCTGGAATACCATACTTTGGACCGAAACTTTTGAGGAGAGGCTTATGGTCTGTTAGCAGAGTAGGGCTCCGGATGTTATGCATCCGCGATACAAAAGCTGAGTAATAGCTAATTAATCTCAAAAATGGTTGCGGGGCAGAGGCGTTGGTGGGAGTAGGTATCAGTTGTATAATTTGAACATTTTTCGGATCTGGTCAGAGGCTTGCAGAGTCAAAGATAAATTCAAAATGTTTTACTGATATTAGGAAAAATCAGCACTCTTCGGGACGTAACCGGTAACAATAATCACTAATGCGTCGTGGCACAGTCACCATGCGTTTTCGTAGCTCTTCAGACGAAGCAGCAACAATTAAGATATCGTCAAGGTAAGTTGAGACCTCCGGGATACCCGGTAGGATGGTATCCATTAGTTGCTGGAAAATAGATGGTGCGGTCTTAACTCCAAATAGTAAACCGTTATATTGGAACAAACCACGATGGGTATTAGTGGTCAGTAGTTCTCTCGATTCTTCATACAGTTCTATTTGTAAATAAGCATCAGTAAGGTCCAACTTTACGAACTTCCCGCCGTTTAGCATAATGAGTAAATCTGTGGGACTGCGTCAAGGCCTGTAGAGAAATCTGCACCTTTGTTGTGTTTTGTGCCATTTGCCTTCTTGATAACCACAGTTAGTGCTGTCCAAGCAGATTCAGAAACAGGTGTAATAACTCCTTGGAGTTGTAGACGATTGATTTATTCATCAACTTTTGATAATGTCACAATATGGCACTGGTCTCTTCGGGCGGAAAACAGGTTTAGCCCCTGGCTTCTATCGAAGGGTTGTTTTCATAGAAGAGCACTGATCCAACACAAGCTGGAAGACGGTTGAGAACTGCGCAATTAAATTCGTTGTATATGCTTCCGGTTCATGGGGTTGTCTTCCCAGATGGCATACAGTACTTAGCGGGACGTCAGCTAGCTGTAGCTGGTCGAACCAATCTAAACCAAGTAAATTTAAATCGGCTGACGTTATGTTACATACCCCAGTAAATGTCGATTCTCAGAAAGAAACTTTAAAATCTAATTGTCCCACCACGCGCAGATAACTACCAGATACTGTACGATGCAGTTGTGGCCTTCGATCACTGTCAGTCAGTTAGTCATATGCAACGTAGAGCCTGGATCATACGTACATCAGTTCCAGTTGTTAAACTCCATTAGCACAGTAAGATGAAATTGTCAGGTCAAATCCCAGAACAGTAGATGTAATTACAGTATTGGTGGTAATAGAGAAGATTAGTCATAGAAGATATGATTCTATAAAATATAAAATGGTAAAATAAAAAAATCTAAAAAGTAATCTAAGTACTTAGGATTCAAGAGAAGACAAAGAGTGAATGCATGTGCATTACCACGGACGATTTCGAACCATGCAACCCAAAATCCCTAACCACTGTTTACGATATTCACTTTAAACAACCAATGAAAACCAGAGAGCATTGGACAGCCGTTTCGTTCTACTATGGAACTTGTCAGCGACGAGTATCCATGACTTCACTTGAAATAGAACGTAGGTCCTTCAGAGCATGTGGCAAGCGCTAAGCCGAAAGAACTTAGACTATTGAGTTAACATGCAATAATTTACACTCTTAACTTTGGCCAATAGGTAAATTAATATTACGTAACCAGGTAACGGATTGAAAACTATCTCCTGCGCCACACAACTGACTAAATTTCTCTCTCGTGTTATATGTGTAGCTTTAGAACAATATTTCCACGATAAAAGGTACCTTAGTTCACCTTTGCTTTATTATTGTGACGCTTCAATATGGAGGAACAAATAGCCATTTCCATGTATTATGTTACACCGGAATGTTATTTAACCATTCAATTCCATTAAGAGTTCCCATTCTAGTTTAAGTGAATCCTGATTGTGTTTCAATGACTTGGGAACATGGGGGATGTTTGAAGCAACTATTGATCCAGAGATGCACTTAGAAAAAACGTATTGAGTTGCAAGCGGCACCAGAAGTATAACTACACAAGTGCCAGTCATTATCTCGCAATCCAAAGCATTGATGAACAGTAGTCGATTTGGGAGATGGAGAATGATAAGATGTGTAGAACATCTTTATTATTGGAATTTTAAGTCATATGAGTTATTCTAGAAACCAATTGACGTTTGAATATATATATATATGCGTAATTGGCAACTTATCGACAATAAAATATAAACCTTAAATGGTTAAAATCCAAAATGATGTGCAGCTTCTATTACTGAATGACCACAAATTAGAACAGAAAGGAATTATAGAAAATCTAACAAATCTATTATTAAAAATAATCAGGACCATTCCTTTCAAGATGATCACTGGAGTTAATGAAAAGAAAGCAATGAATACAATAATAACTTCATAGGTGATATATAAAACTATATAAAGGAGATTGACATGAAGATTTAATGTCAACTGATATATATTATTATGAATACTATGGATTCATACCGAAATATGAATAAACTGTTGTATCAAACAACTATTAAACCTCATAGAAAAAGAAATACACTTACAACTATTTCATTTCCATCTTCAAACTCTGACATAGTAGACCGAAGAGAAGAACAAACACTAGAACTTGGTGCAAACACATCATGAAAGTGTACAGTACGTGAATGATGATAATCTTTTGATCCACTTCTCCAATCTGTATTGTTATTATTTGTACTATCATTATCATTACTAGTGATATTACGTTTCAATTGTAAACCAATAATAGAATGTATAGGCATTGAATAAGCATTTCTTGTCTTCAAACCATAAGATTCACAATTGATATTATGTTGTCCTGTATTCATTGATTTACTTGTTGTTGTTATTGTTGTTGGCATTACTCCAACTGTCATTTTCATCGTTCTCATTGACATACATGAATCACGTTCATTTAAACTGGATAATTTTAATTGATCAGTTATTAAACTTATTGAACTTGGTGGTCGACCAATATTCATTTGTTTTTGATTATTGTTCACATATGTTACAGGACATTCAATTGTACTATTAATTTTACTTTTACATTCACTACTTGTCATGGTAACTATTAAGTTAAATTTTATTTTCTTCAATAACTTTTTTTTGATCAAAGAAAGTTTAAATTAACAAAAAAATTTTCACCATCTTGTAATCAAATGAATTCCAAGAATTCTTTTTTTTTCTTGATTTAATCAATCTGAACAAATTCCAAAATGGAAAAGAAAGTCTAAATTTTCCAATTATTTAAACTTTAATCCAAATGTATATTTTAATTGATGACGTTTGAATTTGAATTCACCATACGCAAAATCATATAGTATTAAATAGACTGAAATATAAAATTAATAAAACATCCAAAATAAATTTAGAAATATTGGCATAGTTTCAAATAATGAAGGTAAGAAAGAATTCGATTAGAATATTCAACGTCATTACTTACCTTTATATATAGATGTGCCAGCATAGTTTTTATCACATGATAAGAAATAGAACAAGTACTAAAATACTAAGGGTTTTAATAATGGTTAGAATATAATGTTTTTCATTAGCTAATAACTTCAAAAAATGCATGATAGCATGCGATGTAATAATAAGTATATTTGAGTGTAAGTTCCAGAACCATTTGTGTAAAAGTCAAATATATATGTGTGTGCATGTGTATGTACGAGAGAAATATTTAGTTATGAAACAAGACTATCACATGAGTACTGAAAATAAATATTCATATTCAAGGTCAAAAGAACAAGGTGTTTGGTAATTTTATGAGACTTCAATTTAGTTTAGGTTATAAGAAAAAGAAATCCATTTGCCAACTGATTATTTATTTACTAATTATTAGCATTATTAAATTCACTTAGTATTGTTCGTTTGAATCTTCCCATTGATGTTTAGGACTGCAACTGTTCAGTCTCTAATTGCCATATGTGAATACTGTGCGTATTGCCTCGATATAGCCCAAATTCACGAGCATTGTAATAATAATAATTATTATTATTATTAGCTCTATTGAATATTATATTTTTCGAACAATATAGAATTCTCAGCACAATATATTTCAACAAGTTCCCCTTTCTTACTTCTTGGTCGATCCTGACGACAAACATTGATTGATCGCCTGTTAGAAGTTAGCAGTCCATTTAATCAACATCTAAATAATGTACATACTTTTCCCTGTATATTGCCAAAAACCACGATATCTCTGATTGGGCCTTTTGTAACTTGTACAACGAAAGGTTGTACACTTTTCAGAAACACATTTCAATGGGTTGTGAGAATAAAATAGTCATAGTGACGTATTAAAACTAACTAAATTAGATAACTTGTTGAAATATCTAGATGGCAGGAACAGGTAGCCCAGATGTTTAAGTAGGACACCATAATAAAATACAATTAAAATAATTTTTTCTAAAAACAAACAACACTTTATTAGTGATTACTCTTATGATAGAGATTGGGCGAGTTAAACAGGTTGACTACAGCATTTATGTTTGGAGTTTCATCGGGTCCCATGCCTTAGTAGTTGACGTAATTTCGAAATAGATACAATAACCAAGACTTGTTTTAACCACCATACGCCATCTGTGGTGCAGAAGAAATCTCTGTTCTTCAATTAACATGTGAGTATACTTCAAAATCTTTCTTTGTATTACTTTACGGCTGTAACACAACTGATAGATGAAGATAGAAGACATGTGTATGTTACCAGTATTCAATCACAAGTCATTGAAGCAGGTGCTGTATCAATAATCACTTGATGGTTTAACTATACTAGGTGCTGTAGTATAGTTTAACCATCAAGTGAGTATTGGTATAGTTAGGCTTGAGGTTTCAGTTGCAGACGGTCGATAGGTTGGTGGGGCTATGGGAATTTATCAACTAAGAAGCATTACGGATGTTCAGCTAACACCTACATTTGCGTTCAATACGGATTGGAGTAGGGATAGGTTGGAAAAATGTTAGAAACGGTCAGACAGAGATATGATATTAATTCATCAAGTTATTGACAGTGGGATTGAAGGGTATGGGTAAATGCAAAATTCTTGGCTAGTATCAATGCCATAGTTGTAGTTCTTCGTTACAGATGTTAAGTAATAGGGATAAAAAACCGTGATAATGTTCCGAACATAGTCACTCTTTAATCTTTTTCAACATTTTAGGTTTCATTACCTGTTTGGATTGGATTTCTTATAATTAATTGTTCAATACTAGTAAACATTGTCATTTAAACTTAATTGGTTTCTATTTTTTCAGTTTCTCATAACATCGCATACACTTTTTATTGACCAATATAAACTTGGTATACATATGTGGAGAGAGCCAAACTAACATGCTATTCATTTACTACCATTGAAATATGTGTACAATTAAACGCAAAACACAGACACAATGTTGTTAAACTGAAGCATCAGGTCATGAAACAAATAAACTGACATATGTTGGCGTGTATGTATTTAGCGTAAAGAGAGAAAAGACTGCATATCATATATATATATATATATATATATATATATATATATATATATATATATATATATATATATATATATATATATATATATGACATACTTTTGGCTCAGTGCCAAAAATTTGACTATTTTCTAATATAAATTAAAAATGTTGGATCTAACCATTCGTTTCATATTACGTACACTATTATTTACAAATTGATGAAGAATAAACTTTTTAAAAAAAGAACACATGATTTTATGTAAACAACAATACATGCTGTTTGCATATCTTAAATGAACTCATACGAAATAACTTAATTAATGTTTTTTCCACCAATGAAATACTACATAGTGTAATGCATACGATGTATAACAAAAAAGAAAATTGTCGAAAGATAACACATTTTATTTTACGGTAAAGACCTTCAGCGATTTCTGGAATGACCTTGGTAAGGTAAAGGATACTGAGATTCATGTGTTATAAATAAATGAGTTATTATATAAAGACCTAAATAAAGTTGAGCATTGTGGTGAAAGAGTAAAAGAATACTTTGTGGTCTTCCGATGACGAATAGCTGTGGAGATAGTTGTTTGATATGTCAAGAACCTTCATATATATATATATATATATATATATATATATATATCTGAATTATTTTCTAATATTTTTCATGAGAAACTGGTAACTATCTCACCTTCATCTCAAGAGTTGTCCAGGTTTATCTCTATTCTTTAATTTTTCCATGTTTATTAATTTTAAACACTTTAGTAGATAGATACTGACAATTCCTACTTAATTCTTAGTTAGCTGCCAATAAAATACAGAGGATATCATTGAGTTTTGAATCTCGTGTAAAAATCCAGGGGCCACCGTGTGATCAGTTCATTAGTTTAGTATACTGTTACTGTCGGTATTAGTTTAAAGTGATGAACGATTTCATCACGGAGAGACTTCAGATGAAAAAGCAATGAAAAATATCCCTAAATACAACTATTCCAAACAATCCATTCGACTAAGTAATATTTGAGTTTCTATTGGTAATTAATTTAGAAAAGGACCACCAAAGTTCAAATGACAAGTTGTAATCAGTGAAGTTTAGCTATGTCGAGAGTGAGACACTACTTATCGGTGATGTCTAATAAGGGTCATAGTATATCGTGAAATGACTGAAGTTAGAAAAGCAAAAAATTAAATCCCGACTCAGTGGTTTATTTCTTCAAATTTCTGCTTTTGTTATTTGTAATGAAAAATTCACATGATCAAACAATTCACGTAAAAGATACTATGACATCCATAATTTCAGCTTAACGTAGTATATAATATATGTATACACTGGTAACACTACTATTAAGTGTACAGACCTGTATATGTGGTTGCATTGGTACAGTGAAACGTTTGCCACTTAGTAGGAAACAAAGAAAATGAACCTAAAGAAGGTTTACCTATTAATAGTTTTCTCAAAAAAACATTAAATTAACTCATTCTCTAGATATTTGAATGTTAGCCACATTTTAAATGTGAGAGCCCAGCTTGAAGTAAGTGGGGCGGGTTTCGAATTCAGGGTTGAAACTCGAACAACTTAGCCATTAAGTCAATATTGTTAGCAAGATTCTCAATTCGTCAAATATAACTCCTTCCAATTAAATATCATATAGCGGTTATTGCGCTGACACTACTTAATAACAATGTGTAATCTTTTAAACTGAATAATAAAATCGGTTACAAAGTTGTGACATTGGTTCAACCGAAATTCACAAAAACATCATTCTTCAGACATGGAGTTCATGTGCTAACAAAGATGACCAATCCTGTTCTTTAAAGCAACAACAAAAACATGTCACAGTTTAAAGACAAAATAAAATAATTCCAGCAGCTATAGATTCGGCATAAAATATTGGTTTTTTAAACGTATAAACTAAAAATTGTAAATCCATTTGATATATTATCTTATACTACTTGTATTTGAGTAGTAATGTGTTTCGTTAATTTAACGTCTGAACACTTTTTCAATGACTAAAAAAAGTAAGACAGTTAATTACAAAAGACAGAAAACCAGTAGATTTTTCTTAGCAAACTGACTAGCTTCGAGAGGTAATTCATGGAGTAAGCAACCAAATCATAAAGCAAATCAAGAACAATGTAAGGTAAAGGTTTAGGATAATGTTAATAACTATATGACGAAAGAGATACATGTAAATTACAGGTTGGAAAGGGTGGATAGTAAATGAGATAGATAATAGAGCTTATAAAATGAGACATTTGTACACCAATGACTAACACGAGCTAAATCTGCATCAATTAACACTAAATTGAAGATAAATTGTCACTGATTTTTCTATGAATAAATTCAATCAGAGTAGAATTGAACGGGAATATAGATTAATCAGTTAGTTACCGAAGAGTAACCTATTTCCAGGAAGCGATAGCAGTTAAATTTTACAGGCCAATTTCACAATTACTGAATCTATACGATTTTTAATTAACAACACGTTCAAGAATACATGTTCTTGACTAAGTCAGCACTTACAACCTGTACATCGCACAATATACTTGCTAGATAAGTAATTGTAGGGCTTTCATATTTTTACTTGGAATCACGGATACTAATACATCAGTATATCGCTCTGCTATAACATACAAGGAGAAAGATGTCAATTGAGCGGATGTTTAATATATGCTAAGATAATACTTGCCAGAAGTTTGTAAGATTTTAATTATCTATCCACAACCATTTTCATAATAACCTCAATAAGTTCACAACAAACACTTTAAAAAATGCCTTCAACACTCTGCAACACGTTAACAATTCAATGACGTTTTCATTATGGTAGTAATTATACATTATTTAACACAACAAGTGATTATTGAAAAGAATCTGATCTGCCAATTTTATATTGATTCAAAAGCCATTTGAAGATAGTCAAATCATTTTTATTAAACTAAATTATACTAACATTTGCTTAGTTACAACATTAATAATATATTATCTACTTTCGATTTATCCCCGTATCAAACTGAACATTTATTTCTCTTCCCCCAAAATTGAGCTAAGGACTGATTTGTTTTTTAAATCAATGAATCTGACAGATAAAAATCCGTAACATTAAAATCAATGTACTTTTGGCAATCTGCCAATTCCACTAAAAGTATGGGAGACATATATATATATATAGACGGTATATCGAAAAAAGATGTATCTTCACATGTACATGAAAAATGTGTGCATCCAAATAAATAAAAAATTACTTTGGGAAACAGTATGTATAAAAGAAAGTCACATGATAGAAATAACTATGAAATTTGGGGAGAGATTAGTGTTAAATATATATATATATATATATATATATATATATATATCGGGAAGTTGATAGACTGGTCTTGTTTGTTTTCTTTTGGACTTGATTTTTGAGAGTCTTAAAATTACTTTATCAGTCTGGCGCCAAATATTAATAGTTATACTCACACACACCAGTAACAATAGGAACTTGCATAGAAAGAAGAGAACAATTTTAAGACAGTTGTCACTAACTATTAGTATGTTTGCAAAAGGACATAAAAGATTAGGGATTTTTTAAAAAAGTGGGTCGCTGGGCTGTAGTATGTGAGGGTTTTGATAAAGCTGGGCGTGGCCAAACCAAAAGGTTACATCAGTTCATGAAGTTACTGACGGCTGGATTAAGCTGTGTTGGTAGGCGCAGATTACTAGGAAAGAGTCGTAGCAATTTTCATAACCAATAGTTGGAAGCTTTGGGTGACATTGCTCAGAACAGGTCGAAGTACCATAGACATATTTACTTTTTGCTTTCCCTTAGATCTTCATTTCATTCTTCTTGAAATATATTGTGTATGCTTAATATTTTCTGCTATCACTGTTACTATTTTAACTAGTCAGATTTGCCCTGATAATTTCATACCACTGTGTTGATATGGTGTGGCAACTTGAACTGATGGATTTATGCGCCACTGATTGAATTAACAATATGAAGAGTTATAAACATTGGTGCTTGTATTAAGAACTATGAAATATGTATTATCCTATTTTTACAGGAAATGACAAGTCACTATTATAATGAATAAACAATTTTGATTATTTAAGAAATTATTCTGATCCGTAAGTCGATTAGGAGTCAAATACACTACTACTACTACTACTACTACTACCTACTTGAGCATTAAAGTCACCAGCCACAATTACTAGATCAGAGAGCCTAGCTTTTCGGAGAAGGTGGGAAAGCTTTCTGTAAAACTCATCTTTTACATTATCTGAGCTTCAGTCAGTGGGAGAGTAGGCAGAAACGACGAAGAGGCAACGACGAGTTTCCCTATCTTTCCGAGTTCTTACTGATCCGTTTAGTCGGACAGCGCATAGACGACTGTCTACTGGGATCCAGTCTAAAAGAGCTAGTTCTGCCCTAGGACTTAATGCTATACCTACTCCAGAGAGGCCACGGGAAGCAGCATCAGGGCTTTCAGATACGCGAAATGTGAATCAAGTTGGTTCTTTATTTGGACGTGGTGAGGTCAAATGAATAACGCTACACGGATCCTGTGTGCGCGTTTCGGAGATGCAGCACACATCGATGGTGCGAGATTCTAAAGTCCTAGCTAAGGAAGTCTGTTGTCCTATTTAGCACAATGTTCGGACGTTAAGAGTTCCTACATGTAGTTTAGAGCGTGGTTTCAGGAGACCAGGAATAACGTTCCGTGTACTTGAATTGTTTGCCCTAGCGGTGCGAGGTGACAAAAAGACGTGAGAAGGGTTAGTCGTGGAGATAAGAGATTTATTAGGAGGTGTAGGAAGAATTTGAATGAGACCAACGCGGTCTCGTGTGCTGTTACGGGTATGAGGGCTAATATCACTTCCCGGCTGCCCACACCGTGGAATGGTATTTCTTGAGGGACCTGAAAAGGAAGTTAGATTAATGTTGGTCTTAACGACCTGGGAGCGTGATCGTAGAGCCCAAGGAACAACTGCTTGAGGCCGGTTGCGCACGGTCTTTTGTGGTAGGTTTTTGGCGTGTTAGCTCTGTTCTTCAAAGGGCCTTACCACCGTAGACGGAAATCCGTGAGGTAAGATGAGACGTGATAGTTTTAGGGTCGACCTTTTCTAACCCCTTCCTTTCTTGTGAGAAGGAAGCATCGCTGTCATGCTGGTTGTCCGAGGGAAACATCTTACTGCTGTCACACCTCTCTACAGTCAGCAGTACGACTTCGCCCTCAGACCTTGAGTTGCTGCTGCTAGACTTACCGTTCTCCAATCGACTTGCCTGGCATGGTAGAACGTACAGGGACATATGTTTCAGCCAATATAGCTCGGTTGGGTCATCACGATAGACAAGCCCGACCACTACGTCAAGGTAGCAGCTACGGTCGAGATACCCGTTATTCATATTAAAATATACCAGTTGAAAAACTCTGAGCTAGTTGTCAAAAGAAATCACAGTTTAAAAATACAGTATGACTACATGAAAAATATCCACAAAGATTGAACCTTGTACAGTATGAAGTATTTAGAAATAAACCACCAAGTGTTAATTTCAGATACTACTTATAATGTAGTCCTCATTATCATGAGACTAGTTTAAGGATGTTGTGTTTCGGTTTACTACAGTAGTAAAAATCCAGAATAAATTACTGATATAGTTCGAAACTATTTGAAGATCAGTTCACATAAAGTTCAATCAAGCAAATCTTTATGTAACGTATCATTGACATCTACTCGTGTACAGTCACATTAAGGATGATTTGCCATGACTGACTTATTCAAAATACATATGCCAGCTTATCCACTTCTGGAAGACCAGGTACATAAGTCTTTCGAGAACATCGCATAATATGGCTTAGAAAAGGATAAGACAGATCAATTATCTTTTCTATTCCGCAATATGTGGTGAATCAAACTTGGATATCATTTGAAAGGTGTAGTCAATCATTTAGATAGGTTTACGCATAAACATA
This sequence comes from Schistosoma mansoni, assembly GCF_000237925.1. NCBI lineage: Eukaryota > Metazoa > Platyhelminthes > Trematoda > Strigeidida > Schistosomatidae > Schistosoma > Schistosoma mansoni. The sequence continues at coordinate 29,344,574 of NC_031496.1, forward strand.
ATTACATTGCAGGACCTTCAGTTTTTCTCATTTTAAAACCAAAGCTGTGAGCACAAAAGCAGCTTGTTAGGTAGCTATCTTTGCCATGATTCTAATTTTGTCATAATTTGTTTTAATGTCATGTTTACAGAAATGTTCCCATTTCTTCACTTTTGAAAATGATTCTTTCAATAACTAGAGTAAGAAAAAGTGAAAGTTTAGAATATGCATGATGGTTCACGTATGTGCGCTTGGCTGGACGATCATTTAAACAAGTACTGCAGGAAATTGATATCGATAAGAAACTCCATGCAAAAATCACATTTTGGAAACGATAACATTTTACAAGAAATTAAATATTTTATTATTTATATGTAGAAATTTAAAGAAATGTTTAGTTTAAATTTTGAATGGAAAACTAAGAGTTTATTTTTCAATAAATTCTCATCAGATTCTTAAGTCATAAATCTAAATTGATAATCTAAAGGAATAACCATGTTAAGAGGGAATATATCATTAAAACTTTTAGAATGTAAATGTAAAACTATCAGTAAATTGATTTTATTTATGTTGAAATGAATATATTAGGATCAACTTGAATAAGCTTATGGGTCAGTTGATGTAGTAGGAGTAATAGTTAGAATAAATTTAAGTGGTATAGGGTGAGAGAAATAATGTGATTATAAATCAAACTAAACAACAAATGATGTGATCACTAATCAAATTCTTCATATTTTTGCTAGACTAATGATACAACGAAGGTATCTGAGTGACAACAATAATAATAATAGTAATACTAATAGCAACAATAATAATAGTACTATTAATGACAATAGGAATTGTTGTAATAATAATACTACCGCTAGTACTACGACTAATAATATTTGAATAAGATAAGCTTAACACAAGGAATTATGATGAGGAAGGGTATATGTACATCACTTAAATTAAGTCATTCCATAATTAAGATGAATACTGACTTATTAGGTTTGGGACTTTTCAAACAAATCAAAATTAAGATGACATGATTATTTAATAGTAGAACGAAGGAAGATGCGTTGGAAAGACATCAATATTGGTGACGTGAATAAAGACAGAACAAAATAGATCCTAAAATATATAGTTGTGGTATATTGAACTGATTCCAGTCAGAAATCCAAACAAAAATCTTCGAATTAATAATTCCTAGAGTAATGTAGGTTATGAGCTGAAAGATCATCAGATAGAAAATTTATTTGAATAAATATTTAATCTCCTCATAGACCTGATTTGGGATTTTCTAATTTTATATCAGATAAAATGAACCATTCAAGAAAATGTTTGCTGCGGATCCACAGTATTTTTCTTAAAACATTTTGTCAATGATTATTTGTTTATATATTATTATAGCAATTTGATAGTTGAATTCATGAGTCAATTGAAGCTAAACCACCATGGAGAACCTGAAAGCACTGGGTGGCTGTTCCGTTCTAGTATGGGACTCTTCAGCAGTGCACGTCTAATCTTTCCTATTCTCTTCGTTTCAATTTTCTGTAGACATAAGTAGTATATGTCGCAATACAGATAACGACTATTTTGTCTAGTATTTCACAAGTTATCAGATTTACATAAAACACCTGTACAGTGTAGTGATGTGTGGTGTCAGAAAGCTGGTACACACTTTCTATGCACGAACTCTGCCATCCGAGGAAAACACAGAGAGAAGTAGGAATTTTATTTGATTAGACCGGAGTTATTTTGTTTACACGTATTTATATGTATATCTGTCCCCGAAGAAATCAAGCCCACCATTAGTTTGCTTTATCCTTTGCAAATGAAAGCCACTATTTTGCTAATCACGTATCATTTGGCAACCTCTTATTGATCTAGTTTATCAATATGACCTCATCTACTGACCCCTGATTGGCCCAACGAATTATAGAATTAGTCGGTAGTCTGAAAAGATATAGCCTATACATTGTATGTAAGGATCTCCATGTATGTAATGCAGAATAATGAAAACCAATGGTAAAATAACAATTAGAATTAATCAAGTGTGGAACAGTTTCAATGCATTAACATTTTATGTGAAAAATTTGATGACCTATATATAAACTAATATAAACAGTTTGCTGAATAAAACATAGTATGTCACATGTTCATTTGGCTTAATGCCAAACTAAAATTCCATTTGACAATAATCACTCCATACAAAGTCAATTGTCACGCGATGGAGCATTCACAACTAAGAATATCTTAAAACATGTGAATACAAACATGAATTTGTTTGTGTTGTCAGCTCTTACTACTTTAAACATAAAACATTTTGACTCCGTGGATAAAAATAATGATATATTTAATTTGAATTAACAGTATAAAAGGAAATAATAATCGACCTTTATCTAGAAACTCGTGAAGAGATTCAATCTTACGATTTTTAATGTACAAATTCACAAACTGGATGTAAAACATGTTTACATCCGAGGATTTACCAAGGTTATTATGAAAAACAACATAGAGTGATCAAATTAATACATGCCGAAATTATACTAGTATAGGCCTGTTAATAGCTGGTACATCATAAATGTTGACTGAATCCACAAATTGAAATTCGGTTAAAGATGGTAATTGGGATATGATGTTTGCCGTAGAATTTTGGTTTGTTGAAGGGTGAGTATCACACAAATGCCCTGATACGGTCGAGGATCGGGAGAGTCAGCTCTCCCTCTCGAAATGCTCTCACATGGCCACGTGCATACAACCACTGCCACGGAAGTCCTACTCACTATCTCCTCACAGCATGGATGTTGCTTACGAAATTGAGAACACGAAAAGCAAATTTCCCGCACTTTAACTGGGTTAGTAGATGCGGAGGACCCACCTAGGGGAGTTGGAGAACCCTGATTCCAAACCAATGGAGTACACGGGCTCCAGGATCTTGAGGGGACAAACGGAGTATGAACTTATTGTTGATCACCGGCTAGCATGGGACTGCATCTTCTAATGTTGCTTCACTGCCTTGTGGATTAGACCTCTAGATCAAAGACTCGGAGTGTGGCTTCGTAAGAAAATCACCTGCTTCGTTTTGACTATCTGTACAGTATCCCATCCCTCACACAAATCGAGTGAAGTATGGCGCATACATATTTGGTGCCTCCTTGTACCAATATTTATGTGTTCAGCTAACTAAATAAATAAACATAACCAACCACATCACATCTACCTAACTTAAGCACTGAACATTTTGACTCTATTAATATCCCATCCTTTGCAATGTTTTTCTGTATGTTGGACAAAATAATTGATAAGTTGCTGCTGTTTGTCAGAAAACGTTATTGTGTAAAAGTTATGTATGACTGGTTACAATTAAGTTGGATTGCCTTTATTACTGTACTGGCCAAGAATCCTATTTCTCGCTAACCCTAACGCTTCAAGTATGGGTAAAATTTGCATACTTTTTGCGTGCTCTTTTTTAATACACCATTGAGTTCAATAAGGACAATTCCATAACAGAACTTTTAGAAACGTTGGTTCAACCAACAACGTCAATACTCAGTAATATTTGATCCATTTATTTTATTTAAACACATGAACATTGGTACAAGGAGGCACCAAATATGTATGCGCCATACTTCACTCGATTTGTGTGAGGGATGGGATACTGTACAGATAGTCAAAACGAAGCAGGTGATTTTCTTACGAAGCCACACTCCGAGTCTTTGATCTAGAGGTCTAATCCACAAGGCAGTGAAGCAACATTAGAAGATGCAGTCCCATGCTAGCCGGTGATCAACAATAAGTTCATACTCCGTTTGTCCCCTCAAGATCCTGGAGCCCGTGTACTCCATTGGTTTGGAATCAGGGTTCTCCAACTCCCCTAGGTGGGTCCTCCGCATCTACTAACCCAGTTAAAGTGCGGGAAATTTGCTTTTCGTGTTCTCAATTTCGTAAGCAACATCCATGCTGTGAGGAGATAGTGAGTAGGACTTCCGTGGCAGTGGTTGTATGCACGTGGCCATGTGAGAGCATTTCGAGAGGGAGAGCTGACTCTCCTAACTCTCGGCCATACCATGGCATATCAGCTTAACAAATGCTAGTCAGATAAGGAACGTTACAACATTTAACCAAACAATTCTTATGCACTGAACGAATAGTGAAAGAACAAAGTGAAGGTTTATTCTAAACATATGACTATACGACTTTGTGTGTATAACTAACTACTTATTCGCCATGATAGGTCATATTTCGACATAAAACAAGTGAGACCTATGACAAAAAGGGAGGTTTCGGCAGAAATACATCAAGACGAAACTCATTTGTTTCTCGTTATTCAAGCTCGTTGAACATAGGTTTTCTGAGATGAATGGATAATGCATTGTCTAAGAATTGAAAACACTCTCGAACGAAGGGTTTAGAAGGAATTATATCAGCCGTTGGAGTCATTAGGGAAACAGCTAGGAAACTAAGACATTTCTAAATCATCAAAACAGTTAACGGAACTTGGGGACAGTGTGCTGTGCACAACAGAAGTTCCAAGATAAATATTTAACCCTACGGTTAACTTTGTACAGTTTGAGTTTATCTACCGAACATTTAAAAATTTAGTAGCGAAAATTTGGGGAATTTACTACACCTATTTCACGGCCTGGAGATGTCTCGGAGATCATTCGAAATCCCAGAGTTTTCCGAAGTATAATGAACTAAATAATCAATCGCGTAATGGATAAATAATTAACTTATGAGTCAATAGTACTCAGACTTTTAAAGTGGACTATTTGTCGTGAAACATTTACATAAAAAAAGCCAAAACACGATGAATAATGAGATCTGTCAAGAAGCTTCTTTTAGAAAGGCGGGTATAAGTAACTCACAATCAACGAAAGTCATTGAAATTGTCTACTTGCACCAAGGTCGACAGATAACCTGAAGACAGTGTATTTAAAAATTTATCGATGCACATATTTAATGTCAGTGTGTTTGAGATCTGTTGATTTCTGAGAGACATGCTTTGTTATTGATGAACATGTTACTGGGATTCATTCAATTCCTTTTAAAGTCATTAACTGTAGCAGCATGTAAAGCAATGGGTCCCAGTCGGTGATGTGTCATATTTTGTTGAGGAGTAATGTTCAACTGTCAGTTACGCGAAAACAACACCAATTCTTAAAAAAATACGTGTGTAATTTGGCGGAAAGTTCGGGTTTAGGCTGTATCCGAATTATCGACCGATTAGTAAATACCGGAAGGGACTAATGAGGAAAAAGATCCAATGTATTCCACCTAATTTTATTGGAAAGGACGTGTTGAGCCCTTTTCCACAAAAACCGGAGAAGATTTTTGTTGCTTCCTCTTTTGAATATGGATTTCATGGTTTCAAGACTTTTACTATGAGAAGTCTATTGCGTATTTGTTAGTGTTTCCACACACTGTACTGTAAAATGGCGACATTATGTGTTAGGTATCAATAATGCGCTGCACTCACATATTAATATTGTGCTTCTTTCCATGTTTACAATATTTTTAAGATCCATTCACACAATATGTTAAGTGTTAGATAGGTAATATGGAACACAGTCCCGAAGGGTGGATCGATTCAATTAAACATGATGTTTTGACATATAAATAAGAGCGGCAGAAAGGATGATCATGTCTTTTGATCGTTTTTACGGTTGATTTTGAATATGCTAACTAAATAATTCTGAGATTGTGAAAGTGTTTCGGGCAAGTGCATCATACCTCAAGACAGACTTAAGATAAATATTACTTGTCTGGGGTCCGGTTGATGCAGTAAAAACCCAATAAATAACGTTTGTATGCCGACTAACATTGTAGATTAGAATAATTCTGTGTTTTCTACAGGAATTTCATAGGTCCTTTCATATACAAGATCGTCTTCAGTATATCCTTCACTAGCTTTCACAACGATATGAATTCCCAGTAAAATGAATAAGAATACTTCTGTTTATTGTGGTATTGCAACGCCTAATTGTGAAACTTTTAACTAGCGATTTAATAGTCCCACAAAACTTTAGACATGTGGCAGACCCCTTAGTACTGTAATGCTTTAATATTGTAAGCTTACTTACAATGTTAAACTACTAGTCTCTATCTCGTTCATAGAGCTACCGAAGGCCGCAGCCACTTAACTTACGTAGCATTGTAATAAAAACGTACCATTCATAGAATTCTAAACACAGGCTAGTCTGTTGACTAAACTATCCCGTTTCTTTAACGAATAAGAAAGAAATCGTGTGAAAAGGAATACATATTATTCGTCCTTAGAGTAAGTAATCTGTGAAATTCCACACTGCAAATAAATAGTGAAATGATCATTCTATGAGCTTTTGGAAGCATTCCTGAGCCTTCTTTTCATGATTAATTAGTGTTTGGGCACTTGTGATTCAACAAATGTTGTACCTTACCTCAAATAAGAACTCTCTTCGACCTGCAGTACTCATATTTAAAGTGCAACCAGATCCATTATGTCCATATATCACTTAAACTTGTCTAAAAAGCTTCCAACAGTATTCATGTAAAGGATATTCAACAAAAATATTAGGAGATATAGCAGTTTGAATATGCTCAAGAGTGTTTCTACACAAATATCAACGTGCCCTAAACACACAAGGTAAAAATGTCATCCTGTATGTAACTCATTTCGATCGAATATATAATCATTCGGAATATTTGCTTTCTATCTATATCGTTCCAGGGATCTAATCATATTTGAGATGTCACTAATGAAATACTACATCCCTTTATTCCAATACTCTGTTAGGCTACACCATCCTATGGAAACCTACCTGAATTAATACAAGTAACTGCCCTGTGATAACAATGTCGATATGTCGAGTTGATCTCGCAAATATGATCAGTAAAAGACGAATGGCTGCCCCACTTAGCGTCACAAACTGTCCAGTTCACGTAATCAAAACGTTTCGAGGCCAGATATATTGCAACACATTTTAAAACTAGTATATCAAGAGCAGTCACAACTTGAATGAGTGCCATGCGGGCAGGCAGTACGATTTTTATTGTTAATTAATGATAATAATAAAGCCATTAATAATAATAATAACTAGTTTCGAATATTTATACATCTACCAAACTTCCCTAAGATTACTCTTCAGAGAAAAGCTGTTGGCAGGCTGTTTCAATTGATGGCTGCTCGATGTTATTATTATGTATGAAATTTGGAAGTCCCGCCTCGAAGTTCAAGGAAATGAAGGATCAAATCTTTAATTTTTGGGCAATTTGAAAATTATAATCACCTCATACCTAAAGATGGGATAAACAGAAAATTTGGTGTATAGAATAGAAAATATACTTCTCTAAATTGCTCCAGGATATTCCGAAAATTCATAGATTCCTGAAACACGATCTCACTGAATCGACTGTTGAGCTACCGGACTATAACTTTTAGGTCTAATACTGGACTATTTTTCAAGCTAAGATAGTTATTGAGTCTTCACTGATGGGAATTACCTATCGTTTTCCATTTGTAAGAAGCCAGATAAGTAATTGTAACTGGGTTTTTTTCAGATAGTGGAATAGAACACTTGGAGCTCGAGATTATGATTTCAAAAAACAAAGCTTTCAACATTCAGCTGATGATATTGGAAAATATGATCCCTGCGGAAAATAAGAAAGTGAATCAATGCTTGTTTTAATTTTCTTGCATTATCACGATGCTTTCTGTCAACTCTTAAACACATAAAACAAGTTGTCACAGATTCTTAATAATCTTTCCCGAGAAAGTAGAGTTATGTACCTAAAAGACCTTAAAGAGAATGATAATTATTAAGTAATACGTTCACGACATGGTTCTTAGGGACCAAACTGAGATAAAAGATGTGGCTGCAAGGCGGAATATGGTTGGTGATAATATCACAAACAGAAGTGGGGAAATTCAGAGAATGAACTGACGCCAATGAATGTTACACCTAAACAAATTAACTTCTCAGATTCATTCTATCTTTACCACACACACATATATAACACATAGAAATTTATATTTGATTATCCTTTGCAATTAATTGTAACTATCATAGAATCATTCTAAATTATTATTGCACTAATGTTTATACTAATACCCGGTTTCACTCTGTACATATTAAATTACGGCTCCTTATGTCTAGTGGGATGTCAGGAACTAACGGTATTGATGCGAACTTATTCATGCAAAATACCTCTTTAAACCATGTCAAAAAAAGCTGAATTGGTTCCATGTCCTACCGAGTAAACCTATTACAAGCAAACTAGACAATTGGCTAAAAACGAAGCCCACTCCATACCCTATAAAATCTGAAAACAAAAAAGAGAGTTCAAACAGCTTCGAAAAAAAGGGGAGACAGCCATTTGTATCGGAATACTGTTTTCAGCACTTTATTTTATAAATACACATAATCTCACACTTCATTCTGAACTACATTCACTTCTACAGTTCCTTATCCACTCATACCTTGTTCACACTTATTTTTCTTTAACACATTAGTATGCTCTTACCTAATAAGGACTTCAGTAACAGACAAATAGACTAAATGGTTATACCTTAACTACTCCTCCATGAATATTGTGTGCTCTGCTTTCGTCCTTCCTTTCTCTTACACCTTTTCCAGCCCCCTGGAGATACCCCACCGAAAACAGATATAGCACGGATATTCAGGAGGGATATAAGGTCGAAGCTTCTAAAAGCCCCCCAACTTCGCATAAATATATTCTCGACCATCAACTGTATGTTGCAACGATACCTTCATAAAGTGCGCCAAGTGTGATATTGACATGTTTCATACGAAATCCATTTTCACTCAAATCTTATAAAATATCAATGCAGCTGAGTAATTTCCTACAGTGAAAGTTGTAACTTTTGTAACAGTTTGATCTTGCCTGTAAACCGGCATGCCTCATGTAACAAACTGTTATTTGAGAATAAATTATTATTATTATTACTGTTACATAAATCTACACGTATTTATCGGAGTGCAGTAAAAGTTTATTATTATTGTTGTTATTTTTTCAATTATTCGTCTGTCTCAAAAGTCTATAACCATTACACTATTATGATCATGGTTGGACCCTTTCACTAGGTGTTCATTCTTTTTCTCTTTCTCTTTTTTCCTTCTAGATAAATATTATTCTTAAGATTACGAAGCTTTGGATTAAAACAATAACTTGTGTTACGCTGAATTCAACTTATCGGACTCGTATGATCTTCACTATGCATATACACCTCATACATATTGATTATCTTTTGCACTTAATTGAGACTTTCATATCATCACTCCAAACTATGACTGCACTAACACTTATTCTAACGTCATATCTTACCGCAATAATAAATTATTCACTTTTTAATTTATTCTATTTTATTTTATTTTCATTACTCGTTTCGCTATACATACATAGTTGTTTATTCTTGTTCTCTGTTAAGATATTTACGTATTCCGCGACTCCTTTATTTCTATTTCCCTAGTTTCTTCCTTTCCTCCTTCAAAATGAATTCAAAATTCCTGCCAATTACGCAGAACCTTATTTATTATTACTATTCTATTAATAATGTTTATTTTCCTTTTCCTTCCTTTCTCAAACATGGTAAATTTATTGCTAACATTATTGAAAATTGTGTATTATTGCATTTTTGAAGAAACCCGAAATGGTTTCTTCACAGCACCTATGTACCCATAAGATGCTTGTGAATAATAATAATAATAACTAACTCACAACCTTTTAGACAACGGACTGGTTTTTTGGGCCATATCAACCCGAAAATCCACAGCAGAGTGATCTATGATAAACCAAGAAGACTTTATTCATCTTGTATGACACAACACTAATAATATAGTAACAGAAAGAGAACGCTGAAAATCCCTCCACGGAATTTCGTTGGACAGTACTGTCGTCAATTTGTTTCTTCTACCTTTCGTGTATTTTAACCTTCATCCAGATTTCTCCTAACCACATTTTGTATTCCTCAGTCTTCGTCATCTGAGCTTTTATTATATGACTTTGATCAAAGACTTACCTTTTGTTACCTAATATTTATGTTGCATATTTTCGGCGTATTGACAATAAGGTCGTGTTTGATTAAACCCAAAGTCACAGCGCGGCTCAATGTGCGTCTGTTGACCTTTGACTATCTTCTTGGGAAAATTGTTGGAATCCCTGCAGAGAGATATCTGATCCAATCTTGTTGGGAACATTTTTGTTGATTCTCAGGTATCGAACTCTTTTGTATTAACTGTTTCTTTTGTTGTTTAGCAAGCTTGTTTGTGTTAGAGAAACCCTTGACTATATAGCACAGGCTGTACCGCTCGAGGTGTTTTGTATTTTTGATATAATTTGTTATCGTTCTTAAATTAGAACCACTTAAATTGAGCACTTGGTTCTGATATAATTTAACACGAGTAACTCAAAAACGCTTTTATACTATGCAGAAGAACGTAGTCTGGTCTAATCAAATAAATTTCTACTAGTTAGTTCTGTGTTTAAACCGAATATTGGCATTTCGGTCGTTACAAATATAGACATGGTATCAATGAATAACTCTCCTGTTATAATGTCCTCACATTCGATAAGCTAAGGCTCGGTCCCAGACGACTTAGAGTCTTCATACATCAGAACGGTTTTCAGGTGGTCTATGCAGTGAACGTTTAGGCTACCGGCCAGTGGCTTTTCTATCACTACACCAGAACGTAATTAAATCCTTTATGTAATACGTGAAATGGAACTGATCATCACCTGTAAACTTCTTTAGGTCTCAAAAGTATGGCCTTAGAGTATGCCACTACCGAATTACCAGTCTTCTTACTCCAGTGGGTAGTTGAACCACCAAGATCTATCGTAAATAGAAGGTGAGCGTAATACGCCTGGTTTTCCCAAGAGATTTTGAACAGGCGGATCATATGTGTCACATCAATAATCTTAGGTTGCTAAGTTTAATTCACTACTGTTGGGTGGTTCAATCATGTGAACAATGCTTAAGTCACTATATCTCGTTCCACTAGAATATAGGCAAATTAGGAGTGAACTTGAAATGACAACGTTCTTGACACTTTTTTAGATAATTTAGTGGCCAGTTGATCTTGATCAAATGATGGTGTTAACGAAATGTACATAGCGCCTTCCTTCTTCTATTATTATCGAATTAATTAGCGTTAGGGAATAGCGGGGTATGATGAGTCAAATGTAAGAATAAATATGGGATACGTATATTTCATACACTCGTCGCACCAGACAAACAATAGGACAAACGTTTAGTTAATACCGTACATTTATGTAGTGAAATCTAAGACCGTCATTTACTAAATTACCTTATATTTGTTTCAGCTGGGCGATAGCTTGTATCTAGACTAACGTAGATGGTTATTCTTCACTTCAAACTTAGTTCGGGATCTACAATAATAATCAAAAACTTTGATATTAAATTAGAATTGGTCATGCTTAGTAAAGGAAAGAGACGGGTATTTGATAAAATATTAGGCGATAGACATACAAAAGTGCACACAAGGCTTATAAGCATAGGAATACAGTGACATCAAAATAAGACGTGTATGTGTTCCTGAGGTCGCGAATTCTCATGCAAAGAAAAAAGTTATTAGGAAGGCGAAAACGGCTTAATGGTCAGATCCTATATGAGTTGTTAAGGTTTGTTTCAAAGGTAAGATTAATCCTGTGTTCATGGGTACTAGACATTGATGACCTCTAAAAGACACTTAAATTCAATTTCAACACAAGCCTCTGTACGGACTGAGAAGGTTCAAGTGAATTTTTGGCGTTTCTTAAGGGTAAATCTGATAAATTCTTAAAGATTCACAATGATATCTTACTACGGTTTATTCTTTAACTTGTTCAATATAGCTAGGTCTCTACCTTGAAGTACTAGTGACTTACTGCAAAATCTCTTTCTATTCTAACACCGGTATAGGCTGGTGTGAACATCACTAACGGTGCTAACCTTTAAAACCTCTTCCTGAGAACGAAAACGTCAGTCGCTCCCTGTCGTCACGTCGTTGAACGTCTGTCATTCTTTCATAGCTGCAAACACAGAACCAGAGAAAATGTTGGTAAGCACCCGTGTTCTCTAAAGGAATTAGCTCCGTTAGAGACAGCGAGGTAAAAAGAATTGCCCTTGAATATTCGCGAGACGTCACGAACATCAGAGTGAACTTGCGCCATGCAGATCAACCACCACTCGAGAGTTTCATGGATCTGACACGGCAGCAGACACTGAATACCTGGACAGCATAAATGAAGCCTGTAGCGATATTCATCTCATTGTGATGTGATTCCTCACTGTTGAGTACTAGGAACTCTTCTCCTTCTAATTAATGTAAGTGACCTTTATCAGCAATCATTGTCTGACATTACTTTCGCTGACGATGTGAAACTTTGGAGAGACGTTTTCAAACAGGATGATGAGCTGGGACTTTAGGATGATCTAACTAGACTTAAAAAATAGGCGGACAAAGAGGACTTCCTTTCGATACTTTACAGTGTAAAGTAGCTCGCCTGAGATATGTTGCAGACTACACATACGACTTTGGTAATTATCCTCTAGAAGTATTTGAAGTTGAGAAAGATCTTGGAGTGCTGGTACTCTGCGAACCAAAATTTTACCCCAACTGCGACAAAAACGCCTTTCAAGTAAATTTTGCATTGGTATTGTTGAATCATTTTTTGCCAGTTTGACGGTAGAACAGTTTTATTCTATACCATCCAGATAGTGGAAATATAGTGTTTCCTACTTCACCCCAAAAGGATAAGAATACACTTGAACTTCTCCAACGGCGAGCCACGAAATCGTTTCAGGGGGTTCAATTCAAACCCTGTGAAAAGAAGCTTAGATCACTGAATCTTCTCCCATTGTAGTACAGGCATCTCCGGAGTGGCCATTTAGTGACTTATAACATCCTAGACACTTCTGAAGACCCCATCAAATACTTACTTAAGCTCAGAAACCTTAGGGGAAACACGCGTAAATTGGGGGGTACAACATAGTGGGATCGATCGAAGGCACATATTTTATTCTTTATGAGTAGTCAGATTCTGGAATTCGCTGCCGGCTGAAGTGGTCCAAGCAACTTCTAAGGAGTCCTTTAAAGGAAAACATGGCTTATTCTTAAGAACTCAAGACAGTATCCCACTATAGTTAACCAGCTTTGTGTTTTTAAAATATTCTTAGGTTCCTAAGTCAAGACATCAGGGATCCATCACTACTAGGTGAGGTAGCCCACTAAGCGGAAACTTCTTCTATTCCGTTCAGAATCATTAAACATCATTGGAAATAAGAAAAACCGAACTACTAATATATTAGATTGATATAGAAGGTGCAACGAGTATTGGACAAGGACTTCAAGGTATCCTGGCTGAATTTCGAATCGAATTGTCCCGTATGATAAAGGATATACGGAAGACTATCAAAGTCTTTGTGGGCATCTTTAGTAGAGCTTGCCAGAAAGAAAAATGGAACGATGAGACTTCGTTTTGGAAGTACTCTGTGAGTGTAGGAGAACAACCTCAATATCACAGATTGGTTGACTTGTTCTCATCCATAGAGAGCCTGATACAGACAAAGTGTTCTGCCCCACAAACACGGGTGGATTGAAGTCATCGCCCTCACCGTCAATGCTTGCTGGTCAGTAACTCCACCCTCCCTCCTTTTGTGATGTTAGGCTCATTTTAGCTTTTTTGGATATATATCATACCTCACACAATGCTCTGTGTTTCACATCCTGTTGGAAAACACTATAAGTACCATTTTACAAGCTTATCAGACAGTTACAAATTATGGACTGTGGGTAAGGCTTCGATGCAATGCTTTAATTGACTATAGTGTGAAGTATAGGTTGCCAATCAGAGTATAGGCATTAAGAAGGATTTAATGTAGGATAGTTGCTTACCAAAGTAGGCGGAAAAGTGTAGATTTATATTAGTTACAGATAAGGTAAGATAACGAGTGTTGAAATAATATTAATGGCAAGGCAATATAGTGTACAGAAGAGTAAAAAGCTGATAAAGAATAGACGGGAAGGAACTCACACTAAATTTGTATTGATGTTCTTTTGTCCCATCCTAACCAGTTGATGGGCAACACGTTCAACAGATAAGCGACCACTAGTAGAAGGTAGTCGATTGTGTGTTTCTTTGGATGTTTTAGGGTATTTGTAATCGTCGTTTAGCGACCGAGTATTGATAGGTCCAGTGAGTTGCCTGTCTACTTCAATTTAAAGAAAAGTTGGAGTGGAAAGTATCTAATTCAATTACAAAGTAGGGAAATAAGGCAATTTAGTCTATAAATGTGGATAGCCTATGATGTCTGTGTGGGACGCGGATGTGTTCGTTTGCGCTAGATCTGTGCAGGTGAGGGCTTGATCGATAAGACTTACAAACGTATTTAATTTATCTGCCATGCGTATTTCAGAAGGAAGACTGTTCCATATTAATGAGTACTTGATAAGGAAGAAGTTTTCCCGAGTTTTTGATCTGTATTTTTCTATTTTGACTGTGGATATTTTGTCTCGGAGGTTGTATCCATGTGAGTCTTGGTAGAGTACTATATTACATGTGGAATAAGTAAGGTTTTTAAGAAGTTTGAAATAAAGAATCAAGTTAGTTCTAAGCCTTCTTTTCCAGAGAGGTTCCAGTCCTAAGATATGGTATCTGGATCTGTAGTCAATGGGTTGGTCGTTCTTAAGTATTTTGCGAGTGAAGTCTCGCTGTATTCCTTCCACCTTAATTATATCGGATAGGCGTATGTTGGAAAATAAGAACGAGCAGTATTCGACGAATCTTAAATACGAACGTCAAGACAGTCCTACTGTAGGGAGCTGAAACGTGGAGAACTAATACATCCATCGTCAAGAAGGTACAAGTATTTATAAACAGTTGTTTACGCGAAATAATCAACATTCACTGGTCGGATACTATCAGCAACAGCGTTTTATGGTAGAGGACAAACCAGCTTTCAGATGAAGAGGAACTTAGGGGAAGACGTTGTAAGTGGACCGGACATACATTGAGGAAATCACCAAACCACATCACTCTGCAAGCCCTAACTTGGAGTCCGGAAAGGAAGCGGAAAAGAGGAAGGCCGAAGAACACATTACTTCGGGAAATAGAAGCAGATATGAAAAGGATGAATAACAACTGGAAGGGACTAGAAAGGACTGCCAGGACAGGGTTGGATGGAGAATGCTGGCGTGCGGCCTATCTTCCTCCACGAGGCGTAAGTATGTCACAAAAATAACCAATAAATGGTAAATATGCGAGTAAACGGCTTGCTTTGTGTTTATGTTCACCACCACCTTTTACCTTGTCCTACCTATGAGATGAATTCATTAAATTCCGTGAGAGTGTTCGTTGGCGTGGAGGCAATAGTGAGCTTGCCAAGCGTGTTTGGTTGTCATAGATCGGTATATAACCGTCGGTGGAATAAAATGGGACCGACGCTCGTGAAAAAACACAACTTGCTTTCGTCTAGTCGACTTTCTAGCGAAAGGATGATCAATGGTAATTGGCTTTATCAGTGATTTATGTCGCATTATTATCAGTCAACACTGAATTTAATTCTACTACGAATCTGTCAATTGTGATAGCATCTGGTAGCCACAACAATGAAAGTTGACTTGATGATAATGATACGTGAAAAAAATGGATCCGTTTATCCATTTCCTGTGGGATATAATGATGTTGGCTCGTGTTCACGGACGTCCTTAACCGGGGAGAACAGATGAACATGGCATCAATAAGTTTGATGTCAAACAGCTGTCAGACCATCTTGCATTTCGAAATCTTGTCCTTGGCTTATGAAGCACCGTCAGATTGAAAAACAATCTGCTAAAATTTGTCCAACCTTGGTTATGTACTTATGGTTTTGAAACGTTCAAGTTACACATTGGTGTAGATTGACATTCTATTTCAAGGAGCTCTAGTCAGCAGTCATGCCCTATATTAGGACTCATTGTCGCCCCTAGGTTTAGTGACATGTTCATGATAAGTATCTCTGAAGGGAACACTAAGCTGGTAGAATTCAACGAAATCTCTGAGAACACCATTTTGGAACTAAAGGAACTGAGGTACGGGGGTCTGCTAAGTGTTAAGTTCAACAAATTCTTAGCTATTAAAATGGTGGCTGTAATATTCAGCGCACCTGCTCGTTTAGATGTTAGGTACACTGTTGAAGACAGTGGGAATGAAGTTTTCAATAGATGTGTTGTAATGGGTCGACGCCTTTGCTGAAAGATGACCATTGCGAAGGGTGAATATACATTGAGAAATGATGGTTTTCGTCAGTAGATTCAATCAATTTACCGCCAAGATAATCCCAACTTTGGAACACTCAGAATTGATATGATCTCAACTTTTCCTTTAGATCCAATGTACGTGGTATGCTTAGGTTTGATGAAGAAACTAATCAATCCATGGATAGAGTTGTCCAGCAAAGGTTGAGTTACATGAACAAATATGTAGTTTGGGATATAAACAAGTTGTATACCAAACCCTCTTTCCGAATTTCATTTTTGAAAGACTCTTCCCATTTTAATGAAGTTCCAGTTATTAATCAAACGAAAAGAATTGTAATGTTGCCTCAGAACGTGATTACATATCCATCGTCTGCACGCGTGTAGATCACCAAAGTAGATGATCTATGTCGAATGATTAAGTGTCTGCTCGCATTAAACGGGAATAATGTGGCCAAAGGCTAACTTCAAAGTCACACCTTGCGGTCGGATTATCCCTTATTCGTATCAAGGTACCATGAATGCTTTGAAGAACATATGACACAAAGGACCTTATTATAGAAATATGTTAGTTAAAGTAGGTGAAAGAGAAACTGTGACCACCACTGCATGAGCCAGTCCATGTCGCATGATTAACTGATGAGCGTTAGTTGTTACTGACCTTGACGGGGATTGATAAACTGTTCGACATTCAATGACCTAACTAACGGATGATTTGGCTAGGTCTTAGTGACATTTCAGTGGCCCTAAATGCTCACTAGGAAGTTTATATTCACAAATAAATATTCGTAAATGATTTACAATACAATCTAATAAGTTTCCCATGTAATGCAGAGTTTAATTGCGTAGCTACGGGATGGGATGGTCAGCGATGAAACTGTTTCCGGATATGCACATACATGCACTACATACATGTTGTGACATGAATATCTCATGAAAAACTTTGACCATTCACTCCTGTTTATCGTTTGATGAACAAATGTACCAGGACCAAACAGCTAGTATATATCCTTCATCTGCGTTAATGACTGTAGGTTTAGGTAACTAATGTCTGAGTCATATTAATTTTTCAAGTGAAGAGAAATTATTCCAAACTCATACATGAACATAACTGCAGAAGTGGAGAAAGGGCTGTTAGTATGTGAATAACAGACCACTTAGAACGAAGAACAGATGGAGACTCTGATCTTCGATAAAAGAGCACTGATGAAAATCGTGTCTGTGCGTTTCTAACAATAAAGTCAACTGCTGACAAACACTTGGTCTTACTCGTGTACACCACAACAAAAAACAACTGTTGTGTGATTTCTAAGTAGTACAGTAGTACCGAACTTAATCTAATATTTTAATACACCAAGGTTTCAGTATTTGGTAGATGGTTTGGACGACTAAACACGTGTGTGCTAACCTGGGAATCGCTAAACACCAACGCGGACCTACATCCTTTTGTTTCACAGCCATACAGTCGCATACGACTTCATGATACACACTCCCTGCCATGATGCTGTAAGAATAAGTTGATTGCCATATAAATGAATTTATATGAAGGCAAAAATGTAACAATGATAAACGTCTGGTTATCAAGAAGTATAGCCATGGTCATTGAGAACAATGGATTTTGACTATGTGTGAGGGAACAAACCAGCTTTCATCTGAAGAGGGAATTAGGAAAAGACATTTGGAGTGGTGGTTGAGACGTACATTTCGAATATCATCAAACCGCAAGCGTCAACTTGGAATCCTGTAGGGAAACGGAGAGAATAACGACCAAAGAACACACTGCTTCAGGAATTGGAAGTGGATATGAAAAGGATGGGCAGAAACTGGAAACGATTGTCCAGGACAGAGGTGTATCTAGAATCCTGGTGGGCGGCCCATACCCTTTGACGAAGGGTAACAGGCATTAGTAAGTCTGGGTTCGACAGATTCAAAGATAAATCAAAACCAAATCGATTATGCAGTTCCTTGTTCACCGACTGCTATGTCGAAACGAATCTATGATGCTTATAGAGACAAAGACACACATCCACGAATTAGATCTTTGGCGTGCGCACACAAAATATGACCAAACTGAAACATGTATTCACTGAGACGCTGACAAGCACATCGTGCACTTGAAGGATCAACAACATACGTTATGCCCTTGACATAGTAGCGGGTGTGTCCTGCAATTACTTCGTACCTCGAAGGACCGACAGGGCTATATCCTGCACAGGGATGGTTGTGCATATTTTTAGTGGAGGTGATCTTCAGCTCATTATTTACTATACGGACCCTAAATTTAGATGGGCAGTGGCAATATTTAAACCTGAATGATAAGTTCGTTTGAAATGAGTCATACGTAGATGACCCACGTCACCTTCTTTGTCTGAGTTGTTGTAATGAGTTAGAAGGTGCATGCCTTTCTGAAGAATGTTGATCATCATCATCATCATCATCTACATCCTGAAGATAAGCATCTGATTTCGATGCATTATGTTGACGTCCATAAATACGAACATATCTGACGAAGAAATACTTTATAGTTGAGTCAACTATGTTCTTTTTACAAACTGAGATGACATACCTAGTGTGAGTGTACTGTACAAAGAATTATCAATCACAGAAGTCCTACTACTATTTGTATTTCTTTCGAGCAGGTCTCAAAATTGTCCTGACAGACGAATAGTCACGATAACATGTCATCGAATATTTGTCCTATATCATGCGTCATTATGACAGCACCACTTTCGTTACTTAAAGGGCAGACATTATCAGATACTGTGGTTGAATTCAAATCACGTCAAGACTGTCCCGATATGACCGCTTCTGCAAAACCTTACGAATTGTCGAGGTGACTCATTTATCGTTTTACGACCTTCTTATGAACTACAGTACCCTTAACACTTTTGGTGATCCCCTTGAACATCTTAAGCTTAGTCACAACACTAACCTTAGAGGTAACACCCAGAAACTGGAGACCCGACATAGCAGAACAGACTGCAGACACAACTTCTACTCCGTGAGAGTTGTCAAATGCTGGAATTCGCTGCCAACTGAGCTAGTCCAAGCGACTTCCTAGGAGTCCTTTAAGAGGAAACTTGACCTATTCTTAAGGACTAAGGATGACATATTATTATGATTTACCAAATTCTTTTTTCCCTCTATTATCGTTAATATACCTAGGTTCTTGCCTGGAGGTATCGGTGATCCACTGCTACTAGACACGGAAGCCCGTTAAGTGAAAGCTTCTTCTATTCCGTCCACAACCGTTTGAACTATTTGACCTCCAAGTGCTCAGTAACCTTCAAAAGTTGACGATACACTAAATTTGTGCCACTTCAGAGTACTTCAAATAATTCAGGTATGTAAATCTTAGGTATAGACGCAAGTGAAATAGGAACTAAATCTGTGTTTTTCCAAATCGGACCCAATTACAAATAGTTTGTTATTAGGTATGGAGGTCAAGCGTTAAGCCGGTCTGAAAAATTATTGTTACACGTAAAGAAATACTAGCTGTCGTGAAATTCCTACTAAAGTACAGACCGTACCTTCTTGGCAGACATTTGATACTAAGGACTTACCATAAAGTTTTCCAAATAGCTACAGAATTTCGGGAGGGAAAACGGCGTATTGGCAAGACTATCTTCAAAACTTCGATTTTGAGTGTATCCATCGCCCGGAACACCAACATAAAAATTCAGGTTTCTTATCACAACGCTCGGTTATATCACACGGAAGCTGTCCCTATTTTAATGCAATTGACATTCACTCCGTCTCTTTGGCAGGGCTTGGTAATACAGCGGGCGCATATATAGGCAACAGATGGTGAGGCATCACTACTCTATCTAGCGGTCTGCGGCAGTGGACAAAGGTCACCTAACATGGAAGTCATAGGAAATAGTCGTAAAACGAGGTGTTGTGGGACAAGCTAGTATTGGTGTAAGTAATCCTGTGTTCAACCGATACTACTACTATCGCCACAATCAATCGCTGCAGCAATGTTAGATAAAGTTCATGCTAATGTTGGGCACTCTGAAAATGACTAAATGGATCAGGGGATTAGACTGGGATATTGGTGGTTGTGGGGCATTTAGGGTTTTCTGAAGTTTTCAGGTGTGCGGTAACGTGAAAAACCCGGCTCGAAGATAGCGAGCGCTGTTAACTAAAATGAAGGTTGGATCCCCAAGTGAAATCCTGGGAGTTGATATGATCGGACTACTAGGGGATACAACAAAAAAAGCATGTACATATTGGTTATGGTAGGTCATTTCTCAAAATGGTGTGAAGCCATCCCACTAGATAGAATTAGTGCTAGCACGGTAGTAAAATCATTGTTTAACGGTTAGATTACCGTATGGAGAGCACCCAAACAATTGCATTCTGACCAGTGATCTAATTTTGAACGTATATTGATGAGAGTATTATGCTAACTCTTAAAAATAAAGAGAACGCGGACGACAGCTTACCATCCCGAGGACAATGGGCTAGTCGGAAAAACTAATAAAACTTCAAAAACACTGCTCAGAACCTTTATTGAGACAGAGGTGGTGGAATGGGAAACACTACTACCCCCTTGTTTATGAGTATACCAAGGTCAACAGGACATTTACCTTACTGTGGACAGGAAGAGACATATGTCTTCACAGTGATACAGTCGTGGCAAGTCAGTGGGATGATCTTATTGTGTCCGAAGTGGTGGTTCAGTTGAGGAGTGATATTACATACTATCATGGCTGGGCCCGAGAGAACCTAGGAAAAACCCAATATTGGCAGAAGACATAATCAAGAGAGTTGGGGCACTCCTCTAGAGATTGGAGAGGAAGCTTGGCTTAAACAGCCAAATGTGATGAATCAACGAGAAGTTGGGCAAAGAGATAAGACAACTGAACCCTACTGGGTTAATTGCCATGTAACGAAGAATACTTATGACATTAGAGGGAACCAAAAAGATAGGGAACTTAATTGTGCATTCCAACCTATTGAACGGGCGAAGAATAGGCGAAATAGTAATGAAGCGTCTAACCCTGTTAATTTTATTACTGCAGGTACAAACGGTGTATAGGGAGAAATGAACACTACTTATTTTTAGCTCCATCGAAAATTGTACTGTTCGTACAGTTATGATTTATGTCTTATTAAATATTGTGTAGAATGAATCATTCCATTTTGGCTTCTTTTTTTACTCACTTAGTCCCACAGATTGTTAACTGGGTTTTTTGTCATCAGAACTCTTTAAAATAGCTGTCAGGTATTGTGATTGACTTGAGGTTTAGCATAGTATATTCCAAACCATAATCATTTAACCACGCATTAGTTTGTTGCTTTCAATATGTATTGTTATTGATCCGAATGCTTTATTTCGGCTCGTTTTCCATTCTGCGCTGTTGTAAAGTATAAACTCAAATCAATAAATTTCTTCATGAAGCTCTTTTTTATTCTTTCAGTTTTTCGGCTCACTATATATTCACGATAGCACTTTAATGATCTTGTCCTACTTGTAAACCACGCATACTTGTTTCAGTTAATAGAAAATCAAGACTTATGTGAAGATACTCTTTGGGCGTCCGACAATGATAGTTTTTCTTGACTTGAAAGCAGCATTTGACTCTGTAGACCGAGAGGTTCTGTGGCAGTGTCTGTCATTGAAAGGTGTACCTGAGAAGTACATAAACCTTGTGAAGGCTCTTTACTCGAACACTACCAGTCGAGTGAGAGCTTATGGTGAACTGTCATCTGATTTTACAACCTCAAGTGGTGTCCGACAAGGTTGTCCACTATCCCCTTTTT
>NC_031496.1:29368538-29412311 GCF_000237925.1 Schistosoma mansoni
CTTTGAGTTCCAACATCAATTTATATAGGATTATTTGTTATTTAAACTCTTGCTAACTACTATTAGACATTAAATGAATTGATAGATTTCTCAATCGTTAGTATGGTAAAGCCTGATGATAATCTAATTGAAAACAACGTTGCTCATTTACATGTGTTGTTGCAACTTTCTTCATTTCATGCCGTTAATTACCTGTTTTCAGATGAAGAGTATTGAATAATTTAGTATTGTTATTATTATTCTCGAACTTTACAACTGTGTACACAGTCAACCATTGTCGATATCAAGTTAATAAATATTATCAGAAGCGGTTTTGTGGAGACTCTAGTGATTTTAAAGTTGAATTCACGAGTCAACCTGGAAGCACTGTACGGCCGTTTCGTTTTATTGTGGGACTCCTCAGCAGTGCGCGTCCATGAGATAGTAACTCACTGAAGACAATGGTGAATGGTTGCTCAATTTCATGGATTAGTTGAAGTTAGACATTTACAACGTTGGATATTGGCCTGCTCAGTGGTCTAGAGCCTGTCACGCGAAAGTGATAGGTCCTGGGTTCGAATCTCGTGAGGCGGGATCGTGGATGCGCACTGCTGAGGAGTCCCACACTAGGACGAAACGGTCGTTCAGTACTTCCAGGTGTTCTATGGTTGTCTAGCTTCAATTGACTCATGAATTCAACTATAAAATTAATAAATATTAATTAATTTTTGTATTATTTGTTCAAGTCCAGGAGTGAATATCAACTCTAGGATACAGGTACATCCAGCTGATGAGTCCCGAATAGGACGAGACTGCTAGTCACCATATATTTTCACTTCTACTGAATATTGTTGTATAGATAAATTTTTCTAGTTTCAATAAATCAATCTCATTAAACTAAGTGGTCCTCAAGTTTTATACTCATTTATAATAAATTGAAGTATGTAAACTAACCATATTAATCTCATATGAGTTTATCTTAGATTATTGTAGATTGTAAGTTGATCACAGTTGGATAATTACTAAAACAGTTTACATAATTTTATTCATATTCTAAATGACACTTAAATTGAGCACTTATTTCTTAAAACTTTAGAATCTAATCTATCAAACTATTGAGTTATGAAAACCAACAACTATTGATCTTTATAAGAAGCTATTTAATTCATGTCTAAAAATTAAAACAATAAAATATTACAAACAAAGATAGATAGTGGCTGGCAGTGGAATCCAGTTTGACGCGCGTTCCGTTGTCCTATTTGGGACTCGTCAGCTGGATGTACCTGCATCTCATAGTTGATGTTCACTCTGGGACTCTATTGCTTCCCATTGCTTCAAACCCCATCGCGTTATCCACTCAGCAGGCACATCCAGCTGACAAGACCCAAATAGGACGAAACGCGCGTTCTCGATTCCACTGTTAGCCACTATCCATCTTTGTTTATAATGCTTGTGAATTAAGGCTATACCAAGGCAATACGCACAGTATGCACACACGGACAATAAGAGACTGACCAGTTTCAGTCCTAAACATCAATGGGGAGATACAAACAAACAATATTAAGTGAATTTAAAATATTATAAACCGTGATATTAGATGCTACTCATTTAAACTAAAGGTGCCTTATCATAATTCATTATGTAGTTTAACATTTAAAATAATGATTATTGTGTTCAAATATGAACAGGAATAGAAATACTAATTGGGATCCAGATATACATCAACTGATTAGTTCTAGTCAGGATACAACATATATCTTAAATTACACCATCGTAATCAAGTCAAGAATAGCATGTACCAATATTTGTTCAACATTTTTACTATTAACTTGTTAACTACATGCTATATTTACTGATTATAACTTTTATTAATGTTATATCCCGAAGAGAACTATGAAGGGTAACTTTGAGCACTATTTATGGACCAATATGATATGTATATTTCCTATTGTATAATTGCTAAGTAACTAAACTATTCATATTCATGTTCCTCTTATTATGAGCTTTATTTTGATCCATAGACTATTACTGTACGATTTACCATCCTTGAGTTATACCCAGTCTATTAATTACTGTTCCCCCTATTCACAGCCACATTTGGTCAAATCTTGTACAAATGTTGTTTCCTATTTTATTGGTACGATGTGGTCTGTCTGTTTGGTATATAAACCCAGTTGTTTGTGAATAATGATTCATATTGCAGAGGCTGTTATTAGTGTTCTGGACTTAACTGACTGGGCTAGGCAGATATCAGGACCGATAAGTGCTCTAGACTGCTCGTTCGGGTTTCGTGTATCATTAATCTGATCGATAAATTTGCTGCTCTCTAATAGGCGGGCACAAGATAATAACAATTTACATCATACATAGTTTTGCATGTCTCTCTCTACTCTTCCTTTATGAATGTAAACAAAGTACTGAGATAGTATGATATTTGCTTCTAAAAAGAATCTTCCTAACCTTTGTTTCAGAATTCAACCACTTGACATCATAAAAAAGTTCACCATAATATTAAGTTCTTTGGATTAAACATCATGTTACAGTTTGATTTATAGCGTTTATTCAGCACAAAATGAAATAACAATGGTCCATGATAACTAAATACGTAATGTGTAAGAAAATCAATTCTACCGAGGATCATTTGAAGCCCAATATATTTGACTGTGACATTGGAATACATGTTAGAAAACTACTATGAACAACGTTTCTCTAAAGAATGTAAGTACATCTTCCTAATAATCGTTAATCATTATGAGATTGAGATCATATAACAGCTTTAATTACGTAACAATGTAAATCTACTCATACAATGCTAAGCTTTCTTCGCACTTTATCAGCCTCAAGATCTTCATTGTCATTAGCTAGTAGTAAATTAAAGCGCTGGTTAAAATACTTATTTCATTTCATCAAAATACTTAATATTTATTTCTGTTATACTTAGTATCTGAAATCGAAAGCTGTTGTTAAGTGAGATGCGTACAATCATGATTATGTGTATAGATGAATAAAAGTAGTGCCTTAATGTACAAACATATGATTGACTTGAAGGTAGACCTATGTGTCATTAATGACAGATTACCAACTTGATACCATACGTACGATTATCTTAAATCTACTGTAACATCGTATACAGCTTTCTCACAAGGCAAAAGTCAACCAACAATTGATGGACAAATTTGAAAGATTGTCAGTTGAATATGTTATTTTGTACAGTGATACAAATAAACTAAAAATAGTGTCCCAATAGATTTAATACTAATGGAACACAGAATGTTGTCAAGGGAGTTACAGTATGATGATTATTTTAAGGAATACTTATAACACTATTATATGACACATGTTCAGTGATCGATTTCAGTGTGGTTACAGTCACTTTTCAGATTATTGTGGTCACTTACTGAAAACACGTAATTACTGTAATGAGATATTAGTGATTGTTGAGTTTAAATTAATATAATAAATAGATGAATGTTAGGCTATTATTGAAAATCTGGAAGCATTGGATGGCCGATTCGTCCTAGTATGGGACTCCTCAGAAGTGAGCATCCATGATCCCATATTCGGGACTCAAACCCACGACATTCAGTCTCACTAGTGAACGCTTAAGCTCTAAACCACTGAATCGACCGGTATCCAACGGTGTTAATATCTAAATTCAACCAATCCACGATATTGAGCAACCGTCCTTCAACCAGACAAGGTTGAATTCCACCAGTCACGGCTTCTCATGAGAACTCCAGGAAATTCATGGTGAAGCCAGTCATTAGTGAACACATGATAATAAGTGATAACAAATAATTTATTTGTTATTACCGCTATTATTCTTATTACTACTATTATTATTTTCAGTATTATCATTACTAACTATAGTAACAGTAGTAGTAATAATGATACTAGTAGTGTGTGTATCCTATCAATCGTTAATGCAGATAATGATATGGACGGAAGTAAAACAGTAGGATTATATGTGTTAATACGACCTTAAAAGTGGAGAATATTTAATATCTCAAGTTGGGTAGTGCAATTATGTAGATAAATATAAGATACTTAGGGCCAATTTTACTGACCCTATATACATATATATCCTGTGTATCCCATTTTAAATATGCGGTGTTATATAGTTGTAGTTACTAAGTTTGTCGTAGCACTTGAAACAGTTGACCTTGGTAGTTAATTTATAGCATTAATAATAGTGGTATGTATGATAATTTAGGTTATTAGGTCATGAAGTTAGTAATCATGACTATAATCTTATATTAATTAATTATAAATCACTTAAATAGAGATGACCATCTTGAAAGTGTAGTTAAGTAACTTTCTAAGTTGTTAGATCAATATTTTCCATTAAAAAAAAATACATGTACCCCAAAATAATCTACTGTATCCTTATCACTTCAAGTTCTTTCTTTGTGTGATGGTTTTCCTAAAATTTTCATATCTTTTTAATTAATATTGCAACTAGCTTTCTAATCTCATAGTTGATGTTCACCCTGGGACTCGAACCCAATACCTTTCGCTTCAAACGCCATCGCGATATCCACTCAGCTATACACATATGCCAATAAGAGACTGACCAGTTACAGTTCTAAACATCAATCAGAAGATTCAAACAAACAATACTAAGTGAATTGTAAGCAAAGATGGATAGTGACTAACAGTGGAATCCGGGACGCGCGTTTCGTCTTACTTGGGACTCGTCAGCTGGATGTACCTGCATCTCAGAGTTGATGTTCACTCTGGGACTCGAACCCAGTAACTTTCGCTTCAAACGCTATCGCGTTATCCACTCAGCCACTGAGTCCTGATAGCCACTTGCTTGTGCGATGGGGTGAAGTTTTAAATTCATTTAGTATTGTTTGTTTAAATCTTCCCATCGATGTGTTAGGACTGCAACTGGTCAGTCTCTTATTGACGTATGTGCATACTGTGCGTATTGCCTCGATACAGTCTTAATTCACAATCATGATAATTGCTATAATTAATCGTTTCCAAATAAATTCCCTATGGATTTTTTAGGCATAAAAATTATGGACAAAAATTAATTTATTTTTACAAATGAAAATATTTTTTAGAAATAATGAACACTTGACATTCCTATTTTGTGAAAGTTAAGTGAGAGTTGGGGTATTGTGAAGCTTATTGAATTTTGTAGTTTTAAAAGTATTGACAATTAGGATACAATGGAAAGTTGCTTTATCCTGGAATGAGACTCTTTAAAAGTGTACATTCACGATCCAAATAAGGATTAAAATCTGGGAATTCAATCCTTACAGCTTAATCTTGAAACTATTGAGCTGGGATTTAGTGCTTTACGAATCTAACCACAATCATTATATTTTATACAAATATTTTTCAATGTATTTATTTAAACACATAAGCATTGGTACAAGAGGGCACCAAATATACATATATGCGCCGAATACATCATTCGTTTTGTGTGAGGGCTATAATACTGCTCGGGTGCCCAGACCGAGACAAGTGGTTTTCTTAGGGGATCACTTCCCGAGCCTTTGACTTAAGGTCAAATCCACGAGGCAGTTGAACAACGTTAAGAGATGCAGTTCCATAGTAGCCACTGACCAACAGTATGTTCATACTCTATTTTTTACCTTAGGATCCTAGAGCCCATGTGCAACATTGGTTTGGAATCAGGGCTTTCTAACTCTGCAAGATGGATCCTCCATATCCACCAACCCGGTTAATGTGTCGGACATTCAGCTTTCGTACTCTCAATTTTGTAAAGAAGACCTCCACCACGAGAAGGCAGTGGGTATGACTTCCCCACCAGTGACTATATACGCGTAGCCATGTGAGAGTATTTCTAGGAGAGCTAACTCTTTCCACTCTCGGTCGTACTAGGGCATTTTTGAAATGTCAGTAAGTATACATGGTAGACAGACATAATAATGAGTGAATTAGAACAAATAAAAAAGAGGAAAATTCATGGCACGTTTAGAAGAAGGTTTACTCAGAAATTGGATTACACCTGGTGTAAGTAAGAAATCGATTGTAAATAACAGTATAGGGCTGTGGAGATTGTTGGGTTTTAGTTGAGGTCATTATCTGATCAATGTGAAACCATTATTAATAACCTGAAAGCACTAGACGGCTGTATCATCCGAGTCCCAGAGTGAACATCAACTCTGAGATGCAGGTACATCCAGGTGACAAGTCCCAAATAGGACAACGAAATGCGTGTCCTGGATTCCACTGCTAGCCACTATCCATCTTTGCTTACTTATTATTATTATCACTATTATTATTATTATTATTATTATTATTATTATTATTATTATTAATCCGTTTCATTAGTTTAATCAAACAAAAGTACCACATAAGAACTCTCATGTTTGATTTTTTCTTTCAAATAGTTGAATTACACTTGAAATATAAAAAAAACAGGATCAAGTGGACATCTCACTAAATCCGTAGAAAGCATAATCACTCTAGATAAAAATACACTTTGTGGGATGATGATAATAACAATAATCCCCCTATTCAGTAATATCCATATAGTTACCATAAAGAATTCTGAACACAATATAAACAAACTTGTAATAAATTCCTTTTCTTATATCTATTTTACGTGTAAAAGACTTATCAGTATGTATGTAATATAAAGTTTTTTCAATGGTGATTAGACGGTATATATGTTTATGTTCAAAACATTTTCTACTAGTTTTGCACTTACAATATCTATTTCTCGTTACTGGAAGATAATGCCAAAAACTGCAGTAGTTCAACTTGAATACCCTTCGTAATTAGTTTTGTAATACGTTTTAATTTTTATATATACTTGAAATCATGAGTCAATTGAAGCTAGACAATCATGGAAAACCTGGAAGCACTGGACGACCGTTTCATCCTATTGTGGGACTCCTCAGCAGTGTGCATCCACGATCCCACTGGCTCAGTGGTCTATCGGTTAAGTGCTCGCGCTCGAGACTGGTAGGTCCTGGGTTCGAATCTCGTGAGGCGGGATCGTGGATACGCACTGCTGAGGAGTCCCACAATATGACGAAACGACCGTCCAGTGATTCCAGGTTTTCGATGGTTGTCTACCTTCAAGTGACTCATGATTTCAAGTATATATAAAAATTACTAAAAAATCTCCACATACAACCCACAAATACGTTTTAAGTTTGTTTTTTTCTTTATATAAAAGCTCATAAGTACATTAAACACTAAACACACATGACTAATCTACGCAAAGAAATCTAAATTTTTTGTAATATTTTTTTACGTAGTTGGAGAATAATCGATCAGTCTTTAATCAACTTGGATAACCTTTCTTAAAACAAGTTATCCATATTATCAACATGTTTAACATGCTCACCTTATCAACACGAGTACTTAAATGTTAGAATTCCCAGTCCTGTGAAGTCTCTTACATTGGTTTTTCAAATAGTTAGTTTAGAGGAGAGCGCCATCACGCCTAGCCGGAGTTCTTAGTGTAATTTATATAAACTAAATTCATTTAGACATTAACACCGTTGGATGCCAGCTCAGTGGTCTATCGGTTGAGGGCTCCGGCTCGAGACTGGTAGGTCCTGGGTTCGGATCTCGCGAGAGCGGGTTCGTGGATGCGCACTGCTGAGGAGTCCCATAATAGGACGAAACGGCCGTCCAGTGCTTCCAGGTTTTCGATGGTGGTCTAGCCTCAATTGACTCATGATCTTAACTATAAATCAATCTACCTGTATAAAATGAAATGAAATAGGGTTACAATAAGTAGTACAGTGAAGGGTTATTGGCTGATAATAAGTAATCAACCATTATTCATATCAATGATTTATTACTTTGTATCCGACATGTAATTTATTTCCATACTCATTAATCTATCGTGTAAGATAATAATTTTTGCATCGATTTTCGGGAGATCTAGACACTGTTCATAGTTTTTACAACCTGAGTGATACAGAACAATCTCGTAGTGCAAACACATAAGTGCCAAGAGCCCTGGTGCACCCTGGTGAAACAAACATATAAATTACAGGCTTACCATGTTAGTTGAACATTTTGTAATATAAGTAGTATCAAATGTTAAATCATTAGGTCAGTGGTTTTGTTTTCTTAAATTTATCTAAGATTTCCAGTGCCAAAGGGAGAAGTTGGACGTCATGCGGAAAATGTCAGTATGAAAAATTTGTCACTTAGACATCTCATTATCAGTCCTGTTGTTCTACTGATAATCTACAAAAAGATTATTTTAATTTTACCATTCAAAAATGTTGGGAACCTTCCATAATTCTTTAAAAAACTCTTCAATAGACATCAAGATGTTGAAAATACTTTCCTGCCAAAAGATATCATTCATTATGGTGAATATTCAATTTGAGATCCTTCCAAACTACTTGTTGACAACGCCCATACGCCTGATAGAATGAAATATTTTAAGGTCTCCCGGGGTATGAATTTAACTCCCTAAATTATTGAGTTAGAATTTCCTTAGATTATCATTAATCACTAGAAGTGATTGTCAGGAATTCCTGTTTAATTTAGGTTTTGTGGTAGTTATAACTTGTCATGAGAGCCCATTTGTGATCCTGAAGGAACTAGTGAATAGTATTGATAACGAGAATCTAGAAACAAATTTTGATTTGAAAATGCTTAGTTGACTAGATTAATCACAATTGATTGATCACTGGGTGGTAACCAATGTCATGCGTGTCAAGTCCTTCTTAGTGCTGATCGGATGCTATCGATCAAGTTGCAATGTGGCCACTAGTCTAGGTGGTTCGACACCACCCAGTGATCAATCAATTGTGATTACATCTCAGTCCTACAGGAGGTCGGTCGCGGTCCGAGTAGCTCAGTGGTAACGTTTCTGACAGTGAAGCTGAGTGACATGGGATCGAATCCGTTAGGGAGCACCGGTTCCTTCAAGATTACAGCTACACCTTGCTGACGAGTGCCAAGTAACATGAAACCCGGGTCCAGGGTTTCCTGTTGACCATCTCCAACCACCATCTTATGACTGTAATAATATTTATGGCTGAGTGGTTGTTGTTATTTTAACATTCGTTAAGTTAAAAATTTGTTTGGTTGTTTGACGAAACGTATATAATTGAAAATTACGGGTTACTCAATGGGAATTGTTTTCATCACTTGTAGTGCTTTTAAATAAATAGACTTCAATAATAAGACTTCAATAAGACTTCACTAAACTGAACAAAACATGAGGGTTTAAATTCATTAGGATTAAAATAGAAATAATTGAACCCTCAAATTAAATAAAGTGGATTTTAACCGTCCTTTATCACGTAAAACAGACTAATTTTTTAAAAAGGTCATTTTCAAAATTGTCTCCTTTTTATGATCTAGTTAATACCATCCCATAAACAGATGTTTAGTCTATGGGTTTATGGTGGGATCAAGAGATTTAAACACGTAAACAATGCCATCTGTCTACTAATTTAATTATTTGCTTACGTCTGTTACCCCTAGTGGAGGGAGCATAGGTCGCCCACCAGCACACTCCATCCAAACCACTATATTATAGTTACTGAATTTTAGACGAATAGATTCCGTTGTTCCTTTAGTCATTGATAACCAATTAAATTAATGGAATTTTTTTAACACCCACTCATTTTATGACGAATGACCTTGTTTGATTAATATCACTATCTGATTGGTTGGAAAATTTTGAAAACTCAAAATGAATTGAATGAACAGCATATTAGTTTGAACATAAAGACAAAATATCCATTACAAAACATGGTTATTTGACTTACACACGGATCCTTAATGTGACATGAACGTGAATTCGCTTTAGTGGATGATGATGATGATTATCAAACACTCATGGTGCATACACCAGGAACTTACTAAAGTTATATATTAGATTTATTTTGTTTGTTTTAAAAACATGACAACTTAAAATCATGTACATTCTATGTAAAGGTTGGATAACTTTAATATTTATGAGCTTATTTATTTGGAGAGCGAATACATATAAAGCAGAACAAAGTAAGTTCAGAAGTATTCAACGTATATTTTATATGGAGATGATCGTTTTTCTAATACTATGTATCTTAGTACAATTTAGTCCTATGACGCATTGCACATTTATCTTTATTTGGGTGGAAATAAAGTGTAGGGATGACTTTGAGTGACTCGAAAAGTGACTGTGAAATCTCAACTCATTCAGTTCAAAATGGGACTAGGGATTAAGATTAGAACTCAGAGTTAGAAGGTAGGATAAAAGTTGGCGCTTGAGTTTTATCACGAACTGACATCGAATATGATGCAAACACTTTATATGACCGTATGGTTGAGTCAATTTTGCATACACTCTAAGGTCACTCTCTGAAATATGATTGGTTCGTTCTCATACTTTAGTTCTACCCAACTTTCTAAATGTCACCACGATGTAAATTTATGAGAATTCCGGACTCGATTACTGATCATTACGTACAATCATAATTGAGATGACATTTAAATAAACATTTTGAAGGACACATATTGCATTCATGATTTATGATTTACGAAATAAATATTAACTACTCACTTTCTTCCTAAATGAATACTCCTTATCATCTATTTTAGCCAATATCTCATTAAAAACTGCTACGCTTTTTACTATCAGTGTTTGTCAGCAATATACACACAATCTCACTTTCGAATAATACCCATGACTACTTCATGGTTCTTAAGGTTTCAGGGTTGTCGATTTTGAAAACTCAGGTTCAGATACATTGTAGAGATACATAAATATTACATGATTAGATAAAAGGGGACAATTTTCATAAAGCCGACTTTTAACATGTCACATTTATATGGTGTATGCTTGCTTAATACCGTCATGAGACATTCTCAGATCATCTAATTATCACCAAGATCCTACTTCGAGTGTTTATTCATTACGAAATGTGACCACAGATATTAGTTAAAATCTCAGGGTTTTCCCCTTAATCTAATGTTATTTCAACCGTACTATCTCGGTTTTTAAATAATATATTATTTGAATTAAAAAAAACCCACTGTATTTTAGATCAATCTAATGACTATAGCGAGGGTTAGTGTTAAATTCCTATGATAATATACATTCCAGTCAATATTTTCTTCTTGAGTAGCCGCTAGTTCAAATAGAATGGAATAGAATTTATTTACGGACAAATCCCTCATGCAAAGTTGAATCTATGTACTTCTGTAAAGAACTTTTAACTGGATTAGACAAATCAATTGTAATCCATAGTTGTGTGTTTCGATTAATACAACTTGGAACTTAACACTTTATGGCGTATGGATTTACTTCCTTTTTATTTTCCATTCGAATACACTCCCTCCGTTTGTTTATATCATTACTTGAGATTATGAGTATGCACAAGCGGATTCTCATCTTATCTCTAATGTTCAGTTAATTAATCCTGTTATTAAAAGACAGATTTTTCATGTAACAAGTGTCTACACATTTGTGTTTATGCTTGTCTCAATTAGAATGGACGCAATAACCACAATGTCTAGATGTGATCAAAATGTGTTTTTTTTCTCCTTTAAGACTATACAAAGGATGACTGAATACACTTCAATCGTTTTAAAAATGTTTGACGTCATGTATGATTGGAATTTTCTTCGATCATGTATGCGCGTGTATTTCGAATAGTTAACTCATTATGTACATAGATGAATTATTAATTACATAATGAATTCAATCCTTACTCTTTACGAACTTTCCATAGTTTCGTCATCATATAATGTGATACTCGTCATGCTCTTTTCTAGTTAACGATTCACAGAAAAAAAACACAAAAATAAACTGGTGACACTTTTTTTTCTTGGGGGAAAACAGTCTGGAGGATAGAACGTCAGTTATTTTTGTAACTGTAAACGAGTTCATTCATGCATATAATACAAGTTGTTTATTAAAATATTTAAACTATTTGAGAAACTATTTTTTAAAAGTGGAAATATCTATGAAATTTAGATTGAAAATGACTTCAGTCGGTCATTATCATCAATATAGAGAGGGCTAGGGGGCATACATACAATGACCCAGTTTGTCATATTAGAACAACAAAATGAAGTCGATATAATACATATTAGAGGAATCAAAATAATACAGCAATAATGATGTATTTGATTGAAATCATGAATCGATTGATGTTAGACAACCATTGAAAACCTGGAAGCTCTAGACGGCCGTTGCGTCCTAGTTTGAGACTCCTCATCAGTACACATTCATGATCCCACATACGGGACTCGAACCGAGGACCTTCAGCCTCTTGCGCAAACGCTTAACCTCTAGACCACTGAGCCGACCGGCATTCGACAGTGTTGATGTCTAACTTCAACCAATCCACGATGTTGCGTGACCATCTCTCATTGTATATGGTAGATACCTGTCTCTACCTGACATGGGTTAGCCCACTGGTCACGGCTTTTCACTAGGACTCCGAGAATTCCTTCACTAAGCTAGTCACGAGTAAACTCATGCACACAAAGAAGAGGGACTTATTGAATCAAACCAAATAAAGTACAATAATTGTCTCCTTTCACCTTGTTCCCACAATCAGAGCTTGTCTTATTTAACCGGATTTCGAATAACTTCTCATTTCATAATGATATCAGTGTATCTGATGTTTATTTAAAGAGTTCAGTTGAATGTTTACCTACCTAATGTTTTATTCAAACTGGTAATGAACAGCTTTCTATACTTCTAATTACATTCATTACATCTTTTAAAATACTGGACATTTAATTATTCCAGGGTGAATATTTAAATATCAGGACTGATTTCTTTATACTACTTATGACCTACTTAATGAATTATAGGGGAAAATCTTACTTTTTATTCGTTGAGTTTAAATAAAATGGATGGCGATGATGGTATCGGGGGATTATTGAAATGTAACAATTTTCACTTGTTAATAGTATGCATCATATTTCTACTCAATAAACATTGTGCCAACTAACATCTGCTTCCTTATCCATCTGTATAACGTAGTTAAGGTAATTTTTTTCGACACATTTCACCACAATACGAATCAAACTTTATTCAAAGAGGGAGAGAGTTTAAAAAGCCATTAAGGCTATGAATTTTTTTAGTAATGGTAATTCCTAAGTGAGCTTTCTCTTTCTCTCCCACATACTGTCTTTCTATGTCAAATCGGATCCATCAATCGTCATATATTAATCTCTTTCAAAAATTATTTGATGGAGTAGTAGCAAACGTTTTTTTCACGATGATCTGTATGTTTGCGTGTATCTGTGTTTCTAATACGCATGCAGATACGTATGTTTTTTAATGTGATTCTGTTGGTTGATAAATTCCAGCTTTTCTCTTTTATGATCCATTCATCCAAAAGAAACTATTTTCGGCTGATATATATATTCCCCCCAACACCCATTTTTAAACCCTTATTTATACTTTTTTGTTACATTTCAACTATCTCTGCTTATAATGCTTGTGACTTAAGGCAATAGAGAGTCAGTCCGCACACAGTGCACATATCCTAATAAGAGACTGATCAATTTCAGTCCTAAATATCAATGGGAAGATCCAAACAACCAATACAAAAATGAATCCCAAGTATTTTTTAAATGCTATTTGCCTTTGTTAATAAAAAAAATTAGTCAGTAAACTAGGACTATAGTATAAGCCATTTGTGATGAGAGATTGTTCCTCTTTCTAACACACACACACGCGCGCATGTACGTGGATCTTCGTACCCCTTAAAAATAGTATTTTCTACACTACACTTAAATAAGATGGGAGGTCATTCTTTGTTTTATTGTCATTACTACCACTATTATTATCAACATTACTATTCTAAGCAAATGAGATTTTATCGTAGGGATCATTACTGCTTCGCTTAACTCTAAATTTTATTTTAAATACTGAATCTAACAGCGATGTTAGCAATCTTTTCTAAGTCGGATTTCCTTTGGATCAACTGGCTAAGTTGGATCTGCTTTGTTACACCTTATTTTCCTGTATTCAACATGTGTAATTGCATGTGTTTATATCTTAACTAATCTAATTTGTATTCGCTACTGTTCTCACTTCATATTCTTACTTATTTGTTAGGTTTCTTATTTACTGTATTTATTTATTTAAACACATAAATATCGGTACAAGGAAGCGCCAGATACATATGCGCCACACAAATCAAATGAGATTTGTGTGAGGGCTGTGATACTGCTCTGGCGCCCAAACTGAAGCAGGTGGTTTTCTTAGGAGGCCACACCCGGAGCCTTTGACCTAAAGATCTGATCCACAAGACAGTGAATCATCGTGAAGAGATGCAGTCCCATGGTAGCCGGTCACCAACAGTTGGTTCATATGCAGTTTGTTCCTTCAGGATACTGGAGCAGACCCATATGCACCATTGGTTTGAAATGAGGGTTTTCCAACTCCCCTAGGTGAACTTTCCGTGTCCACCAACCCGGATAAAGCGTCGGACATTCGGTTTTCGTCCTCTCAATTTCGTAAACAACAGTAATGCCACGAGAAGGCAGTGACTAGGTCAGGTTTCTTATGATAAAATTGTTTATTTGTAATGATTCGATTGTCTCATTGAAAAATCTCATTTCCTTGTAGAATTAATTTTGATTACATTCATATCCTGAGACACACTTCGACATTGATTAGTAGTAATTGGATCCTGAAGTGTTCTTTTTTTAATTCAAAACTCACCAGTCAATAGGTGGTGACGATGATCTCGACTACCCTGGTAGTGAAACCTAAAGCCTAAAGCTTACAACACAACCAACATTAAATCTCCTCATTAATTGACAATCACATGTTTTCTATTTACCCTTAGCTTTTTCAACAATCTACTCATAATTTTAGATAGCATTAAACTTCAGGTTAAGATGGTAGTTAGACATTTATATTACTGTACGGTAGTAACTTGTAACTCAGCCTTCTTGTCCCATCCATGTTATTCTTACTAATGATTAGAGCATAAACTTAGTCTTCATATACTCTGCACTATATTTTATACACACGCCTTCATATTACCTCTTTCCTTTCTATATTGATTTTCAAACTAATCGATTGAGTTAATCGTCTCCCTCGGACACAAGTCTATTTAGTTTTTTCATATACCAATTTGACAACCATCATTCTATTAATTTAAGGAATCCTATCATGTTCCACAGTATATACAAACATGTTCATTCAAGTACATTTTACACATGCTTATCTTTATATGTATGTGTGTGTAATGCCATAAATAACCTTCATAACTTAATATTTATTATATACGAGCATTCATCAAAGAAACTGAGTCATTTCATTGACTAGTTTTTTTTCTCACATCAAAGCATCGGACTCAATTCCGTTAGGTTCTCCTTAAATAAACAAACAAACATTTAATGAATTGAGAAACGATGAACGTTTGATGTTGTTCCATAGTTTAAGAGAGTTAACAGGGATGGTCTGTTTAATCTAGGTTTCTTACTTATTGACACTCGCCAATCTACCATTTAGGAAGGAACTTGTGCTTTCTGTGAAATTCGAACCAATGTAACACACTCATATAGACACCGGACAACATGGACCTCAAACGATATTAACTTACAAATTAGTTAGTTCAATTGCATAAAACTATAAATACATCCATTTTAAAATAAAATAAATACATTGACGAGTTTGGAACAATATAATGTTACTTTGTAGGAGTTCGCATCTAGCCAGAAGGTACTTTGTGTGTTAAGGGAGCATGAAGAGTAGTGTAAGGAGGGCTGGAAAGGAGAAAAAAAAATAAAAGATTAGTTGTCGATCCAGCAAGTTCACACAATGCACTTTTTTCGTTAAAATTAGAAATAACACAAGCTTTAATCCGATACAACTTTATTCAGTGTAATCTAATCTATCAAGTACAAGTTTGTGTACTCGGCTTAAAGTTATAATGTTTCTCGTTTGAAACATAGTTGAATTGGACTCAACGGAGTTCTAATCTACAACTTAATTAGTCGAAAGTTAGATACCTTTACCCCACTAAGCCATAACTTCACTACACTAAACTTTCTATTTCAAACGTAGTAAATAAAACATTCAGATTAAAGATTAACTAAGTAGCTTGTAATCTGTGTTATAATCAAATGATATTTTCTCGACCTTCAACTCATTTACTTTAGTTTTGTTGTAAAGAATTTCTTGTTTGATCTTATTCTATACTAACAAAAAGTTTTTTGACTGAAAATAATTGCGCTATTTCAAGATACATTGTAAATGATTGCAGTAACTAACTAATTAGGAATTGAAGGCAGAATTAGCGGTGTAATCTCTTTGTAATATATTTGTAACGAGTACAGAACTATGGAATCATTATTATAAGGTTGTTTTTTGTAAAAAAAAATGTAATCATGGATACATATCTATGAAGCCTTAAAGCATACTTTAGTTGGCAATAGAGACATGCTCCACCCCCACATGCTCTGGTACGGCCGAGAGTGGGGAGAGTTCACTCTCCCACTCCAAATGCTCTCACATGGCCTCGCGTATATAACCTCTCCCAGGGAAGTCCTACTCACTGCCTTCTCGTGACATTACTGTTGTTTACGAAATTTAAAGGACGAAAAGTGAATGTCCGGCGCTGTAAACGGGTTGGTGGACACAATGAGTCCACCTATGGGAGTTGGAAAACCCTCATTTCAAACCAATGGTGCACATGGGTCTGCTCCAGTATCCTGAGGGAACAAATGGCGTATGAATCAATCGTTGGTCACCAGCTACCATGGGACTGCATCTCTTCACGATGCTTCATTGCCTTGTGGATCAGACCTTTAGGTCAAATAAAATAGAAACATGCTCCTATTATCTCCAATTGACTAGAATTATATAAGCTTTTAGGTGAAATATTAGTTCTTTTGGTATGTATGTGTATATGTTTTGTAGAGTTTGTTTGTTTTTGATAGTTATGGATGAATATTAATTGATTCTGAAATCATATGAGAGCATTTGGAGATGGAGAGCTGACTTTCCCCACTCTCGGCTGTACCAGGGCATTTGGGGACAGTAATTGTAAGTATAAGGTTGTAGAAATTGTTGAGTTTAGCGCCCGAAGCTGAATGTCCTGGGTTCGTTCCCCGCAAGTGGGGTTGTGGATTTGTACTGCCGAGGGATTCCATACTAAGATCAGACGGCTGTCAAGTACTTTCAGGTTTTTAATAGTGACCTAACATTAATCGGTTCGTGATTTTAATGAAACTCAACAATCTTCACTTAAAATAAAACTTTAATTACTTTCGAAAAAGTGAGATTTGAAATAGTTACTTCCGTATTAAAGCTATTTTTCATCAAAGACCGTCATTTCATCTATGTTTTCAATAAACACCTTAATAATAGTCCATAATCAGAAGGGGTTTTGTGGAGATTTCAGTATTTTCATAGTTGAAATCATAAGTCAATTGAATTGGTTGAAGTTAGCCATTAACATCGTTGGATGCCGGCTCAGTGGTCTATTGGTTAAGTGCTCTGGCGCGAGACTGGTAGGTCCTGGGTTTGAATCTCGAGAGGCGGGATCGTGGATGCGCATGAAACGACCATCCAGTGCTTCAAGGTGTTCCATGGTAGTCTAGATTCAATTGACTAATGATTTCAACTATGAAAATAGTCCATACATAGGACTGAAGTTAACAGCTTTACGTCACATAATCAAGTACAATACAATTTAGTTACAATCTATACTTGTTTACTAGTTTTTCTTTATCTTATTATAATGGGACTTGGTACATATTTAACAAAGTGAATTCAACTCATCATTCAATATGTACTAGAAACTATTCAACTATTTGATGAGAGTCATTAAGATTCCTTATAGTACATATCTTATTATTCCTATAATATATTCCGGTCACTAAACTCACTTTTAATCATATAAAATCATGAAAACATTCGTATATCTGTATATATATAATATGCTACACATTTGTACTTTAAATCATTTCACCTAAACATTTAAATTCTAAAACCAACCATACTGAACTCTTCCAATCTCTCCTTGCATGTTTATTATAATCAAATATAAACTCGAAACTATCAGATAAGATTTCATAATATTATATATATATATATATATATATATATATATATATATATATATGATATGCTTGATGCTAAGTCGATTTCGCGGTAACGAACGAAGGCCAATATGACACAATGACACGATAAGCTAATCTAATCCGTTGTCCCAGGTCCCGCTAACTAGATGAAGAAGTCCAAGGCAAAGTAGGGGAATATGTATTCCGTAAGCAGTCAAGTACAAGCAAGTTATAAAGGGAAAAACTCAAACGTAAATATACAGCGACAAATAGTCCTTAGGCATCATTATAAACTAGCACATTCAAATAAACAATGGACCAATAGCGTTTAAGATAGTTTACAAGTGGGAATTATGACGTGAAGGTAAAAAAGAGAGCTTTTGGCGCGAAAGCGGCTAAATTTAAATTTTCAAAATAAAATTACAAAATTAAGCCACTTATCAAGTAAGTTCTGAGGATTTGACATCCCCAACAATATACATAGATATTTTACAATTTTGGATTGGATGCCGGTTCAGTGGTCTAGAGGTTAATCGCCCAAGCGCGAGACTGATAGGTCCTAAGTTCGAGTCTCGCGATACGCACTACTGAGGAGTCCCACAATACGACGAAACGGCCGTCCAATGATTCCAGGTTTTCCATGGTGGTCTAGCTTTTATCGACTCATGATCTCAACTATTAAAAATCTTGGATTAGTTGAAGTTAGACATTAACACCGTTGAATGCCGGCCGGCTCAGTGGTTTATCGGTTAAGTGCTCGCGCGCGAGACTGGTAGGTCCTGGGTTGGAATCTCATGAGGCGGGATCGTGGATGCTCACTGCTGAGGAGTCCCATGATAGAACGAAAAGTCCGTCCAATGCTTTCAGGTTTTCCATGGTAGTCTAGATTCAATTGACTCATGATCTCAACTATATAAAAATCTTGGATTTGTCACAACACAAAAGTGATTTTTATATATACATGTTATTTACATATATTATTATTGTTTACGTACGATATTTAGGACGGAAATCATAGACATAAGTTGATATGCATTATATGTATATGGAGTATTTGTTTATATTGTCTATTGTATAATAAATCGGTTGTTGTTTGTTTATTTATTTCCTATTCAAATTTAAATGGATTTAATTTTGTGTCTTCGTTCTTGTTGTTTGTTTGAACTAATGTTGTTAGTGTTTTGTTTCATGTACAATTTGTGGAAGGGGGTGTATGTAAATTAATATTGGTTGTTGTTTTTTTTATAAAAAAATTGGCAATATTTGGTTTCCAAAGTGTTTGGAATTGATTAAAACAAACTATTTTCATAGTTGAAATCATGATTCAATTGAAGTTAGAATACCATGGAAAACCTGGAGGCACTGGACGGCCGTTTCTTTCTATCGTGGGACTCCTCAGCAGTATGCATCCACGATCCCGCCTCGTAATACAACCAAATAGTGAGTAATTGACATGATACTTAAGTCAAATTACATGAAATACCTTTCCAGATATAGACTGTATGTTAGAGTATTTGATATAATTCAGTGTTTTTAGTGGAGTTTTGTTCTCTGAACTAGATGGTTTTGTCATGGATCTTTCATCGTTCTTCTGAACGACGACATCATCAGCACAAACTTCAAGTAGAAGTGAAGTGTTCACATTTCTCCACATGAGTCTCAGCTTGTCCTGTAGACCTCGATCTTGATTGGTTATTGTTAACCTGTCACTGTTTTTTTTTATTCTGATTGAAGTCTTATGTAGAGAAATGCAAACACTTCACTTTTACTTGAAGTTTGTGCTAATGATATCGTTGTTCAGAAGAGCGATGAAAGCTCCACGACCAAACGATCCAGCTTAAAGAACAAAACTCCATCAAAATCATCCACCTCAGCTGCAAAACTTCGCAATGACTCAGTGTATTTAAGGGTATTTGTGTAATTAGAAAAAAATCTATTCTATGTCTTCACTTTGGATCTCAACCCTAACTTTTTTCCAGTTTTTAAACAAAAGAGAGAGAAAGCTTCTTACATCGTAACTGATATGAGTTGATGACTAAAACCCTAATGGTTTATAACCTTAACTCATAACACTACCTCGACTCATAATATGTGAACTTGACCTTTTAAATTCACTGTAACGAATAATTGGACATGTAATGGTTAATTGATCATAATCAACCTGTTGTTGTACTATATATTTATTGGTTCTTATTGTTTTGTGTTTGGTTAATATGTCACTTAAGGTCGTTAGTATTAGTGTACTTTTACCGATTACCGTTCAGTACTGACCTGAAGTGTAATCTCAACTAGTAAAAATTCCTTTGTTAAATTAGTTCAATATACTGTTATGAAATCAAAAATCTAAGGAAACTAAGGTTTATTTTCAGAGGATTATCATGGTGTGTGATCATTATGCTTTTTAATTTTATTTAAGGTTTATTTATTTAAACACATAAATATTGGTACAAAGGGGCACCAGATACATATGCACCACACAAATCTCATTTGATTTGTATGAGGGCTGTGATACTGCCCAGGTGCCCAAACTGAAGC
This sequence comes from Schistosoma mansoni, assembly GCF_000237925.1. NCBI lineage: Eukaryota > Metazoa > Platyhelminthes > Trematoda > Strigeidida > Schistosomatidae > Schistosoma > Schistosoma mansoni. The sequence goes on from NC_031496.1 coordinate 29,389,044, forward strand.
AGGTGGTTTTCTTAGGGGACCACACCCCGAGCCTTTGACATAAAGATATGATCTTTAAGACAGTGGAGCATCGTGAGGAGATGCAGTCCCATGGTAGCCGGAGACCAACGATTGATTCATACACCATTTGTTCCCTCAGGATACTGGAGCAGACCCATGTGCACCATTGGTTTGGAATGAGGGTTTTCCAACTCCCCTAGGTGAACTTTCCGTGTCCACCAACCCGTTTAAAGCGTCGGACATTTGCTTTTCGTCTTCTCAATTTCGCAAACAACAGTAATGTCACGAGAAGGCAGTGAGTAGGACTTCTCTGGTAGAGGCTATATACGCATGGTCATGTGAGAGCATTTGGAGTGGGAGAGTGAACTCTCCCCACTCTCGGCCGTACTAGGGCATTTGGGGGCGATAACATAATTGAAACAAACTTTTATGCAGTTCAATAGCTTAGAGATTTTTGTTGTATTTCTATTAATCATAGTTACTACTAACTAAGCTTGTGATCGCTAATTTAAAAAGAATTAACCTCTTCACTTCATTTTCTGTCAAACTATGTCATTTTTTCTCTCACCGTCGTCTACATATAAATTTTGAGACAAATGCGCACACGCACACACACCTATCGATGTTGACATTTAATCACCATGTACTAATATTTCGTTGATAAAACTGTTATCTTTCATTTTTAAAAAAAGTTCAATCTCTTATTCTGTTCTTGACTTTCAACTATTTTAAATGAGAACTATAATTCTATTCACTCGTCAACTGGTTTCATTAACTGTCATATTGGTTTTTACGACTGTAAACATTAACCTTCCCTTATCCATGATATTAATTGAATTGGTGATAAAGTTAACTAACCTATTTCCCGTTTGTCAGTTATTTATGGTCTAGGAGTAGGTTGGAAGAAAACAAGGGGCGGCCAGACCAAAACGTGGCATAAATCCATGAAGTCATTGATAATTGGACTGAGCCATGCTGGTAAGTGTAGACTACCTGGTTGGGACTCGCGAGATGATAGCAATCGTTGGTTAGAGACCTTGAATGACATGGCTCAAAATCGTTTGCAATGGCGAAGGTGCATCCACTGTTTGTGTTCTTCCAAATTCCAATCTTCTGAATTCTTCATGTCCCTATCTTTTTTCTCTTTCCAAATTTATTTCATTGGATTATATTCCTTCAATAACATCTTCAAACCCTAATCTTTCACATAATGCTTATACTCTTACTAATTCTACCACTATGAGATTTGAATGGACAACTGCATCTCTGTGTTAATGTGGTATGGCAACTCGAACTGATGTACGTACTTACGAAGTTCTACGTTGTGACTGACTGACTTATCAGTTATTTTATGTGGTTTAAATTGTGAAAGTATTTTTTGGATCCCGTATTGAACACATCAATTCAGAGTAGTAGTCACGCCTTGGAAGAAAAAAATCAAACTAACGTTTTAAATAAGTTTTTAGAGAAGAGGATCAACTTAGCATTAGATACTTTTGAATTTATACAAGGTTATTGGTTTAGTTTTATGCTATCGGTTTGTAATAATAGCTATTTTGAAATCTTGATCTACTTCTTCCTGCTTCATTCACTATAAAGAACTGTGTAATCTATCCGAGTTCATATGTCTGACTGTTTAGGGATTCTTTACATTTATTCTTCAATAATACTTTTTCTGAAGTGTATATGTGTATGTAATTGTTCATGCGTGAATCAAACTGTTGAATGATACCAATATTATCAGTAATGATAATGATAATAATAACATGAATACGTTTCAGTTTGTCCGTTTCTCTCTATCCCCTACCACTATCTCTCTCTCTCTCCGTTGTCCCAAATTACGTTTTGCAATCTTTGCAATTGAAAAACCATACATGTTTATACTGTATATCTAGGGTTAGATAGTATAAAAATGATTAATTAGATAATCTCTTTGAATTATTTCGTCACAGATTTGGTTCCAGTTATTTTTGTACAAAATATAGAGGGAGATCAGATATCTATTAGTAATGGCTAAATCATACTTGGCTTTCAGTTAGTTCCGAATTCCAACCATACACCTACATCACGTACTCCAGTTTTATGGCAACTAGGTACTGCCACCAGTCCTCATGGTGGTTTCTAGCCGCGAGTTGGTAAACCTGTATTTGATTTTAAAAAATATAGTCAGTTTTTGATTAATAGGCTGTTAAAAGTAATTCAATAATCACGTTCTCTATTTGGAGGTGAGGGCAGGGTTAGCAAGTATTTCTGATGATTTTTCAGTTTCGGATGAAGTTATTTATTCGCCCTATTAGTAAAAGGGTGTTGTATAGGCTATTTGCATCGTAAAGCTATATACATGCATATTTGTATATAACAGTTCAGTGCGAAAACAAACGAACAAAAACTTATTTAAGAATTTAGACTAGTTAGTAAATCATGTATAGTTTATTTGTGGAACATATCATTCTAGCTTAGGGATGAATTAGTAAGACTTCATCAATTGAGATGGCTGGGACACGTGTTACGTATGCCCAACCACCGACTGCCCCGATGTGTGATGTTCTGTGGTGTAGGAGTAGGTTGGAAGAAAGCTGGGGGCGGCCAGACCAAAACGTGGCACAAATCCATGAAGTCACTGACAATTGGACTGAGCCATGTTGGTAGGTGTAGACTACCCGGTTGGAATCCGCGTTTTGAGAAACCTCACATGTTAGGACGGAACGGACTTCCAGTGCTTCCAAGTTTTCAATGGTTGTTGTCCCATGGGAGTTGACTAGACATGTTACTACGTATCATCATGATCGTGCTAAGATCCCAAATACAGTTATTGGGGTAAATATAAACAGAGTCGTTTCACACCGAGACTGTGAGAGGGAAAATTCTAAAATACCAAGATAATAACTAAAGATCATAGAGCTAACGAACATTTCTAATTGATCTCGTTGTAATGAAACTGTTGAACTAAGTTTGATAGTTTTAAATCGTCTTATCATTCCACATATATGACATTCAAATAAACATAAACTAAATTCCATAACTAGAGCCGAATTTTAAAATTACATCCACTGTGTTTCACTATTGTTACCATAGATATTAACTAGTATTTATGTTCAACCACATCCGATGTTCATGAATAGCCTATTCTGTTTTTAACAAAATGAAAAAAAGGGTTCTATTACCATATTCCTTTTTCTCCACTTACTTCTCCATCCTACTTTTTTTCGACCAAAAACATTGATAATCATAAATTCCTTCATTTTCCTCTCTCACTATTTATTATTATTTTGTAATGGAACACGTGGAAATGGAACCATAATCAATATGTTCCATATCATCTTGTATATAATGGTCTATAGTGGTTTTCAACATGTATGTATGCATTTGATTGTATGATGACAAATAATTTATCAGGAGGGGGTTTTGTGGAGATTTTAGTAATTTTATATAGTTCAGATCATGAGTCAACTGAAGCTAGACCACCATGGAAAACCTGGAAGCACTGGACGGTGGCTTATCGGTTAAGTGCTCTGGCGCGAGACACGTAGGTCCTCGGTTTGAATCTTGCGAGTGCGGGATTGTGGACGCGCACTGCTGAGGAGTCCCACAATAGGACGATATATATATATATATATATATATAACTCGTTACGATGTATCGATGTATTTTTATTGCTCCCTCCTCTTCCCGTATATTTGTAGAAATATCGACTAATTATCCAGTGTTCATTATGATGTAACTGTAAATATTATTGATGCTTAAATGAAAGCAAACTGTCTACTTAATCATTCATCTTCGTCTTCATATATTTGCCCGGTTGTTGGGGATGCTAGATTCCCAGAATTCACTTACTTTTGTAATTTCATTTTGGAAATTCGGATTTCTCATTGTCGCACCAAAAGCGCTCATTTTCACACTCATATTGTATTTTACTCTTGTCAGGACGTTAAATGTCATTGGTTCGTTCCGTCTTTTAATATGCTATTTTGTGACATTTCCCAAGGACATTTTATTCTGTATATATACGCTTGAGTTGTGTGCTTGTTGTTGTTCGTGTTTTTGTCTGCTTGTGGAATGTACTTCCCCTCAACTGAACCTGGACTTCTCACCTGAGTTGGTGGGGCTGGGACATATTGAAATAGTTTAGTTGTCTTGTCGTTGTATCGCTGATCTTTCGTTCCGTTTTCCGATCTCGTAATCTCTTCAAACACTTAGCACTGATCCTACGTTGTAGCTAACCGACTGGTTGACTTCCTTTTGAATTCAACGTCTAGTCTTTACGCTGCGTTCTTTTGTTCTTGCTTTATTTAACTTCTATTTTCGATTTAGTCCACCCAGTACTCACAGACACACATGTACACACTCTTTTAGATGTTGATAGTACTAACTACAAATAGCGAATGTAATCCTTTTTTTTCTCAGTGTACGAATCCGTCTGTTTGGGAATGAATGTAAAGTTATTCCCTTTATTTTCCAACTGACTAATTATCCTATTTAGACAAATTTTCATATATTTCGATTCACCTGTCTTTTTTCTTTCTATTCATGTATATCTAAAATATTTTTGCCTCAGTTCATTCTTATCACGTCGGTCTATCCACATCAATCTATAAGAAAAAAATATGACATACATGTAAAGTGAATTTTCTCTTGTAGAGGATTTTGTCAAGTTACTTTTTGCTTACTACTAATGCTAATACTACTTAATTCTCCGATTTTTTTGTTTCTTCGGCTACTTCACATCTTATTTTAATAAAGTAGGTAGTTTTACGTGCGAATATTGATTATGCTCAAATGACATTCCCTTTTTTTTAACTCATAAGATGTTCTCTTTTTTGTTTAATTACTAATATGTTGTGATTTAGAACAATGCATATAATAGGACGAAACAGCCGTCCAGTGCTTCGAGGTTTTCCGTGGTTGTCTAACTTCAATTGACTCATGATCTCAACTCTATAAAATTACTGAAATCTCCACAAAACTCCCTTCTAATATTGTTTTCGATTATATTATCATTAGGCTTCCTTCTGATATTCGGTAATATTTTAATACATATCTGAATGTATTAAACCAATCAAGACAATTTATGATAACAGTGGAATAGATTCCATAAGTAAACATGATAAGTAAAAAGTATAAATTGATAGTTTGATGACATGTGTACTAATTGTGATAAGAACAATAAAGACTTGAAGTAAGTCAATGACTTGAGAAAATATTCGTTAAAAATTATTAAAATTACGTAATAAGAAGTGTTCAAATCATTAGATAGTAAAGCGTATAAATTCACTCGGTGTTGTTTACTTGAATCTTTCCATTGATGTTTAGGACTGGAATTGATCAGTTTCTTATTGGCGTATGTGCATACTGTGCATATTGCTTCGATTATTGCCTTAAGTCACAAGCATTATAACCAGAGATGGAAAGCGGCCAGCGTTGGAATCCAAGACATGCGATTCTCCCTATTTAAGACTCGTCAGCTGGATGTACCAGAGTTGATGTTCACTCTGGAACTCGAATATTTGAAAAGTGCGGTAAAAGAAAATAAACGAACGAAGAGCATGGAAAAGAATAATAAAGAAAATCGTTTGTTAAGGCTGATTCGGCCAAAAAAGAGATAAGGGTGTTACCAATTTTTTATGAATACAAGGAATTAGTTTGTTAGTTCAAATCTCTATAGCTTCAGTGGTCTGCTTGAATGTCTGGGCTACCTGTTCTTACCATCAGTGTGACCACTATTCTAGATAACCTGACATCGTGTGAACTGCATTTAAATGTTGGGTGATTGGAGATAATCGGTGAGAAGCCCCTAGCGTGTGAGACTATGATAGGAAACAACCATAATCATGCTAGAGATACAATCCATATTAAATATCTTCTAAGTGTTACATTGAGTGAGCAATGCTGAGGTTAGATTCAGAGTACTAGGTAAAGATGACAAAATTGTAAATGTGGTAGTAAATGTTCGTCGATTGAGTTGGTTGTCACATGCATTTCATACACAATTACCACCACCTCCGTACGCGATATTTGCTAGTGTAGGAGTCGGTTTATCAAAAAGTTAGTCATGGCCAAACTAAGACATGACCTCAGTCCATGAAGTCATTGATCGTTATAATGAGCTGAGTTGTGTAAGAAGACACAGATGACTTCTTTAGACTCCATGCAATTATCGTAGTCAATGGATTTCAGACATTGGATGGTATGACTCAGAATCTACCCACAAATTCATTTTTCTCGGATCTTATTTTTTATGCTTAATCTGTTCTACTACTACCGATACAGTTACTGTCTCTACTTTGCTGATATTTGTTTCGGTAATTAATTCCCAGACTCATAATAAAAAATAAAACAAGCGAATTTTAGTACTGAAAACGAAGGATATGCTCATGTCGGTATATACATGTAAATCATATTAAAACGTCTTAGGCGTTTATTCTGATATTAAAACTGACCTACTTAAGAGTCAATTCAATATACACTTCTTTTATTGTTATTATCATATCATATTATCAAGGCAAATCCAATCCTATAGTACAATAAGTCTGTTGTAAAGTATACCCATTTTCTCATAATCTTATCCTGAATTACATATATTTTTGATACATTAGTAGTACATTGAATGGTAAGAAGGAGATTAGATTTACCAATTTGTATTCAATGTGTTACAATGATAAAATACTCTCAGTGTTGTTAAGTTTTAAAGGTTACTCTATTGTTTAAGAGAGACGGTAAGTGTGAGTCATCTTTCAAACAAAAAAAGATTGAATGAACTTTGAGTTTTCAGTTTAAATACAAATTTGACTTTGATTTCTATATTAGTTAGGATAACAATATTAAACTGAAAACTTTCGGGTATGTATAATGGTGGAATTGGTGTACTTTGATCATATTTATTATCAGCCTAAATAAATAGGATTATCATTAAAATCGTGGATCGATTTAAGTTAGACCTCCATTAAAAACCTGGAAATATTGAACGGTCATTTCGTCCTCGTATGGGCTCCTTAACAGTGCTCATCCACGACCACACATGCGGGAATCGAACTCAGGACATTTGGTTTCAGGTGAGAACACCTAACCTCTAGACTACCGAGCCGGCATCCAACAGTACTTATGTCTAATCCCGACCAATCCGTTACACTGCGCGACCATCTCCCATTGTCTTCGTTGGGTAATTGTCTCATAATCTCCATGAATGACTCCGCACGTCATGGGAGGTTGGGTACACACTGTTGTAGACTGATTTGTGGTTAAACATTAACACCATTGGATGCCGGTTCAGTGGTCTAGAAGCGAAGTGTTTGCGCATGCGGGGTTACCATATACGATTATAATCATTACTTTTAAGTAAGATAATTTTATGAAATTCCATGGATACTACTATTTGAGCTGTGTGAGTCATTGATTTTTGCTTTTCACCTCTGATAAAGTGAATCATTGATATTTTGATGGGTTCTAGTGAAAGCATTTATGGGTTAACTCGTACTAATCAGATGTTGACATGATGAAATTCTATGTAAATAGAAGAAACTTCAAATCATTTTACCATTTTCTAACCTATTCTCCAACTTTGTATACACAATAACAAAATAACAGTGAGTTATTTTTTCTTGTTCAAGATGATTATCAAATAAAAATGAATCAGATCCTACGTTGTAGAATAATCGCTTTAGTTTCTCTGTTTCTTTCGTTATTCAGAGCAATTATTTTCATGTTCAGTGAAATGTTGTGTCACATATGTTAATTTGATTATTACTTCTAAAGCTTTATCCTCTATGTATGTAAATGTGTACGTGTGTGTGTGTGCAACCAAGTGTGGTCACTTTCTGTATTCGACTTGGTGAAAGTGAATGATTAACATCCACGTGTAATCCTTTTCATGTACCACTCAATATTTAGCATTAATTAAGATTAACCAAATAATAATTATACTCAGGGGATAATTTTAATATCGCAGCAGTACACTTTGTTGTTATTGCTCAGCTAGTCTGTTAGTCGGTCAGTAATATACAGTGTAGAACCTCAGACTTATATGGATCGGTTCATGGTACCACACATTTTCAGTACAGCGTGATGAAGCTATCAAGAAATATTCCAGAATACTAAGATTAGTAACAGTATCAATAATAGAAGAAAACACTAGGCATAGACAATATGATTCGATAAGAAAAAATACATTCGTAAAATAAGAAGTTTAAGGTGAGTTTAAAACTAAAGATCTACGTGAAGCTACAGAGTGAATATATTTGAGCCTTTATGATCGATTCTGAGTCATGTCATCCAACGTCTCGAGCTACTAACCTCTGTTATCAGGTAGACCGCAACCAAGTAGTCTGTACTTACCTACACATCTCAATCTAACAGTCATTCACTTCATGGAATGGTACCATGTTTTGATTTCGCTGCCACCATCTATTTCCCAACCTACTTCTGCACTGCAATTTTGGAAACTATTACTCTCTTTGATGTTTTAATGGATATATAAAAAAAACATTAAATTAATCAAAACAATTTTTGGATCAATGATAAATAGTTAGGAAAGGTTACATTATTAATCGTAGTAAGTAAAAAGTACAAATTTATAGTAAGATGATTAACCGATTCATGATAACATTGCCAAGACAACATGAAAAACTATTGTCCTTATTTGTTATGTCTCAACATTTTCTATTGGTCTTCATTTGTACAAGTGTGATAAGAAATGTGCGTAGGCATCAGCAGTACATATTGCTTAGTAACCTGTACTGTATCCCGGGAACATTATGGCATTTTTTTCTATATATACCTGAAGACGACTACATCGATGTAGATGTTCACTAGTAATATATAACATCGAAATCTACACTAAAGAAGTAAATCAACTTACGCGACTAAACAATGAATATAACATAGTCCTTAAGCTAACTCACAAGAAATATCTACTCATGATATCGTTATAATTTATGGCCCTGTCAAATATCACGTGACAAAACCACCAGCAAGAATACCAATTTCTATGACCTTGTCCTTGAGCTAACCTATGACACGCCAACCATCACTGGTAGCTCTGAGCCAACTCTAAATCCTTATTGGTCTTCGATACAGTAGCTTCCCTCCTAGCCCTGCCCTTTGAGTCTAGAACACAATAATCAGCCTCCGCCATATGAATATCGTATTTCAGACACGTTGTGTTATATATACATAAATTTATAAACAAAATCGAGGGAAAGCTTCATTGCATTGTAACTGATGTGAGTTGGTTATGAAAACTCTATTGATTTATAACCTTAACTCATAACACTACCTTGACTCCTAATATGTGAACTTGACCTTTCAAGTTCACTGTAATGAATAATTGGACATGTAATGGTTAATTAATCATAATCCAAACTATTACTGCACTATAAATGTATTGGTTTTCACTGTTAAGGATTTTATAACTGAACACTTTCATGATTGGTTAATAAGTATTAGTATACTTTTATTAATGAGGCTCATTGGTAGGGGGATGGGCATAGCAAATGTAACATCAACCAGCTAAATGAGTCTTGATCGACACGCCATGATAAAAAAATGTTTAAACCAGTGATCTTGGGTCCAGTGCCTTAATTCATAATTTTTGTTCCTGTATAGAGAAATTATATCTAAGTCGGTTATCTATGAAGTGATCGCTTAGTGATCAAAAGAGTACTTGGAATTCCTTCAAAAGATCATAGGTTTGAACCCTATCCTTAGTTTGTTCTTAAAGTCGAATGATTTTTAGCCATAATGGTGAATATCTTTACAGATAGTTCTTTGGATTCAAATCTCGAGAGCTTTTAAGTTACTTTGAAAAATTCAGAAGCAATATCAAAGTGTATACATACATCTTACTCCTACCTGGTTTTTATCACTTTTCCCTGAAAGAAACTATTCACTTTCTCATATTATTCAAGTTTCAGCGTCCTAGCAACCAAATATTGATATGTTCTTACTTTGACCCTAATGAAGTGCAGTCTATCCGTTATTGTGTTCTAGATTTATTATTGTCATTATCATTATTATCTATTTTCTTTACGGTGATCTATCTTATTTAGGTCAGATTGAGTGTTGAGTCGCTTATTAACCAATTAATGCTTATTTTGTTTCGCTTAAGTACATACTCATAAATCAATGTGAATCATACCACTAAATGAACTACTAATTTATAGTTAATGTACATATAATATGGATTAATTGCAAAGCTGGTTTTTTAAAAAAAAGCTTGAATCGAAGTGTTAATTAACGCTTTGTTATTCATTACTGTCTGTTAGCGGGAAATTAACCAGATTAAGACCCGTTATGTGCATGATCGTGACGGCGCACGCTAATTGGCTAATTCTAAACCAATCAGCTTTGGTGGATTATTGGAGAAACATCTAGAAGCATCCTATGCATATACTATAAATATATGAACGTTTTTCTAACGATTGATCGCTGTTCACCTACTATTGCTATTTTGGACACAATTTCGTTCCTGTTCAACGTGTTCTAATTTTTGGGGTCTTGTCTAGTGTCATTGTATAAGAATACTAAGCAATAGGAGTAGCTGGGTCGTTTATTAGCAAAACAAATTATAATACTGTCAGATTTTGATTATTTTTTTAATTATCTGTAATCAGACTAGCTTAGTGGTAATGTCATTGAGCTAAACATTGATCAATAGGCATTAAAACTGAGTACATTCAAAGATGTGAACATCTATTTCTCTTCACTAGTAATCGGACTCAAGACACTGAACCCTTGTGGTAAGCACTTAACATTCAGACCATTGAGTCGGTATTTAGTGGTTTGTATTTTTAGTTTCAATCGATCCGCGTTACTGCGTACTCGTCATCCATTGCTTTCGGTGTATATATGCATATATTACCCTACGGTCGTGAATGAATGAACGAATTCACATTACTGTGACCAGAAAAAGAGGGTAAGGATTGGTGCTTATCTCGGCAGACCAATAAATACTTGGTTGAAATCGAAAACTAATTTCTTCTCCATGGGTGTCTGGAAAGACGGTGAAACTTTTCACGACTAAACCACGCAACACAGAGAACACAGCGCTTTCGAAATCCCTATTCTAATTTACAAGTATTCTCTATCGTATAATTTCTCTAATGAACTAAACATCTGATACTATACAGTACTAATGATGTTAGACACTTGATCAGGGTTAAGATTTGTTATGCCTGTCCTTGAAAACCGCGTTTTCTCTCAACTTCATCGTAATTATGCTTAAACTTCCATACTCTATAATCGTTTTACATATGCTAGCATGTAATTACATTAAGATGGAACAGAATGGCACCTAGAATGTATAACTTGGTTGGATGAAATGATAGATATATCAATAATTGGATCCGTATCTACCAAACTGACATTTTAATCGAGGCACATTTTATTTACCATTTACTTCAGACATCTGATGAATCCTATCCTTGGCTTCCAAACATACTCTAAAAGTAATAAGCATCAATGGTACAAATCTCGATTGCTCAAACTGAATCAGATGGAGCAACGTTTAAATATGTGACTTAGTAATTGAAAGTCAAACAACTTCTAACCCCGTGATCCATTGCACCACTGTTTCTTTAGCTAACTAGTTAACGATGACTAGGACTAATTCTTCTTATTGAATAGAATTTTATACCTCCCCCCCCTATAATTTAAACTTCTATTTTGGTGAAACACACTCACACACATGCACAAGCACAGATATGATTCTTGAAAACGACTTAATTCTTTATTTTTTTTCTTTAAATATGCCATCCCTTTCCTTATATTCAATGTGTGTTGTTATATTAATTTGACAGATTTTTTCCCGCCTAAGAAAGTTACTTATATTTCTAAATTTTACCAATATTTAAATGTATCATCTTTATATTCCGTATAGATTTCTATGTGTGTATCCCTGTATATATTCAACTAGAGTCAATGTTATTGTATGAAGAGCTTAATCCAATCCAATGTTTATATGTGTATTTGTGTGTACTAGAGTGGTGTATCAGTTTGAGTCTTAAAATATCCGGAAATCTATTCATTTAGCTGGAGGGCATCTTTAACAATAGGTGTAGCCATTAGATTTCCAAATAAAGTCAGGAGGATTATTGTTATTATTATTAAAAAAAAGAAAAAAAATTTCTCATGTTGAATAGAAATGATTAATGGTGCTTTTGTTGGGTACCAAACAGTTTAAACTGAAGAAATTATGGTTTACTAATATGCTAAGATTTTAACTACAAACTATTATCTAGTCAGGAAGCCACTGGAAATAACGGAGATGCATCGTTTTAATCTGGAACTTCTCATCAGTTTATGGATTTCATCAATCTAATTAAAACATTAGTTCACTAAATCACTGGTTTTAAACACTCTGGATAACTGAGGGTGGGAAGAGTTCACTGTTTTTATCTCTCAAAATGTTCTGAAATAGCCACAGATTTATTAGCATTTGTTAGCGGAGTCCAACACACTTCTGTCACATTTCTAGTGTTTTTATAGGAGACGATAAAAAACCGCTATCCACAGTTTCAATCGGGTATTGGATTTATAGTGGCTCCATCGAAGAGAGTTGAAAACTTTAATTACAATGGTATACATTAGCTTCAGTACCATAAAGGAGCAAATGTCGTACTAACTCATTTCGGTCATCAACGGCAATGAACTGTATATGGTTATGTTTGTCCACTGTTTTCTAGATTAGATCTTTAGGTCAAATGGCTTGAAGAGTGAAGTCTCCTGAGAGAATTATTGGATTTAGTCTAGGCGTTTGAACAGTAGGTATCCCAACCTATACACAAAAATTTATGTGATACATTTTTTATAGTTTCCTATTTTGCTAGGAATTATATTCCATTAATAAATAACAATATAAGAGAGCGTTAATAAAGAAGTCTTTTTAATCTATTATACAATACAAAAATATATACCATTTTAACTTTGTGTTATGTCCCGATAACAATAGTGAATGGTAACTTTGGGGTCCATTTGTGGACCGATATTATGCATATAATTTTTATCATATATTTGCTAACTAACTAAACCATTCATATTCATGTTCCCCTTATTATAAGCTTTATTTTGACTCATAGACCATTATTATACGATTTACCATTCTTGAGTTATCCCTAGTCTATTAATTACTGTTCCCCACATTCACAGCCACATTTGGCTAAATCTTGTACAAACGTTATTTTCTATTTTATTGGTACGATGTGGTCAGTTTGTTTGGTATATAAACTCAGTATGTTTGAAATACAATGATTCATACCGCGGAGGCTGTTCTGGACTTAACTGACTGGGCTAGATAGAAAGCAGGACCGACAAATACTCTACACTACTCGTATGGTTTTCATGTGTCACTGTTCCAATCGGTAGTTCGCAGCTCTCTGATTGGCGGTCTTATCACGTCATACGTTAACAGGGAATCCTCTCAACCACAAGTTACAACACTTTGTATATGAGTTCACCAAATTGTATAACTAATATATCTTAGATTTATTTAGTATTATTTGTTTGAATCTTCCCCTTGATGTTTAAGACTGCAATTGATCAGTCTCTAATTGACCATATGTGCATACTGTGCGTATTGCCTCGATATAGCTTTAATTCACAAGCATTGTAAGCAAAGATGGATAGTGGCTAACAGTGGAATCCAGTTTGACGCGTGTTTTGTCCTATTTGGGACTCGTCAGCTGGATGTACCTACATCTCATAGTTGATATTCACTCTGGGACTCGAACCCAGTACCTTTCGCTTCAAACATCATCGCATTATCCACACTATCAGCACTCAGTGGCCGAGTAGATAACGCGATAGCGTTTGAAGCGAACGGTACTGGTGTCGAGTCTCAGAGTGAACATCAACAAATCTGAGATGCAGGTACATCCAGCTGACGAGTTCCAAATAGGACAACAGAACGTGCGTCAAACTGGATTCCACTACTAGCCACTATCCATCTTTGCTTACAATATTATATCTTAGATTATATAATACCATGAAGGGAAAGTCTTTCATATTCCCAATATATATTATTGTTTCTTTGTTTATCTTCTATGAAAAATAATCCCATTTCCTTTTAATGGATAAAAATTTATAGAAAATCAATAATTTACATATTTCATTTATTATAATAACAATTATGATATATATATATTCTTGATCATTGAAGCAAATAAACTACGGAAGAACTGAGTCACATTCATTGTTTATACAAATTAACCACGTATATATATATATATAGGGGGGAGTAAGGGGGGGGTAGGTAATGTTGGACGAGACAATGAAAAAAGATATATCACTTCCCTATAATTTATAATTTTGTTTTCTTATGTTGGTAGACAATTTTTTTTATTTATATGAATGAATAAGGGGGGAGTGTATGCATTTTATTATTTTTTTAATTTTATAAAACAATAATAAATACACCTATACATGCTACTGGCATATTAAATGAAAAAAACAAACGAAGTGAAAGTAGAATGGGGTTAATTAATTGAAACATGGATCGATTAAGGATAATATTGTTTCTTATATATAAATATATACAGACTAATATGGTCGCCACTATTAACCCATAATCATTGTGTTCAGTGTTAAGAAATTAGTACGTTTATAATGGTTGAAATCATAAGTCAATTGAAGCTAGACCACCATGGAAAACCTGGGAAGCACTGCTTTAAGGCCGTTTCATCCTATTGTGGGACTCCTCACCAGTGCATATCCACGATCCCGCCTTGCGAGATTCGAACCCAAGACCCAGGTTTCCTATGGTAGTCTAGCTTCAATTAACTCATGATTTCAACTATATAAAATTACTAAAATCTCCACAAATTCCCCTTCTTTTTTTCGCTAATGATAATAATATTTAATTATGATATCATTTATCGTTTATTATGGGAAACCACAAGTAAACTGATTATTAATGGTTCAAGTTTAAAACATCTACAATTGTAACGATTAGGTTTATTATGTTTAAATCCAGCTCCATCTATTTTGGTATAGAGACAGTTTTTTAGTATTTCTACTCGCCCCCACTCTTTCACACACACGCATACAGAGTATGGCTTATAACCGAATGAATACATCTTTTCTTGATTAACGAGCTATTGGATTGACATTATTTATTCTAATATTCTTATAATTTACTTTACATATTTGTAATCAGAAGGGGTTTTTTGTGGAGATTTAGTATTTGCATAGTTGAAAGCATGAGTCAATTGAAGCTAGACTACCAAGGAAAACCTGGAAACACTGGACGGCCGTTTCGTCCTATTGTAGGACTCTTCAGCAGTACGTATCCACGACCTCGCCTCACGAGATTCGAACCCACTCATTATTTAAAATCTATTTATGTACATAAGTGTCTCTTAGCTAGTTTTTTGTTGTACTAGTATACTAGTACTAGTGTAATCATACAAACAGTAAAAGTTTACTTGGATTGACAAATTGTCACATACATAATAATGTTCAATGCAAATGTAACTCATAGTTTTCTTATCAAAATATTTATTGAAGCAACAGTCGTCTAACATATTTCTGCACAGGTGTATTTTTTTTTATTATTAACCTTCTGATAGGTACATACCATATATACGTACATACGTAGTGTTAATCACGATAACAACTATCTCTTACATACACACACATATATACATAAACTTAAAGTGTCTATACAGCATAGTTAGTTGGATTGATATAAATAAGACAAGTTCACACTTCTGTTTTGCACACTTTTAGTCACAAGAAAAAAAAAGAACAGTATAATAGAGTTATTGATTTGTGCTTCCGATATTTCTGTGTTTTAAGATCAGTTTATATGTATATTCAGTAGTTCATTGTACTATTTTATGGAATTGGACAAGTTCAACTGCATAATTTTCTTGAATATCCATATGTGTTATTGAGTGAGTGAGTAAGTGAGTGAATGTGTAAGTAGTATGTATGTATGTGTAAATGTGTTATTTAAGTGTGTAAGTCATGCACGCAACAGTCATAACAACAACAACAAAATAACAGGTGACAATACAATTTTTCTCTTTTTTTTTCTCTATAAAAGATTGACAAACTGTGAATAATTACACCTGGTTTAGAATTTGTTACCTGAGGAAGTAATTGTAGCATCGGTAGGAGGAGGAGGGGGCTACACATTGAAAAGAACGAAATATGTAATTCGCTGATTATTAATCCTCACTTGGATTTGTTTCTTTTTTCGTAAGAAAATATTTTAGCATTAAATATAGTTATTGCTAGAAGAAATAGGCAGTGAAGTTGTCTGTGAACTTAAACGTTATATATGTGGATGTGTGTGTGTGTGCATGTGTGGATACAATCAATCTGTACTAAATAAATAGTCTTGTTAACGTACAATTTCCGAAGACAACATTTACTGTACTGTCATCATCATCACCATCATCTTCATCAGCGGCATCATCATCTAAAATAAACCATGTTAGTAATAGTAGTGGATAAGGAAAGATGTATATATGTATGTGCCTTGAGGCAGTGTTATAATCGTTTACAAGTTATAACTCACTAAAATAAAATTGCCGTAGTAACAGAAGCAGTTTGGTGGTGGTATAATAATCACTATTGGATTTAATTGAATATAAATTTTTTCATCATTTTAATTAGAATCAGAAAATTTTTCAAAATTGTTTTAGTTGAATAAATCGTTTTAGAAATTGATGATGATGTAATTGTTATGGTTTGAGCTATGGTTAGCCTAAAGTAATTCCGAATTACAAACGATTAAGCGATTCTCCGAATACGAAACGAGATTTATGCAAACTAGGTCGATCAGATGACTGACAGACAGCACTTTAATAATAATTCTCAGGTAAGAAAAAAAGGAAAAGAAGTCAGCAACTCATGGTAAAGTTTGATAATCGTTAAGTCAAGATTGTAGTAAAACAACTCTGTTTATTTGGTAAGAAATACGACCTTGAGACAAATATCAACATTAGGAACCTAGAAACGAGAACAGTCAGGTATTAGCAAAACTCAGTGTGGGGAGTTATGGGTTTGAAAATGGTGCCGTGGTCTTCCTTATTAGTCGGGATCATCATTCACAAAAACTAAATAATTTAGGATCATCCTAGAAACAGTATATATATATATACTAGTGACTTCGAGAAGTATATCTAGGAGCTCTAGTGAGAAGCAGTGACCAGTGGAGTTCAAAACTACGTCTGTTGTGAGATAGGAACTCACTGAAGATAATTGGTGAATGGTTGCTCAACTTCGTGGATCAGTTGAAGTTAGACATTAACACCGTTGGATGCCAGCTCAGTGGTCTATCGGTTTAAGGGCTTCGGCTCGAGACTGGTAGGTTCTGGGTTCGAATCTCGCGAGAGCGGGTTCGTGGATGCTCACTGCTGAGGAGTCCCATAGTAGGACGAAACGGCCGTTCAGTGTTTCCAGGTTTTCCTTGGTGGTCTAGCTTCAATTGACTCACGCTTTCAACTATGATATATATATATATATATATATATATATATATTGTAGCTCTGAAAAGAATGATTTTAGTAGTGTTGGTCTCATTTGAAAGTAGAATCGTTATTGTGGTTGGTGTAATTATCAAGATAAGGAAGCTACAAAAAATTTTGAGTGACTGGGCTTTTGTGTATAAACTATTTGCTCTTGCGTCAGTCTGAGTCGTATTGTCAGGGTTCGAAACCAAGATCTTCCGGTTTCGAAGCAAACACTTGACTATTAAAACCACTGAACTGACGTTTACTATGTTTGTTTCTACTTCAGTCAATTTGCGGTATGTCACGATAACCATCTAATCCTTGTGGTCTGTGATAATTGTTTCATTCTCGACATATCTTTGATTTACAATGATCCCTTAACTGAAATCTATATGTATAATAAACAAGCAATGCTTCGATCAGATAATAACATTGACAACAATATAACGGTATAAAAATGACTAATCTGTGATAAACAAAGCACACTTTACACAAAAAGATCAAAATGGGAAAAGAGGTATGAATTACTCACAGGCTCCAGTAAACACTATGTATTTTCAAGAGATTGAAAGAAATTGAGGTCATTTAAAGCGATAAACATCAAAGCAGATAGACTATATGGGTCATATTCACAAATCTGTTCATTTATTATCGACCTTAAAACTATCATAGCTTACCTTATTATTATTATTGCATGAAGATTATATTGCATATCTGATCATTTGAATCAGAAGGGGTTTTTCATAGTTGAAATCATGAGTCAGTTGAAGCTAGACCACCATGAAAAACCTGGTGGTCCTGGGTTCGAACCTCGCGAGTGCGGGATCGTGGATGCGCACTGCTGAGGAGTCCCATATTAGGACGAAACGGCCGTCCAGTGCTTCCAGGTTTTCCATGGTAGTCTAGCTTCAATTGACTCATGATTTCAACTATGAAAAAATCTGATAATTTCTTGAATCATTTTTTATATTGTAACAGTTAGAATACGATTTGTATGAAATCGCTGTCTGAAGAGGGTTCTGTTAATCATTCTACACAAATTAAATATAAACTGTTATAATTCAGAATCATTGGTCGTAGTTTTCTGAATGCGTTATGCTTGCCTTGCAGCACTACACAGACGATCATCTACAAATGAGCATACAAAAGATGGTATGCCAGTAAAAAGTACGCAATTACATTTATAACTATATTATAGAGCGTAGACTTAATGGTGTTAGCGTTCAATTTTCAGTCACCAAGTCTCATGTCCGAATCCTGCTTCACCTCTGTTGTTTTTGGTAACCGAGCAGTATGATTATCGCCTTCACAAAAAACGGTGGCTAAAAACTGAGTACATAAATTTGCACATAGTGGCTTCTCACCAGTTAGCGCTCTGTAATTTCGACATATTAATATTATATATGTATGATTTTGATTATTACCCTGAAGAAGTCCAGACAAGTTAGCTGGACGAAACGTTGAGATTATTTAAATTTCAATCGCTGAGATTATTTTAAATATAGTTTTCACATATAATGACTTCTCTATACTCGGCGCCTAATTTTTGTCAAACTATTCATTCTAATCTTGACCAATATTCGTATAAATATGTATTTGTACATTTAGAGATCATAGGTGTCTTCGAAGCATTGTTCGTATATCCTGGGACCACCGAGTAAGTAATGCAGTTGTTAGGAAACGGGTACTAGGTAAGGATGGCAAATCGATTGATGAAGTAGTGAAACTTCATCAGTTGAGATGGCTGGGGCATGTGTTACGTATGCCCAATCACCGACTGCCCCGACGAGCGATGTTTTATGGTGTAGGAGTAGGTTGGAAGAAAACAAGGGGCGGCCAGACCAAAACGTGGCACAAATCCATGAAGTCACTGACAATTGGACTGAGCCATGTTGGTAGATGTAGACTACATGGTTGGGATCCGCGAGATGAAAGCAATCGTTGGTTAGAGACCTTGAATGACATGGCTCAGAATCGTTTGCAATGGCGAAGGTGCATCCACTGTTTGTGTTCTTCCAAATTCCAATCTTCTGAATTCTTCATGTCCCTATCTTTTTTCTCTTTCCAAATTTATTTCATTGGATTATATTCCTTCAATAACATCTTCAAACCCTAATCTTTCACATAATGCTTATACTCTTACTAATTCTACCACTATGAGATTTGAATGGACAACTGCATCTCTGTGTTGATGTGGTATGGCAACTCGAACTGATGTACGTACTTACGAAGTTCTACGTTGTGACTGACTGACTGAAAGAAAAACTAGTCATTAACAGTAATAATCGTTTGATAAAATCTTATTGTGTTGTGTACATTATTCTTTGTTTCTATTCGCTTTCAAAAATTATCCATTTCTATTCTATGTACATACAAATGATTATTCTAGACAAGAAATCATATCGATGAGTAAGGTGTAGTACCAAGGTAACACCTTTGAAAGAAAAGTCATGGAAGAAGAAAGATTATTTATTTACGTCTCAGTGTATTATTATTACTGCTAATAATAATCAAATGTGTTTCTTTACTTGGCTTAATTAGGAGACAAGTTCTTCTTCTTCTTCTCTATCCACAGTCACTTTATTTAATACACATATGTCTAAATAAAAGTTTCCATTTTCTTTATCTGAATAAATGAAGAAATTGGAAAGAAATAATTCTTTTCTCCTTTAAAATAAAAAACCCATACTTTTCTCTTTTTTTTTTAAGTGTTTAAAGCGAATGGAATCTGATCAAGAGGGATTGACTGGTGTGTAGTGTGATGTGAAGATGACTGGCTATAAACCAAATTTTCTGTTGTAGGTGTGGTAGATTCCATTCACCTGCTTTTCCATGAAACATAAAATACTCCCCCCTCCCTTATATACAGGTACATATTTGTGTGACTTGACACATTCGAATATTTTTTTGTCTGTCTTCAAGAAGAAAATTAATAAATATGACTCACTTTATCCATCTCTCCCACTGTGTGGTGTCTCTTATTTCTTCACTTGTCTTTATGTCTTAATTTGGATTTTTTATTTACAGAATTTTTTTTGTCTTATTTATCAATATGTTAAACCTTAGTGAATGTCACTTGTTGTTGTTGTTGTTATCGTCACTGGTTTCCACTTTAATACGAAGTACCATGATCATCATAAATAAATAAATAAATTTAGAAAATTCGACAGAGTAAATATTAGGACGGAAAACTTAAAACAAAGTCCAAAGTTTGAAGCGAAAGGTACTGGGTTCGAGTCCCAGAGTGAATATCAACTATGAGATGTAGGTACATCCAGCTGACGAGTCCCAAATAGGACAAAACGCGCGTCAAACTGGATTCCACTGTTAGCCACTATCCATCTTTGCTTACAATGCTTGTGAATTAAGGCTATATCGAGGCGATACACACAGTATGCACATATGCCAATTAGAGAATGACCAGTTGAAATCCTAACACATCAATGGGAAGATTCAAACAATACTAAGTGAATTTAAAGTCCAATTATTGCTGTTACTGTATTTATTCTATTTAAATTATAAACCTTGATTACTTTTAGTTCTGTTTAGGTGAGTGTTACTATTCATTTTATTGTTTATATTCATTGTTTTCTCCTTCTGTATTGATCTATTGTTCGTCATTTGAAAGGTAAATAAAAAGATAAGGTTGGTGGAGGTAATGTGTGTGTGTGTGTAAATGTGTGATTAGATTGAGATTGACGCTGTCCTATTACATTGATAATCTTACTGTCTGGACAATGTCAGTTTCTTTATGGTTAACTGAAACAATGAATATGTGTTTCAATATTGGCTTATTTCCTCTTTCTTCATTATTGTCTTCTAACCATGGTTATGTATATCATTTATGCGTAGGGATGGGATTCCTTACGTGTTTTGGTTACTCTTTTATACACTGCTTTATTTATCCTGGTCTTTTGTGTGTGTTGTTCTTTTTAAAATTTTGTCAACATTTATCCATAAGTTGTTGTCATACACAAGTTAATTGATTTAGTAATAGACGACGCAGAACCTAGCATATATATCCATAAACCCAAGTTGTATTAGTATATCAGAACAGAGAGATAAAACAAACGCCAGAGTAACGGAAGTGTAGTAATAGTGATTGAAAATATTACGCCTAAGCAATATGATTCGAGGATGAAGAGTTCATTCACAAAATAAAAGAAATATAAGATGGTCTTAAAGCTTAAGATCTAAGGAGAGGGAAAAAGCAAATGTATTATCATCATCATGGTCTATTCTGAGTCATGTTTCCCAATGTTTCTAACCACTTGTTGCGATAATTGCTCGGATCATATTTAGGTAGTCATACACATGTCAATATGACTTAGACTAACAGTCAATGACTTCATGGACTGATGTCATTCCATTGGTTTAGCTGCCTCTAGCTTCCACCAAACTATTCCTGTCTTCATCCACCAACTACTTTGACGTACGATGACAGATAATGTATGGCGAACATTTAAAATATGATGTCCAATTAAGATCTATTTTGGTTTGACTTTGTATTATATGGTACCACTTAAATTTATATTAATATTGATAACAATAATAAAAAAAGGCTTTTACTTAGGTCCATTAATGTGAGCAATTATGACCTGTGACGATTTTCATTTCTCTATATATTAAAACTTTACTGAAGTTGGATAACGTAGGAATGATTGATTTTCAGATCAGTAATTTAACTTTATCGTAATCATTGTATGATTCGAAGAATCTGTCTGTGATGTAGTTTCGGTACTCATTATTGTTGTGGAGTGTCGTATCGTACTACCTCCGGTGTTCACAATGACTTTCCATGCTGAAGACTATTTTCTGATTATATGATAATTTGTAATTTAGTAACTGTGTATGCAGCTTTCGATTTAAGTCGCTGTTGCTATTTGTCCATTCTGAACGGATCGCCTCAAGAGAATTGTTATATGTTTTAGTATACTTGGTATGGTATATGTAGGTAGCAGTGGGACTCAAGGCACATTTTTTGGTATGGCGAAAAACTGACTAATTACAATTCTGAATATGAATAATAGGAAATAACGAACTCTTAGTAATATCTTCATAATTGTTGAACAAGTTGGTGAATGAATGTCTAAACCCAGTAACTTTGTAAATACCTCATCAGAGTTTGAAGCAATATACATTAGGTATGAATTTCAGTACTGACATCAACACTGAGAGGAAATAAGTATGTTCATCTTGTTGTGCTAAAGAAGTGTGGCAACTTGAATCGATGCATATATGTGCCTGATCCTACGTTGTAGTTGACTGACTGGAAAAACATTTGTACACTTCATATAGGACTCATTTATAAGGATCATCATTAGTTCATTACAACCAACTAATTAAATATATGTAGTGCAGACTTATTCATCGTCATTACTATTGATAGATTCTTGGAGTTCTAGTGAGAAGCAATAATCAGTGGAGTTCAACCAGGTCTGCTGGGAGATATCAACTCACTGAAGACATTGGTGAATGGTTGCTCTATTTCGTGGATTGGTTGAAGTTAGACATTAACACCGTTGAATACCGGCCGGCTCAGTGGTCTAGAGGTTAAATACTCTGGCGCGAAACTGGTAGGTCCTGGATTCGAATCTCGCGAGTGCGGGATCGTGGATGTACACTGTTGAGGACTCCTACAATAGGACGAAACGGCCGTCCAATGCTTCCAGATTTTCGATGGTGGTCTAGCTTCAATTGACTCATGATCTCAACTATATAAGATTCTTAATTGATTAATATTCGTACTTTTATTCTTTAATAATAATAATAGTAATATATACGGATTATAGATTATTTTGTAGGGTGTACAACTTGTCTA
>NC_031496.1:29412511-29470139 GCF_000237925.1 Schistosoma mansoni
ACCATCAGTATTTTATCCTTGAGATAGAAAAAAAAGAGTATACATTAACCTTAATCCTGATTAAGTTTTCTTCTTTATGTACCTATATACATGTATGTATACTTGTGTTTGTTTGTATGTTCATCATTTAACTAGTTAATTCATGTATTTTCATTATCTTAATTAACTATTCCTACACAATATGTACACAATTTTGTATCATTCATTGATCGATCAATAAATGGTGAAAGTGTGTTTGTTGTTGTTGTTCATCATAGTTACTTGTAATAATGATGATCGTGTTTTATTTATCCAAATAAATATCCTGATATTCTCTGTGTACTTTCTCTAAAAATTGAATGGCGATGTAACTTATCATGAATATCCATCACCTTGTTTGTTCGTGTCTACATATAGATGTATGTATCTATGTGTACTTATTCTATTAGATCAAAACAGGATACAATACCATCTTTGTATTGTCATTCAGTTGACAATTTTGATTATTATTTTATACGCCCTACCCCCATGTTAATTTATTAACCTTAAATGATAACAATAACCTAATTGACTGACTGACCGACTGACTGACTATACCATTAAATACGTGCCAGGTTTTGACGATGAAATTGTAAACAGCCTAGATTCTCTAGTGTTTTCATTGTTCATATAAAATTGTTCACAATAAGGATGATTAAATTGTGAATTGACTGACTTTAGAGTGTGTAGTCAACCTACTGGATAGCTAATTGGTGACATGATCGTCATTGTGATATCTAAAATTAAGAATATATATATCTGCGAAAGATGGGTAGATTTTTAGGGGTATGTTTCTCCAGTCTCTTTTTTTTAAAAGTGAAACCTAATATAAATGACAATGTTAGAAGGGGGGTTTTGTGGAGATTTTAATAATTTTATATAGTTGAAATCATGATTCAGTTGAAGGTAGACCACGACCGTCCAGTACTTCCAGGTGGTCTAGCTTCAATTGACTCATGATTTCAACTATATAAATGACAATGATTATTTTTCAAAATATCTTATACAGAATATTTGATAATGCAACAATTGAATGAAAAATACTGTAATAATATATAAGGTACTAGGTATAAGTGCCAAACTGATTGATATTAGTTGTGAATCCTTACTAATTGACGTCATTCGCACTCATGTTACGGCTCTCTAGTCACTACCATCTAACCCCGATACGTAAGATTAAGTTCGCAAATAGCTAAGGGCGATCAAACTAAGATATAGTGTCAACCTATGAAGTTTCTGACTATTAGTCGGAGATGTGTCTTGTGTTGTAAAGGTTTTCATTAATGTCCACAAAATAACCTTGGTATATGATTAAAATTCCGGTTCGTTATCGACCACAATTGATTGCAGTTGACCATAACGGATTCTTTCGCGTCAATTTTCAACTTAAGATCATATTTTTCATTTCCTGATCAAATCTAATAATTTTGACAAAATTTCCTCTAATTATTTTAATCATTATTATTTCGGCTTGTTTACGTAGTTTCTTGTTGGATTTCCTGTCAATTTATTTATTTATTTGAACATATAAATATTGGTACAAAGGGGGCACCAGATATATATGCACCTCACAAATCTTATTTGGTTTGTGTGAGGGCTGTGATACTAACCAGGTGCCCAAACTGAAGCAGGTGGTTTTCTTAGGGGGCCACACCCGGAGTCTTTGACCTAAAGATCTGATCCACAAGGCAGTAGAGCATCGTAAGGAGATGCAGTCTCATGGTAACCGGTGACCAACAACAGGTTCATACACCATTTGTTCCTTCAGGATACTGGAGCCCATGTGCACCATTGGTTTGGAATGAGGGTTTTCCAACTCCCCTAGGTGAACTTTCCGTGTTCACCAACCCGTTTAAAGCATCGGACATTTGCTTTTCGTCTTCTCAATTTCGTAAACAACAGTAATGCGACGAGAAGGCAATGAGTAGGACTTCCCTGGCAGAGGGTATATAGGCGTGGCCACATGACAGTATTTGGAGAGGGAGAGCGTACTCTCCCCACTCTCAGCCGTACCAGAGCATTTGGAGCCACAGCTTCGATGCGTACATTTTTACATTTTTCTATTGATGTTTATTAATTTATCTGTCTGCAGTTGCAATTATATATGATATTTATTCTCAAAGCTGTTGCATGTCACTCACTATCCAATCATTCTCTATTTCTCTTGCTAAACGTTTACTCATTATATATTTCTATTTGCAGTTATACGTCGGGGTCCTGGTCAAGATCCACAATGTGCAGATCCTTTAATCAAATCAGTTGATACATTTCCAGATACTTCATTTTCATCTAGTAGTGTGTGGAAGAATGCCACTGATTTTCAACCATTTCGGGCTAGGTAAGTTGAATTAAAGTTTAACATTTATTATTTTTGTTAATCATCCAATTTATTTTTTCTCTTATTTTTAAATTTCATTACAAGTTGATGTCAATTGGATTAGCTCTACCGAATAACTAAATTACCATCTATTTCTCTGAACTATTTAATCAGTGAATAGTAATTATTTTCATGTTACTGAATTCTATCGATTACATTACCATGTGGCCATTAGTTTAGGTGATTGGACATCGTGATCCACCATTTATGATTGGCATCAGTAAGCTGAATTCATTCAGCAAGAAGACCTTTCTAACCTATGTTCCATGCTAGTCGATACACTTCCTCGAAACATATATGAAATCTTGGTCGAATTGGAATTAATGTAACAATGTGCAGGGTTTTGTATCTATTATTAACTTTAATTTTCTAGGATCATTTTTGTTTTTTAAACTTCGAAACCTAAATTCCTTGTGGAACTGAGACCCGCGTTACTTGACTTCACAGTCTGAGATATTACCACTGGGTTGTTTGAGTAGAGACTTCTTCCAATACAGGTAACACTTAGTTGACCAGTGCCAAACAAGAATCACTTTACAAAAGACAATGTGCTTGAAAGCCAAGTACACAGACCTGTAATTGGTAAATGAGTCTCGCTATTATTGGTTCAATTTAAATTGGTATTGGTTATCCCGTTGTTGATATTTAAATTTCATACCCTTTGTACGAGTGATGGGATACAGGTACATCTAACTGAAGAGCCCCAAAGAGAGCGAAATCCACTACTAACTATACTCCATCCATTATATATTATTATTATTAGGTTTCTGATCTTTATAGATTTTTAAGTGTCCGCATTTGGATTGAAATTCACTTAACAGCTGATCTATAAATGTTTTTTTGGCAAACAAGAGTATTATTTTCCATCTTATATTATACACCAATCTACCCAGACTCTAGTTGATTGTATAACAGTTAAATAAATTCGTATGGGAAAAAAATAGTATCCCATTTAAAACAGATCAGTTAATGTGTGATCTGATAAACTTTTGGGAATTTCACCTAGAAATAGATTATATTTTAGTTTCAATAGTAATGAAATAAGTGATTTGAAAAATGGCGGATATGTATAAGTTAGGTATTAGGTCGAATGTATTGAGATGATAATGAATAATTGTTGTTCAGGGTGAAGATTTCGAAGGTATTATGTTCTATGAGTTAGATGATTAAGTTATGAAGCTTTCATTGTCTTTTTAAACAATATTATCAGAACATAATTTTTTTCTTTAATATCTATGAAATATGATGGGGGTTAGTGAATGTTGGTTAGTGTGATGATATGTTCTGAGAATGTGTTGTCTATTTATTTATTTAAACACATAAATATTGGTACAAAGGGGCACCAGATACATATACGCTACACAAATTTTATTTGATTTGTGTAAGGGCTGTGATACTGTCCAGGTGCCCAAACTGAAGCAGGTGGTTTTCTTAGGAGGCCACACCCGCAGCCTTTGATATAAAGGTCTGATCCACAAGACAGTGGAGCATCGTGAGGCGATGCATTCCCATGGTAGCCGGAGACCAACGATTGATTCATACGCCTTTTGTTCCCCTGCGGGATACTGGAGCCCGTGTGCGACATTGGTTTGCAATCAGGCTTTTCCAACCCTCCCCTATTTGAATCCTCCATATCCACTAACCTGGTTAAAACGTTGGACATTCGCTTTTCGTGCTCTCAATTTCGTAAACAACAGTAATGCGACGAGAAGGCAGTGAGTAAGACTTCTCTGGTAGAGGCTACATACGCGTGGTCATTTAAGAGCATTTGTAGAGGAAGAGCGTACTCTCCTCACTCTCGGCCGTACCAGGGCATTCTGAGGATGGTTTACGTAAAAGACTGATTTTATTTAAACAGTTAATAGTAAAAACCAAGGGACACTTGCGATAGCTGTTTCTTCGCAGTACGGGACTCCTATGTAATGTTAACATTCATGATCTTTTTAGGGATCGAATCAAAGATCTTCATACCTTGCGACTGTCATACTACTTTTAGATCGCTGAATTCAGTTTCCAATAGTCCACATTTCCAATTTCAGTCTATCTGCGATTTTACACTGCCATAATTTATCGTTATTTGTTACAAATGTTTTATTCTCAAAATGCCTGAAATGAATCGATCACGATACTCTCTAGTGTGTAGCTTCAGTCAGTTCTTGATTACTTTCAAATTTAACAATCCCCACTAACATCTTATTGTATCACCGTGATTATTGCTAGAAGTTGTATGAAGGGTTGGCTGACATGGTTCCGGTTCAGTCGTAGTGGCGCTGATACACTCACTTCTTTGTTTACACTTGAGTTTTGAAATAATCATACACCTATTTATTCTGCAAATTCATTCTTTTTGAATCATATTGTTTATACTTAATATTTTCTCATACTACTGATACTGTTACTATTACTCTATTACTCTGAGATTCGTCTTGATAATTTCATCTAACTGTCCTGACATAGCGTGACAATTTGAAATGATGGATAAATATTATAGATATGACTAATTTCTTATTATGGTTACTATATATACATAGTTGAAATTAATTTGTTAAACGTTTATTTTCAATTGAAAGCGTGAGAACAGAGTACAGACTTAGTTTTGCTTGTTGATTCTTTTACCCACGAAAACAATGTTGGGTGAGGAGGAGGACTATTAGTTGATGAGTAGTAGTGAAGTTGTCTTATCTTGAAATCGACTAATTTAATCTTGAAAAGGGTAAATTTGTAAACATAATTGTTTAGATTTGTCATTTGAATTAGCTCTACACAGTTGACTTAAAGTTACTGCATTGATTAGGTGAGTGAAGTCGCGCACATTAATTGTACAATTTGTAAAAATGAACTTGACATGTGGTAGGGCAGTTATCACTGTTATAGGGGTTTTCATAAAGTGAGTAAAGTTGGTGATGTGGGGTTTGAATCTACAATCTATTGACTGAGGTTGGAATGTTTTAACACATAGCAATGTGCATAATTCATCAGTTAACTCTACCATTGAACACTATACAGGTGATGCCAACACAATAGAATGTCAATTATTTCATTCTAGAAATTTTGATTGATTTAATTTAATTATATAAAATGTGACAGTTATTTCAATCATTGTCGAGTCACAGAATACACTTAAGAAATTATTCATTTTTGTATTGTTTGTTTGAATCTTCCTATTAA
Organism: Schistosoma mansoni; assembly: GCF_000237925.1. Lineage (NCBI taxonomy): Eukaryota > Metazoa > Platyhelminthes > Trematoda > Strigeidida > Schistosomatidae > Schistosoma > Schistosoma mansoni. The sequence goes on from NC_031496.1 coordinate 29,418,075, forward strand.
CGTTTAGGACTGTAATTGATCAATCTCTTATTTAAATATGAACATCCTGTGCGGACTGCCTCTCTGTTACCTTGAGTCACGAGTATTATAAGCAGAAATGGACAGTAACTCGCAGTGGAATCCAAGACACGCGTTTCGTCTTATTTGAGACTCGTCAGCTGGATTTACCTGTATCCCAGAGTTGATGTTCACTCCAAGACTCGAACTCGTTACCGTTTGCTCCAAACACCATCACGTTATCCATTTAGCTACTGAGTCCAGATAGTCATTAGCTTATGCAATACGGTGAAGCTTTAATTTATTTTTTGTATTGGTTGTTTAAATCTACCCATGGGATGCAGGTACATTCAGCTGACGAGTCCAAAGTAGGACGAAACATGCGTCCTGGTTTTCATTGATAGCCACCATCTATCTCTGCTTATAATTATTATTGTACTTGTTAATAACATGCATTATTTCCTTTAACAATGAAGGACTTGTACTAGTCGATATTCACGATATCTATATACTGTAAATGAAAATGTGTGTGTATGTATAACTACGTTGAAATAAGCCAGTAGACATATTACCTATGAGACAGATGATTTAATATATACACCTTATTCACGTCGTTATTGGATATTGTCATTTTGTTTTTACATGTGTGTGTGTGTATATATGTGTGGATGGATTCGTTTTACTTATTCCATTTTCCGTTTGATGTGTGTACCCGTTTAACCTAATTGTAAATATCTTTAAATAAACATTCTATAAATGAATAAATTTTGCATACAAATTGGACGGTTGGAATGTTGTAGTATAAATAATTACAGATTATCTTATTTACATGATGATCATTAAAGATAACATGTAGTAATTGACAGTTGGAATCACGAACCGATCTACGCTAGAATATACTACAATCTCCACGAATCCCCATACTGATATAAAAATCATGTGCTCACAAGTGATTAGCTTCAAGATGTAACTCCTAGAGTCTCCTAGTGAGAAGCTGTGACCATTGGAGTCTAATCTGTGTCGGGTGTGAAACAGTTATCCACCTCAGAAAATGGATGAAGGGTTATGCAAGATCATGGATTGATTGAAGTTAGACATTAATACCATTGGATCCCGAATCAGTGGTCTAATGATTAAATGTTCGCACGCGAGACCGAAGGTCCTTGGTTTGAATCTCGTATGTGTGATCGTAGGTGCTCACTGTTGAGGAGTCCCATATTAAGATGAAAAGACCGTCCAGTGCTTACAGGTTTTCAATGGTGGTTTAGCTTAGTTCGTTTATTTATTAATTTATTTGAACACATAAATATTGGTGCAAAGGGGCACCAAATATATATATGCGCCACACAAATCTCATTTGATTTGTGTGTGAGCTGTGATACTACCCGAGTGCCCAAGCCGAAGCAGGTGATTTCCTTATGGGCCCGCACCCGGAGCCTTCGGCCTAAAGATCTGACCTACAATGCAGTGGAGCAACGTCAAGAGATTCAATCTCATGGTAGCCGGTGACCAACAATTGGTTCATACACCATACATCAGGATACTGGAGCCCATGTGCACCACTGGTTTGGAATGAGGGTTTTCCAACTCCCCTATATAGATCCTCCATATCCACCAACTATATTAAAGAGCCGGATATTCGGTTTTCGTCCTCTCAATTTCGTAAATAACACCCTCGCCACGAGAAGGTAATGAGTACGACTTCCCTGTCAGTGACTGTATACGCATGGCCATGTGAGAGCATTTCGAGAGGGAGAGATAACTCTTCTCACCTTCGACCGTACCAGGGCATTGGGGGGCTTCGACTCATGATTTCAACTGTGAAAATACTACAATCACCACAAATCCCCATACTGATGTAATTATTGGTTGAAAATCAATGTATCCGTTAACTGATTGACTACTTTCTAATGTCGTGGAAATTATAAATTATTATTATTAAATTATACTTGGTAGATAGTTTAACTGAAATTCAAATCTAATTACCATTAGCTCAGTTCATCATCATCATGACTCAAATTAGTCGGCTTTGACCTTCTTACAACTTACTTTGCTATACTAGCATGTATGTTAAACTGGAGTAGATAGTAACTGATTCTAGGTAAAGTATTTATCAGTCACCTCAGCTAATAATTGTTTAAGGTCTAATCAATCAATTTCTCAAGTTTATTTAGTATTTTACATTTACTCTCAGCATTGCTCACTTGGCTGTTTAGCGAGCAATTCTCCAAAAGAATTCTTAATCAAATTCTAGCGACATGAACTTGTTATCATTCCCCAAAGAATATGTTTCATAGCATTAAAGTAATTCAGCCTCGTATGCGAGCCCTTAACCTCTGGAAGATGGTCGTGCAATATCGTGGACTTACTGGATTCACGTTTGTACACCATTTGAACCCTTACTCAAGGAGTATAAAGATTAAGTGCTCGTGTGCAAGACTGAAGGTCCTGGGTTCGACTCCCGGTTACGGGGTCGTAGGTGTGCGCTGTTGAGGAGTTCTATACTAAGACGAAACAACCATCCAATGCTTACAGATTTTTGCTGGTGATGTAGCTTTGATCAGTTCATGGTTGCCACGAAAACCTGATCATTTCCTCAGGATTACTTTTAAGATCTCCCAATTTAGTTCGTCACATCTATCAACTTTGGCGTTTCTTGAATTACATTTTCATATGTTTCATTTAGCTCTTAACAAGAAATAATTTATCCTTCATGGTGTTTTTAGTTTCACGCAAAAATTCAAAGGTTGCTATCTGAAACGTGATTGTTTCGTCTCTACTCCATGGTTCCACCGGTTATTTTAAAATGAATCAAGAATTTTCACCTAAAGTAATCCATCATTCATTATCTCAGAGGCTTATTGAACTAAACCTATTCATCTTTCAATTTATACATGATAATCATGTATGCAGGGACAATAATAAGAACTCATCTTTTCAGTATAATGCTGTGAAGGTTATACTTTTCATGTTCACCTATACACACTATTGTCAATCATGACAATAAAAGAAAAATACTCTTCCATAAATTCTTCTACTTTCTCCTGGTATTCATTATTTTCTTTGATTACAGAAACTTTTACTAAACTTCTATAATGATAATCACGAAACAGGGAAGGGAGTCGCATTCTCTTTTCTTCTCAATACAGTATTATTGGATGTTTGTCTAAGTATAATAACTCTCTTGTTTTCCTACTTTTGCCCTATCACTTCCACCCTACTCACATCTCCAATGAAATACAAATAGTTTTCTTCTGATTCTGTTTTTCGTTTTTAACCTGTTTCTTTTTTCCATTTTGTTTACTTTACATTCACTTAAATATTGTCTATTTGTCTCTGTTTGCGTCTGTTGTTAATGTACATGTGTGCGTTAGAGTGATCTAGGAAACTCATCTATGTATACTACTATCATATACATATAGAGTAGTATGCTAGTTTTATTGTTGCTATGACTTTATTTCTAAACATTATTATTATTATTAATTGTTATTTATTTACATTCTATTATATACGAAAGCTACTCTACCTCTGTGTGATTCCTCTATCATTTTCGCGTCAACCCCCTAACTTCTAACTAGTGATTAATTACTGTCTTCATCTAATTCTTCTATTTGGAAAATGACAATAGTTATTATTACATGTGTCCTGTATGTTATTTCATTATTATTATTATTATTATTATTATTATTATTATTATTATTATTATTATTAGTTGTAATAAGAAATACAGGGTGTAATTCAATAGTCATTTTCAGTTCCCATTTTTCTCATTGTTGCCATCACCTATTGTTTCCTTTTATTGTTAGCCTACCTATCTCTGTGTGTGTATATCCATTCTTGTATTCTCATATCCATCTATCCTTTTTGTATGTACATGCAATTAGGGTTGAACAAATAAGTAGGTCTGTGAGAAGAGAATGGGGTTTGGTTGATATAATTATTAACCATCCTTATTCATTACCTATATCTATGCTAAACATGTAAGTAAAACTATGAATTGATCGTTCTCTCTTTTCTTTTATATAGTTCTCGCAAATATATAAATTCTTCACTATAGAAACGGAAATGATTGTCTTATCACTCTTAGTTTTGTAGAATGTCTGGATGAAAAAGTTTCACCTGTTTAATACTACTGATATTATGATTAATAATACCCTGTTTCTCAATTGGATGATTATTTAGTCACGGAGCTTTCATTATTATTCTGGACGACTTTATCAGTGCTTTCGTCATATAGAATTAAGCCTCTTAGTTAAATAAGTTTCTTCTGACAGCCTTTTTATGTTTGAATTTTCACTATAGGCTTTTTTTTACTTACATTTATACATGTATTCTTGTTAATTGTCTTGTTCGGTTGACCCTGACTATATGGTTGATTGACAAGTGTCTTACAGATTGATAGATTGGATCAACATCCGTCTATTGAGAGCTTCTTGACCCAAATGTTAAGCTTTTAGTGATTATCTAGCGTTCCTAGAATCCCCTTGCTTCAGAATTTCAACGTTTCCACAATTTTTTTTTTCATGTTCTTGATTGTCGGTGATAATGTATTGTGTGCATTCATTACTAGTTTGTGATTGTTTTTTTTCAGTGAAGTGGGGATCCGCTATGTCTAATCTAGTATTTCTCGCAGTCTGTACAATCTATTTCGTCGATGGTGTATTCATCTTCCTTCGCTGATATATCTTACTGTTCATATACTTTCAACACTTCCAATTTCATATTTTCAAATAATCATTAAGAATCGATGAAAATCTTCCATGATGACATTTCAATTGACTTGATAAAATTACTTTATGGGACTGAAATGATCGGATCGTTAATTTTCTCATGAAAGCAATCTATAAATGTCAGCTGAATAGATTTTAAAGTGTATAACCACTAGTTAATTGTTTGGATATCTATATTTATTTGTAGTTTCCGTCAAAGGAATAATTTCATCTAGGAAACAATTAAAAAGCAGGGTCATGGATCGGAGTTGTTGAGGTATCCCATGCTAGGTCAAAACAACTAACCAGTACTCCCCGGTTTTTAAGGGATGTCTAACTGAGGCCAGTTTGGGATATCAATGAGATTATTATTACTACTATTACAATTATTATTATTGATCAGAAGGGGTTTTGTGGAGAATTTAGTAATTTCATAGTTGAAATCATGAGAGCGGGATCGTGGATGCGTACTGCTGAGGAGCCCCATAATAGGACGAAACGGCCGTCCAGTGCTTCCAGGTTTTCGATGGTTGTCTAGCTTCAATTGACTCATGTGTTCAACTATGAAATTATTATTATTATCATTATTATCACAATACTGGGTAAACTTTTAACATCCCATTTGAATATCAATTGGAAAATTCGCTTGTAAAGGCTGTTCGAATCTTCTCTTTGTTGATGTTGGGCGTTTGAAGAGAGAGGTACTGCATTCATGTTCTAATGTGGACACCAAGACTGGGGTTTAGGTACATCCAACTTGATGAGTTCCAAATATAAGGTGAGATGTAAATCCTGGATTCTGTTGTTATCTCTATAACCCAACTCTGCTTATAGCATTATAATAAACAGGAATGAAGTTAGTGTGTAATTGTTTGTCTGTACAATTAGTTACCTTTAAATATACTTTTCTCTCCTAAAATTATATCTGAAGTATTCATTGTGACAAAAAGGAAAGAAATGTTTTTTCTCTCATTGTCATTGTTGTTAGTAAGTGATGAATATAAAACAGCTCTTTTTCATCAATCACATATCTCTTCAGTTGTGATTTCTTTGTCAATCACTTATCATTATTTCTTCTACTTTCCTCCCAACCCCTGCCATCCTTCATCTCTTCGATGTGTATTTATTCACTTAATAATTATCATAAAACACTGTGTGGTGAACTAAGTCTTACTCGAAATCACTAAGTGCCTTTGTAAAATATGAAAATCTATATTAAGTACACTATTTGAATATCTTTCCTGAGTTTTCCTTTACACACTCCACTAGTCTTCCAATCCTGTTATTATTCCGATTGCTCTCTGTTTTCCTTCATCTTCACTTTTTATCTTTATCTTCTCGTGGTAAACATTCTACTTCCGATTCCTTCTACATACTACTTATATCTATCTGCATAAGTAGCGCATATCATAATGGTTAGCTTATCGGAAGTATAAAGGAAAAGATAACTGAAATGTTGCAACTGTCGTCATACTATAATTGTTTGTTTTCGTTACTGCTTAGAAGTAGTGTTGAGTATGGTCTACGTAGGGGGTAATGTTGATGGTGATAGGAAGCTGATAAATTTTTTTGTATTTCCGTATGTTCCTGTACTAGACAAAAGGAAAATAGCTTACGTGTATACACATTTATATATGTACAGGATAAATATGATTGTAGTTTTTTTGTAATTATTAATGGTTGTTTCTATTATCAGTAATGTTTGACGATGTCGGTAATCCTTCAACGTATGCATCTACATTTTTGCATATTTGTCTGTCTGTATATATGTATGTGTGGATGAGTAAAAGCGAAATTATGTAGTTTAAAAATAACATTCGTGGAATTATTACTCGTAAGGATCTGTGTTTTCTTTTTTTTGATATTCAGCATTTTACTTGATAAGTTTTTCCATACTATGTATATATATATCCTGAATGCATACCTTGATGTCACTTTTTAATCTATAGTATAGTATATTTGTATTGTGGAATCTAGGCCACACTTTTCATTCTATTCGGAATTTACCTACATCCCTAGTGTTGATGTCCTTCCTTAGGGAAATCTGAAGTCATCATCTATTCAAATATCAAATTTAACCTTGAGTGATGAATCCACTGAAAGTACAAAACTCCTTACCGAATTAAATAAATCACTTTCAAAAGTTTAAAATATCTACAAAACCGCTTATCTAGATAATAATTATATAAAACTACCCACCCACTCTTAAGGTAGTAACTCACCGATGACAATTAATGATGATCACAGTTTGTGTTGTGACATACTAATTGATGGTGAAGATGTTGGTTGTTAGATTTTGGCAAATGCAATAACCTAAAGGTATAATCCAAACAGTGTATGTGCCACCCTTAAGGTTCTAGGTTTGTGTCTGTATGTGATGATAAGTATACACTGTTTAATGGTAATCATAGATTAAGATGGAACATCTATCCTAGTTTCCATTGGTTTTTCTGGCTCTGAGACGGTCAGGAAGATTTGTATTTCAAGTGGTTGATCCTGATTCTGTGAGTTCTTGATGAAAATCGCCTACCAAATTTGTTTACGAATAATTAAGAAATTAAATCCATATTATAGACCGAAATAGGTTTCATTGCAATCAGAAGGGGTTAAGTGCTCTGGCGCGAGACTGGTAGGTCCCAGGTTCTAATCTCGCGAGGCGGGATCGTGGATGCGCACTGCTGAGGAGTCCCATAATAGGACGAAACGACCGTCCAGTGTTTCCATGTTTTCCATGGTGATCTAGCTTCAATTGATTCATGATTTCAACTATGAAAATTTTATTGCAATATAAAAAAAGTCCTATAATTTACTGATGTGATTTTTTAAAGCTATTCTCGATTACGCCTATGTTACCATGCCTAGACGAAAATAAACGAAACAGAGTAATATCCTTTGATATATTAGCTGAAAGCCAATAAGTCACTGATCTATCACCTTGCTATTTTAGCATGGCTCTATAAATTTTAACTGTTGATCTACAAATGTAAGAAAATAATATTTTTTTTCTGGTTAATTATTGTCCGAAACACAATAACTGAAATTGTTTTTACAATGTATCATGAAGATTGTTGAACTGAAAGTTCCAATTCATTGACTCACTTTGATTAATTAATCAGTGAAAACCAGGAGACACTGGATAGCTTTTTTAACCTGGTTTCCAAATAGTCCCTGATAGTTTACATCCTCGACATTTCTAAGGATCAAACTTGGGGCTTAAAGGCCTTGTGTCAGCAACTGATCTTCAGATCACTAAACTTCAGTCAATTCATGATGCAAAGCTAGGGTTTTTACTTTCTCCTTTTGAATTTGGCCTCTGCTTGAATATATTGATCTTGGTAGTTCGGCAACGAGTTAGTGTAAGACATCAAGAAAAAATATATATTTAGAACATTACATGTAAGTGAACAATATTGTCTTCAATTAGATCATCATCAGGCTTTACTCTAATATACATGAAGATTTATACGAAAATTTTAAACCAATCAAGGCTATTTGAGTCAATAATCACAATGAGATAGAATACGTCACCGAGTATAATAGGTAAAAGTACAAGTTGATAGTGGGAAGACAAGTGTACTGATAGTAGTAAGAATATTAAATTATGATAACAAAAGTCTTATCAATAGTTAAACATTGGAAATAGGGGGTCAAATGTGGGTAAATAGACTTACAATAGTGATCACAAAACATTAAAATCATTACGTAATAAGAAGTATGTAAATAGATAGTGAAGAATACAAACGGAAAGAGGCAGAAAATTACAAACAAATGATAACAAAATTAAAAATAATTATAATAATGTAATTTGTTATGTCCAGCCATGGAAGGGATAGGGGGTTACAAATTTCTTCTGTACACATAAATTGGGGTGGAATGTACGAATTCCTATGGCTTCAGCTTTATGAAGGAGACGGGAACGAACTCCGTTGGGAAACGATGGAGGTATACGATAGATCACTCGAAATGATTTCGATTTATCTACATTATTACCACTATCAATTAGATGTTCCAAGATAGAACTGAGTATTGTTTTTATCTGTCCCTTCCCAAACCATGCTGGTAGATGTTCATTCATTCGTTGGCATACTACTTGGTAACTTAATCTGAGATGTGAGAAGTAATTTCCTTCATTATTTATTACCTATGACTAATCAATTAATTACATTTATTGACCTGTTGTTTAATGTTGTTTCATTTATTCAAAATTACCTTTGAAAGGAGGTTAAAAAAATGTTATTAAAGAGTTAATGACTGATAATGATTAATGTGTTATACCCCTACTTCGTTGAATGGTAATACTAGTAGTAGTTAGTAGTAGTTAGTAGTAGTAGTAGTAGTAGTAGTAAACAAAAAATAATTATTGGCCAGTAATTGTTGTGATTTCTATTCCCTTAATATTAAATTATATTATTATTTCTTGTGGCGGTTAATTACTATCCTATTTCATATTATTATTATTAATATCATTATTGTCAATGGATGAAATTTGTTAGCGATGATGTAGATAGAAAAGGGAGACAATATTCCATCCTATATGTGTATATACATGCATAAATGATAAGTATTAGAAGGCAATACTACTACTACTACTACTACCACTAGCACTACTACTACTACTACTACTGTGGTGTGAGCTACTGATATCAACATAAGTAGTATATATGGTGAGTAAGGAATAGAATATCTGACAGCAGAAGATTGAGAAGATCAAGAAGAGAAGAACAGAAATAAAAAGCAATTTGTGTGAAAATCCAGGAACAATGAAGCCTGAGGCAATTGAAGAACATTTTGCAAATAGTGTATCATAGCATGGTTTTTGTATTTTACCAAGTAACGTTGTAATTTGTGCTAAATACATAGTTGGGTGTCCTCACCTGTGTTCTCATTCACAACATTTGGTGTCGCTGCCTCCAAGGATGAAGATCCCATGGCCGAAGGAATTTGAGGACGGAGATGTGATGAGCTTCCTGAAGGAGTTCGAAGCCGTGGCGGAGCTGGTGGGAGTGAAGGAGCCGAAGGCGAAGACGGTGGTGCTGGGGACGCTGCTGAGAGGCAGAGCGAAAGCTGTATATGACAGCCTGGACGGTGCGGGCGGTAAGACGACATGGGAGGCAGTCACGGAGAGGTTGATCGTGGAGTTCGATAGCCCAGTGGACAGAGAAGAAGCACTGCAGAAGTTCCGAGTGGCGAAGTTGCCGATCGATGGTGATCCGCTGGTGCTGGCCGTCGAGCTTACCAAGTTGCTGCGTCGCGCGCTGCCAAATCTGGATGAGGAGTCGGAGGCACAGTTGTTGGCGTCGCAGTTTATCGAGAGCGTGCCAGTTGCCGTTTCCCAGCAGCTGAGACTGGTACACGCCGCGCAACCTATGGATATCAGTGAGCTTGCAAAGGTGACGCGGCAGTTGATGACACGAACAGTAGCTCCGGTCGCGTGCGAAAGTCAGGAGATAAGCAGCATTGAGAAGAAGATTGAAGAACTGCAGCACGAGATTGCGGCATTACGAGTGATTCGTAAAAGGAATGATAAGTGTTTCGCATGTGGAGGGACAGGACACTGGAAGATACGACGAAAACGGAGATATTTTAGACGTTACGTGTTTCCTTCTTACTCTAGGGATCTGGGGGTTGTTGCATTAGTAGATAGAGGGGCAGTCTATGCAAGAGTGAACGTAAATGAACTAGATTTAGTGTGCCTAATCGATACAGGGGCAGCAGTTTCGTTAATAGGCAAAGAGCAATGTAAGAGATTCAAGCCGTGTAAAGTCGCAGTTCACACTATAGGAGGGCATATGTTAGAGGTATTAGGCGTGTCTAACAGTATCGTAAAAGTGGATGGTTCGGCGATAAGTTTCCCGTTCGTGGTAACCGCAAACCTGTCGAGACCAATATTAGGAGCAGATTTCCTAAGAGAAGTAAAAGCCATAGTTGACCTAAGAAGCGGTAAGGTGGTCACGAAGTACGGTTCATTCCCAATACATGAAAGTAGCGAGGTGGCTGAGGTTAGAGTGGCAACAGCCGTTCCGACGAAGAAACCAAACATCACCGAGTTGTGCAAAAAGTATGCGAAGCTGTTCACTGGAGAAGGAGAACCGTACGGATTTTGCGACAAAGTAAAGCACGAAATCCCGATAAAGAACGATGGAGGAAGTATATTCACAACACGTCGTGTCCCTGTGCACTTAGAGGCTGAAGTAAATCGACAGGTCCAAGAGATGCTGAAAGAAGGAATAATTGAGGAGGCGGACAGCCCATATAGCTCACCGGTACTCTTGGTAAAGAAACCGAATGGGAAATATAGATTTTGTGTTGATTTTAGAGAACTGAATAATATAACAGAACTAAAGCCGTGTGCAATGCCAACAGTAGTGGAAACATTAGATCGGCTGCAGAATGCCACAGTGTTTACAGTGTTAGATTTGCGGTCAGGTTATTGGCAGCTGCCTATAAAAGAGAGCGATCGAAGCAAAACAGCATTTACCATACGTGATAAACAATATCAATTTAGACGAATGCCGTTTGGATTGGCGGGTGCACCATTTACGTTCAGAAGATTAATGTCGCTACTGCTCAGGGATCTAGATAATGTCGAAGTGTATGGCGACGATGTAGTTGTATACAGCCAGACAGAAACAGATCATGTCAAGCATGTGGAAGCGGTCTTAAAGCGAATTGAAGAATTCGGACTTCGAATTAATAAGGACAAGTCACAGATGGCTAAAAGTAGCATCACGTTGTTGGGGCATAAAGTGGGAAATGGAGAAATAAAACCACTGCCGGAGAAAATTCTGACTATAAAGAACGTTGCAGTACCGAATTCGAAAAGGAAATTGAGACAGTTCCTGGGAAGGGCGGCGTTCTACAGTCGGTTCATCAAGAATTTCAACGAAATAGCAGCACCCCTTTATAAGTTGTTGAGTAACACTAAATTTTCGTGGACTGAAACCGCCCAACAAACGTTTAATCAAATCAAAAACGTGCTGGACGACCGCCAGATGACGCTAAGACTGCCCGAACTGGAGAAACCGTTTACAGTGACAACAGACGCAAGTGACCATGGTATAGGTGCCGTTTTAAGTCAGTCTAATAGAGTGGTGGAATACGCAAGTCGCGTTCTCACGCCTGCGGAACAGAAGTATTCAACGATCGAAAAGGAGTGTTTAGCGATTGTGTAGGCAGTAGACAAGTGGAGACCATATCTGTTAGGTAGACGATTTCACATCGAGACTGACCATAAACCTCTGCAGTGGCTACAAACAGCACGAGACCCACGTGGGAAGTTGGCGCGATGGATGATACGTCTGCAGGAGTATGACTTCAGTATCGGGCATGTTCCAGGGAAGGAAAATGTAATGGCGGACTACCTGTCAAGACCAGACATGGAAGCCGAGCTTCCATTGACAGCATACGCAGTGAACAGTATAGAGGGAGACCCACTAGAACTCGTCCGGCAACAGAAATCTGATCCTAAACTTCGAGAGGTAATCAGAGTGATAAGAGAGGGGGCAGATGTTGACAAACGAGCAATGGACAAGGAGGTAATAATGTTGCTTCGGCAAAAGGAAAGACTGAAAGTGAACACATATGGAGCTCTGGTCTGGCAGGATGATGACAAAAATTGGGTGGCTGTGATCCCGAAAGACTGGCGGCGTAAGATGATACACGAATGCCATCAGGTAGCGCACACAGGTATCGCAAGAACGACAGATTTACTACGGCAAAGTGCATACTGGCCAGGCATGAGAGACGATGTGGCCCAATATGTGTTGACATGCCAGCAGTGCCAATTAATGAAAAGCGATAGATACATGCAACCGCCATTGCAGTCGGTCCCAGTAACCGCAGTCGGTGATCTATGGTCGGTAGATGTGATGGGACCATTTCCACAGACGGATAGCGGCAACCGATACTTACTAGTAATGACGGAACATGCTACACGATGGGTCGACGCTGTACCGATTGCCGACCAGCGGGCGAAAACAGTGACCGAAGTAATAATCCGGCACATTGTAGCGGGTCATGGAGTACCGAAGATGATACTAACCGACCAGGGTCCCTGTTTTGAAAGTGACGAGTTTAAGGCCCGTTTAAAGCAGTTCGGCATCAAGAGGATACGAACTACACCGTATCACCCTCAGACGAACGGGCTTACGGAAAGAAACAACCGGACATTAAAGGAATGGTTAGCATCTAAAGGAGGGGATTGGGAGAAAGAGTTACCACTAATTCTGCTGGCGCATCGTGCCTCCATCCAAGGAACAACCAAGAAATCACCTTTCCTACTTATGTATGGTAGACAGCCACGACTTCCAATGCATAGTAAAACGTGGCCACAGCAGCAGAAGTGGACAGCAACAAGATTAAGGAAAGAGAGGACGGAGGCAATAAAGAACGTGAAAAAGAAACAAATATCAGACATCAAGAAGGCGGAACAGCAGAGAAGAGCGTGGAAGCCTTTTAGAGTGGGGGACCTGGTAAAGTGTAGAGAACGGAGAGCTAACACTGAAGGAGGACCAGGGTCAGGAAAGCTGATCCCGAAATGGGAGGGACCGTACATTATCACGGAGAGACGCGGCCCAGTTTACACGATCCGGAGAGAAGACAAGCAGAAGCGTGTAAATGCCAGTCAACTACAGAGATGGTTTCAAGAACATCATGAGCACGAGTCACGAACAGCACCAAAGGAGACAATGGTACGCCGATCAGAAAGATTGCGAGAACAGCTTATTAAAAGGGGGGACGAGTGTGGTGTGAGCTACTGATATCAACATAAGTAGTATATATGGTGAGTAAGGAATAGAATATCTGACAGCAGAAGATTGAGAAGATCAAGAAGAGAAGAACAGAAATAAAAAGCAATTTGTGTGAAAATCCAGGAACAATGAAGCCTGAGGCAATTGAAGAACATTTTGCAAATAGTGTATCATAGCATGGTTTTTGTATTTTACCAAGTAACGTTGTAATTTGTGCTAAATACATAGTTGGGTGTCCTCACCTGTGTTCTCATTCACAACACTACTACCACTAGCACTACTACTACTACTACTACTAATAATAATAATAATAATAATACAACGAACTAAAATGATACAACACATTCCTGTAGGTAAGAGGGATGATTTTAATCAGCTCAATTCTGTCACATTTAATCATTATGTTATGGGTAAATAGAAATGATTAATTAATTATCTGTGAGAAAATACTCACTTTGAGTAAAATCAAAGTTTACTAATAAACGTATGTTTTATGTGAAGGGGGGTTATGTGGAGATTTTAGTAATTTTATATAGTTGTGATCATGAGTCAATTGAATAGTTCAACCAGTTGTGTTGGGAGATATGAACTCACTGAAGATATTGGTGAATAGTTGTTCAATTTCGTGGATTGATTGAAGTTAGACATTAACACCGTTGGATGACGGACGACTCAGTGGTCTATCGGTTAAGTGCTCGCACGCGAGACTGATATGTCCTAGGTTCGAATCTCATGAGGCGGGATCGTGGATGCGCACTGAGGAGGAGTCCCACTATAGGATGAAACGGCCGTTCAGTGCTTCCAGGTTTTCGATGGTTGTCTAGCTTCAATTGACTCATGATTTCAACCATATAAAATTACTAAAATCTCCACAAACCCCCCTTCTGATGATGATCATATGCTTACTAGTGACTGGCTCCATGAGGTATTTCCTGGAGTTCTAATGAGAAGCAGTAACCAGTGGAGTTCAACCAGGTCTGTTGTGAGATATCAACTCACTGAAAATATGGAGTTGTCATTAATACTAATATATCAACTAGTAAGAGATACACAGAAATTCTAGAAAGCTGTTATTGAATGAATTTTCACTTGAAAAACATTACATATCGGGCATGAAAAGAAGGTACATGAAACAATTGAAATCTTGACACCTTTACATTGTTTATTTGTGTCATTTCAAATGGTGATTCATAATTTTTTTCAGTTATTTAAAGTCACTACATTGATTAATGCCTGTCGTTTTATTCTAAAAAGTAAAAATTTTTTTGTATGCAAGTTACTTATAAGTTATATCATATACCCTTGTGGGTCAGGGAAATTTGACATTGGTTTTCAGGAGAACCATACACTATCCAGACGTTCACGTAACAACCTAAACAGTACAACTCAATCCCGCCTCACAGGAGAGTCAGACATCGCCCCTAGGCTTAACACGAGCAGTACAGCTCAATCTCGCCTCACACGAGAACCAGACACCATATAGGCTACAACACTACAATCTGAATAATGCTACTTTTCAAGTGTTATAATTTATATATAAAAACTTTCTCTGTTTTATTTCTTCAACTGATGCTTATTCAGTAAATGTCCATGCTCCTAGTAGCCTCTTTTTTCTTCTTTATTTTTAACCTTATTTTAATCATGAAATTCATTTACTAATATATCTTCTACAACGATATATTATAGAATATGGATATCTTCATGAAGGTTTTGCATGTATTCAAGCTTCATGAATAATAATAATAATAATAATAATAATAATAAAGTATAGGTTCAGCATCATTAATGTAATATGTTCACCTATTGCTACCAGGAACAGCATTAATGTTCATGATTTGACCTTGTCCTCCTTTTTTGTTTTGTTTTAATAATTTGAGTTCAATAGTGAAATTAACGGAACAAGTATTCCCCCCCCCATTTTTTTCTCTTTTTATTATTCTACTCTTTATTCTTTCATTAATGACATCATAATTTTTCTTTGATTGTTAATTGATTAGATGAATTAATTGAATAATAAATAGATTAAAGTATACCTTTAAGCCTATTCCCTTGTTCAGGTCATAGTTACAGGTGAAAGTGTATTTTTCCTAGTTACTCTTTTTGTGTATCCATGCATATCTACATGTATATTTTGTTTATCTTTTTTCCCCACATCTTCGGATACTTTCATGTTGAATTGATCTTATCATTATAAAATAGGAAACATCATAAGACGTATTTACCATGATATGTTGCCCTTATTTAAAGATTTCACTTTATACTATTCCTATCTTTAAGGACGGTTAACATTTTGGGAATGGTAAAAAAGATTTTGTAGCCTAGGTGGATGGTTTTGATAGTGTTATGTTTCCTTAGTTAAGTGATTTATTTTTAGAGCTTTCAATGTCGTTTTGAATAATATCAGCGTCTACTTCACGTAGAAGTTAGTTGCTTAGTTATTCCACCAGTCGTAATCTTCTTATGGTCTTGTTTATGATTGGTTGTTTTCGTAGGTTTTGTTGTCTTCAGTTGTTCATCCTTACGTGTTCACTATCTATTTCAGTTGAATCTCTGACCACGTAGTAGTTGACCAAGCTCCTTTGTAAAGATTGATAAATCGGATATATACTAATATGTCTATTGATTCCCGATTAACCTGAATACCATACTTCTGAAAATTCCGTAATTCTCGTATGATTTCATTGATCCAGAATTCCGATGTTTTTTTTCAATTTGGCTCGGTGAAGAAAATATCAAAAATAGTTGAAATTTTAAAGGGTTGATTAATTGTAAAGTTCACAGACTTATTAGTAGACCATTGTCCTTTATTTAAGTAGTAAATATTATTTTTAAAATTGATTATTGATTCAATAAGATTTATTTTATTACACTATATTTTCATTGTTGAAATCATGAGTCAATTGAAGCTAGACAACCATAGAAAACCTGGAAGCACTGGACGGCCGTTTTGTCCTATTATGAGACTTCTCAGCAGTGCGCATCCACGATCCCGCCTCATGAGATTCGAACCCAGGACCTACCAGTCTCGTGCCAGATCATTTAACCGATAGATCACTGAGCCGGCCATCATCCAACGGTTTTAATGTCTAACTTCAACCAATCCACGATAATAGGTCGAAACGACCGTCCAGTGACTCCAGGTTTTCCATGGTGGTCTAGCTTCAATTGACTCATGATTTCAACTATGAAAATACTAAATTCTCCACAAAACCTCTTCTGATCTACACTATATTTATAAATTGATAATCAGAAACTCGAATACCTTAGTGGTGGTAAGATTTTGTAAATGTAGTACAATTAAATGTATATTGAAATCTTACAGTGAATATCAGTTGACTGAAGGTTGTGGGTAGCATTTTGATGCAATGAATTCCAAACAATGTGAAACTCGCGTTAAACAAGCTTCCGAGCTAACTGCTTCTAACTAGGTAACATCATCCTAAAACATGGAAGTTTTACGAAAGATAGTGTTTATTACATAATGAACAAATATAAATAAATATTCAGCTTACCTTACACTTTCACTGACTCAGAATTACTCACAATAGTGCAGATGTATTCACTATTTATCTTATTCTCGATCTTGAGTTCTAACATTTTGTAATGAATACCTTTTCATTCCTTTCTAAGAACCATATTTATATATAGTGCTATTATTTTGACCCTTATGCTATGCATCTTGTTAATTTTGTCTCTATGCTAATTCCGTATATGACTGGGTTAACGCCCATTTTTACTGAACTCTACGTTCATTATGACTGGTTAACTTTCACTGGTAACTAGAATCTTGCTATAAACCACCTTCAACTCTCCAATGCAACTGTGTATAGACTATATTTCCTCCTTAGACTGTAATGAAATTTATTTAGATCTACACATATACAAACGTATTTCAACATTCACTTCATATTACAGTTTCTCGCTTTGTAGTTCATTTCTCTCCATTTTTTCCCATTTTCTCTCTCTTCTAGATTAACAGAAGTTTATGGAAGTAATGAGCATACAAGTGGTTATGCATGGTGTCCAAATACACATGTTGAAGATGGTCTGCGTGAATGGATTCAAGCAGAATTTTCACATTTAGTCATTATTAGTGTTATATTTACAGCTGGACGTGGTGATGGAAATGTGAGTTTTTTCATTCATTTCCTTTTTGATCACTGAATTGCAACATGTGCCTTGTTCATGTAGGCTTTCGTGTTGTCTATTAAATTACACTGATTAATTTTCAATGTGATTACCAGTATAAATAACTTGACGTCTCATATTTTGTCGTTAACCATTTGTAAACAATTGACAAGAAGCTCTACTTGACTTAATTTGGAACTCAATAAGGTATATTTTTATAGCCTTTTAAGAACCCCTGAATGCCCTAGTACGGCCGAGAGTGGAGAGAGTCCGTCCTTCCTCTCGAAATGCTCTCACATGGCCACGCGTATATAGCCTCCACTAGGGAAGTACTACTCAATGCCTTCTCGTCGCATTACTGTTGTATACGAAATTGAGAAGACGAAAAGCGAATGTCCGACGCTTTAAACGGGTTGGTGGACCGGCGAGTCCACCTAGGGGAGTTGGAAAACCCTCATTCCAAACCAATGGTGCACATGGGTCTGCTCCAGTATCCTCAAAGAAACAAATGGCGTATGAATCAATCGTTGGTCACCAACTACCATGGGACTGCATCTCCTTACGATGCTCCACCACCCTGTGGATCAGACCTTTAGGTCAAAAGCTCGGGGTGTGGTCCCCTAAGAAAACCTTCTGCTTCAGTTTGGGCGCCAGAGCAGTATCACAGCCCTCACACAAATCTCATTCGATTTGTGTAGCGTATATGTATCTGGTGCCCCTTTGTACCAATATTTATGTGTTTAAATAAATAATAATAATTAAATTACACTGATTAATTTTCAATGTGATCACCAGTATGAGTAACTTGACTCCATGTCTCTATCTTTTTTCTCTTTCCAAATTTACTTCACTGGATTGTACCCCTTGAATAACATCTTCAAACCCTAATGTTTCACATTAATGCTTATACTCTTACTACCTCTACCACTATGGGGTTTGAATCGACAACTACGTCTCTGTGTTAATGTGGTACTGCAAGTCGAACTGATGTACGTACGTACGAAGTTCTACGTTGCGACTGATTGACTCACTGATAAGTAACTTGATGTCCCATGTTTCATTGTTAAGCATTTGTAAACAATTGACAAGTAGCTCTACTTGACTTAATTTGGAACTCAATAAGGTATATTTTTATAACCTTTTAAGAACAGATGTTCTTCAGTGAAAATCTCAAATTGAAAAATCAATTATCACAATCTCAGAGATCAATACTTACTCAAATAATGACAGTTTGATATCCTTAATGATGTAACCAGGTTACATAAATTTGAGATCATCAATAATTTCTTGTAGATTATAAATATACACCTTATTTGACAAGTACCAAATTAACATGAAATCCAAATCAAAGCGGATTTTCACTCGATCGATTACTTTCTTCTTTTTCAAACAATTTCATGTCAAAATTTACTTCAGTTTACCTATGTACACAAACACAAACACACACACACACACGGTAACAATGATATATCATAAAGCATTGAAGTATTCAACTATCTATATACACCATTAAATTTATTTTTATTCTAATTTAGTCAATAAACAGTTATTCATAAGACAATATATTTCATGCTGTGAAAAAAACATATATAAATGAATTTTTGTAGCCAGGTGTTAACGTATTTGTCTATGACTTGTTGTTAAGGTGTTTCTAACAGCTTTTTATGATTATGATTATCACCATTATTGTCAGGGTTTTTTTTTTATATTCTCGGTGTATGTTTCATGAATAAAGCAGTCAGTTAGTAGAAAAGTAATCAGTGTGAAAAGAAAGAGCATAGATTTTTCTTCTGTTTTTTTTTCTGAAAAAAATTTTGTTTTTTTACAGCATTTGTTTACATTCACATGTTATGTGAAATAATTGTATCTCCCTCTCTCTCTCCCTCCCTCTCTCAACTCAATTTACTGATTCGGTCGATGTCTGGAGAAAATATTCAGTGATCTTGAATGCTGTTTGAGGTATGACGGCAGTTATCACTTCCTGGTTGCTCACACCTTGGAAGGGTTCGTCTAGAGTTACCTGAAAAGGAAATTCGGTTAGAAGTGGTCTTAATGACCTTGAGAGCCTGACCACAGTGCCTAAGGGACAACTGCTTGAGGTCGGTCACACACGACCCTTTTGTGGGTAATTTTTGTGTTAGCTCCGTTCTTCAAAGGACCTTACCGTCGGAGACGGACATCTGTGGGATTAGGCGAGGTGTGCATTTTCAGGGTCGACCTTTTCCAACCCCACCCCTCCTTATGGGAAGGCGGCATCGCTGTTATGCCGGTTGTCTGAAGGAAACACCTTACTGTCGTCACACCTCTGTAGAGTCAGCAGTACGACTTCGCCTTCGGACCTTGGGTTTGCTGCTTTCAGTCTTGCCGCTCTTCAACCGACCTTTCTGGCATAGTAGGACCTTGAGGAACGATTGTTCCAGCCAGTATAGCTCGATTGGTTTATCACGATAGGCAAGTCCGACCGTCACGTCAAGGTAGCAGCAACGGTCGGGAGAAAATATCAGTTTATAGTCACCATAGTTCATTCTTTTGGAGTTTTTCTTAGTTCCTTTTCTTAAATAGAAAATTTCAAATAGATTGTTTTATTTTGAGTTCTCTGAAGGAATTTTACCAAATATGAGTCTGAGTAACGTTCCCTGTCTTATTTATTTATTTATTTAAACACATAAATATTGGTACAAAGGGGCACCAGATACATATACGCTACACAAATCGAATGAGATTTGTGTGAGGGCTGTGATACTGCTCTGGCGCCCAAACTGAAGCAGAAGGTTTTCTTAGGGGACCACACCCCGAGCTTTTGACCTAAAGGTCTGATCCACAGGGTGGTGGAGCATCGTAAGGAGATGCAGTCCCATGGTAGTTGGTGACCAACGATTGATTCATACGCCATTTGTTTCTTTGAGGATACTGGAGCAGACCCATGTGCACCATTGGTTTGGAATGAGGGTTTTCCAACTCCCCTAGGTGGACTCGCCGGTCCACCAACCCGTTTAAAGCGTCGGACATTCGCTTTTCGTCTTCTCAATTTCGTATACAACAGTAATGCGACGAGAAGGCATTGAGTAGTACTTCCCTAGTGGAGGCTATATACGCGTGGCCATGTGAGAGCATTTCGAGAGGAAGGACGGACTCTCTCCACTCTCGGCCGTACTAGGGCTTTCGGGGGCCTGTTTTATAAAGTTTGTGTACATGGCCGATGTTGGTGATGTTGAGTGTATCAATTATTTGTTTGATATAAATGGAAATTTATTGAGTTATTCAACTCGATAGATCAAACTAGATAACAGGAAATCTGTCAACAAAATGTATTATTTGTGACTTGAAACTTATGAAATTAATTCTTATATACTTATGTTTTTTGTGTCATAGTACTTTAATTCATTGATTATTGACACAGTATCTTTTGTAACTTTAGTAATTTATGTTTCCCACATGATGTTTGTTATTTCCATTGGTTTGTTGTTACTACATATAGTTTGAGGATTCTTCTATTTCTCAAGGTGGTCATATTTGGTTACTATATGTAGTATATAGTTGTTTCATACCATGTTCACCTCAGCATCTCTGCCTTCTTTCTGGGTTCTATCTCTAGGACTTCTTTTCAAAGTGTCGTATTTCTCGCTCATCTCTCTATCGAATTCGCAATAGATTCTATTCACATTAGAATTATCTCAATCTTTACTAAATAATAATCAGTTTAAGCTTAACCAAATCAAATCGACACATACAACAGATTCAATGTAATGACAATAAAAGTAAAATAACCCATAATAATAATAATATTAATATATGTTATTGTATAAACCCAAAACGGAAGCAACCATAGTTATACCATTAACGTAAAACTATTTCCTTTCAATATATATTCATAGTACACGTAAATCATTTGTAAAAAAAGACTATGCTTCGCTCTGTTCATGAGACACAATGAACTAGACAGGGAAGCTTTAAATTTTCCATGCCTTTTTTTTTAATCCCCATTTTATATATGTCTCATTTAACTTTTAACTATGTAAATGGAAATGTATTTGTATACATGTGTGTTTGTGTATGTATGTATGTACGTGTTTAGAACAATTCACGATTGTACGTGGTATTCCTACGATTTATTAGCGAATGCATATAGAATACGTAAACTACTCATTAGTAGGCATATTCTTATGGAACTAATTGTTCTTATAAAATTGTAGTGGCTAGTAGTAGTAGTACTATGTTAAGCCCACATAAGCTATTCTAGCTTCTGGACAGAGTAATTATATTCATTCTCCTGAAGCCACGTTTTGATCCTGTCACTCATTTGCTTATTAACGCTGACTGTTTTTATATGATTATATGTGTTAATTACTTATCCTATTCATTATGTGTCTGTAACTTATTTTTGTCTGAACATAAATATTGAGTCACGCTTGGTCAAATCGAGTTGGCTCACTCGCATCCTCCTCTTTTAGCTTCGCTTTCTTCGCTCCGTTTACTGATCGTCTGTTTGTATCAACGATTGTACGAAATATACGTATTCAAACTTCATTCTAGTATTTGACTTATTTAATTTCATTATTCACTAATGAGATTTAAGATGATTATATACGAAGGTAGTCGGGATGTTTATTTCGGCGACAATCATCATATGATCTAACTGGAGTCATATACAGGGACACCATAGTACTGAGCCCGTCGATAACCTCATCAATAACATCATAGTCCTATCTAATTGGACTCAGATACATGGCCATTAAAAAAATGATTTCCTTTTTTTCCTGGTTATAATACCAAGTAATTAAATACAGCAGTTGATATTTGTTGTGTAACTATCCGTTTATCAATAAATCACCTTAAATATATTGGAGGCAATAATTACTCACTGATGCTGCTAGGTGATTACCGTCCCACATATCACATGTAGATTAAATTTCGAGAAGAGGATCATTGTGTTCAAACTCATAACGGTTTAAATGTAAACCAATCGCTCCCAAGAATTGAAGGCTCTGGGTTAAACCACAGTACATTTGTGTATGATGGGTGTATAGTGCTAATAGGTCTCAACTTAGAATGAAGCATGATTTATCTACTGTCTCATTTGTTTTCAACAGCTCTTCTCCGAATATTTCAGTTCATGTAACTAAATTTATCTCCAAGAATAAACTTTGTCTTTGACCATAATTGATGATTTCATTATCACAAAACAAACAAACAAATGAGAATCATTAGTTTGTTGTGGATTATTTTTCTGGCTAAAACTCATGTCATTTCGAATTCACATCTTTCCAATTTATTTAAATTATTCATTCTGAATATAGTTTTACAATTTCACTCATCTAAACATGTAGATATGTCAGTATGGGTTTTTAGAGATTATTAGTCAGTCAGTCAGTCAGCTACAACGTAGGACCAGGCACATATATGCATCGGTCCAAGTTGTCATACCTCGTTAGCACAATAAGATGAACACCGGATTCATAGAGATAGTTAATTCAATAGTGGTAATATATAAAAGAAAGGTTGTATATAAGGATATGAAGCAATTTTAATCTCAAGGTTTAAGGGGGAAGATAAAGAGTGCATACACCTACGCCATTGTGATCGATTCTGAGCCATGTCACCTAGAGTCTCCAACCATTGGTTACGATAGTCACGCGGACCCCAACCAAGTAGTCTGCATCTACCAACATGGCTCAGACTAGAAGTTAGTGACTTCAAGCACTGATGCGACGTTTTGGTTTGGCCGCCCCTAACTTTCTTCCAACCATCCTCAATACTAGTCAGCATAGCGCGTCGTGGTTTAGAGATTATTAGGTTTGATTTAAACCACTAATTGAACTTACACAACCATTGAAAACCTGATAGCACTGTATTTCTGTCTCCTTCTAGTATAAGACACCTTGGCAGTGCGCATCGACAACCTCGCCACCAAAAATTGATTTCAAGATCTTTGGTGTCGTGGGCAAACGCTTAGTCCTCTAGACTACTGAGCCGTTGATTTATCAATGTAACTTCAATCATATATATGTATCAAATGGAACTTTCTACTTCAATTTGTCTTTCGTTTATTATCATTATCATTATTATTGTTCTGGAGGAAAAATTCTGTTTTGTTTAAAACGACAAAATATCATTTACACTAATTGTTATTATTCAGTCGAATGTGTTTACCTTATTGTTATATATGTGTAGATTCATCATAGAGATAGATAGATAGCTCCATGTATACTAAATAAATAAGTTTTGATTGATAATTACCGGCAATTAGTCTAATCTGTCTGAACAACAACTGTTAACACGATATAAATAAAGCATTTAATAGTGAGTTATGAATTGCGACGTTTATTATTGAAGTCATTATATGTGAAAATCATATTTGAACTAATCTCAGCGATTGATATTTCAAAATAATTCCAACGTTTCGTCCTGCAAACTTGTCTGGACTTCTTCAGGGTAATAATAATAATAAAATACTTCAGAAAGGTTTCAAAACTCATAAAGAAAGATTGACATCAGAAGCACTGTATATATGGGTGAACATTTATTTATTTATTTATTTAAACACATAAATATTGGTACAAGGGGGCACCGAATACATATGTACCACACAAATCTCATTTGATTTGTGTGAGAGCCGGTGACCAACGATTGATTCATACGCCATTTGTTCCCTCAGGATACTGGAGCCCATGCGCACCATTGGTTTGAAATTAGAGTTTTCCAACTCCCCTAGATGGACTTTCCGTGTCCACCAACCCGGTTAAAGCTCCGGACATTCGGTTTTCATCCTCTCAATTTCGTAAAGAACAGTAATGCCACGTGAAGGCCGTGAGTAGTACTTCCCTGGTAGAGGCTATATACGCTGGCCATATGAGAGCATTTGGAGAGGGAGAGCGGACTCTCCCTACTCTCGGTTGTACCAGGGCATTTGGGAGCTGGGCGAACAAGAACAACCCTAACAGAAAGGATGGTATCAACTAGCGACCACTTGGTAAATATTTGTTGACAAGTAATTGGACCCATTCTTTATCCAACCTGTTTATTTCACATGCATCGTTATTCTGACTGAAATTAATGTGGGTCATTTTAGCAACATAATTATATATTTAATGATTCTCATTTTACGTGCACATCAATGATTTAGAAACAACCTTCAACTTGCACTTTTATTTTGTTTATTTATTCCTTCATATTAACATCGAATATCAATCATTAATAATTCAATCTTATATATATACACACACACACACGATTCATTCAGTCATTTATTTTCATATCGTGAACTTTCCACATGATTCTTATTTAACTGACTAATGTTGTCCTATTCACTAAAGTTAGCATCTAAATATGATTGGATTCACACAGTGTAGATATGATTTGATTTGATTGTTAAACGCTATATATATTCCTTTGATAGTTTTGATTATGATTATCACCCTGAAGAAGTCCAGACAAGTTTGTGGGACGAAATGTTTGAGATTATTTCGAATATAATTTTCATATATAATGACTTCTCTATACTCTGAACCAAATTTTTGTTAAATTGTTCATTCTAATATTGACGAGTATTCGTATAACCTAGTTTATTACTAAAGTTTAAAACTAAATTTTCTTACTTTAATTAACTGACTGTTAGAGATTACTACTGAAGCGAATTAAGTCAGAGCGTAAATATTGCAAGATCTGTTAACCTCACCAATGATCGTTTGAAATAAAATGTGTATTTAGAGCTCTCAACGAACTTCATCAATCAATAAGCAGTTATTGCTCACATTTCTTGATTAAGTTACGCTGTTCTAAGTCATTCTCACTTTAGATTGTGGATTTTTTTTAGGCACTTTGTTCAGTCCTACTGTATTTGACAGTATAATGTATGAATATTAAAAGTATTCCGATAATCTGTTATTTTCAATTGTTAATAAACTGGCAATGATGTCTCCAAATTCGATCATTGAACCCAAGACCTTCGGTTTTGCGCGCGAACACTGAGTCGACACCGAGTGGTGTTAATGTCTAACTTGAAACAAACCAGGACATTCTGTGATCGTTTTCCATTGCCCCACTGCCCCACATCCGACACAGTTGAACTCCACTGATCACAGCTTCTCACTAGAACTGTGGGAATTTCCTCTTAAAGTTAATCACTAGTATACACATACTAATAGTCAGTATACGGTTTTAGAGATTGTTGAATTGCATTAATAGAAAGTCGAAGCTTTCAACCCCTCCTACTGCGATGATAGAATAATAACTACAAACTTCACAGAATAATAATAATAATATCATTATTATTATTCATGTGAGATAAAACTGATTGATACATGTACATGAATTGATCCAGCATACTTTGTTCTTTTGTTCTGAAGTATAATACACGCTCAGTATGATATTTGTTCAGAATTATGTCATAGTTTGCATCAAATAGGTGTCATGAGTTGTTGTGTTTGTTTGTTTGTTTGTTTTGACGAAGAGACTACACAATAACTCTACGTATAGTTCTATACCTATTGTTTAAAACGTTTTGTTGTTGTTATGGCATTAGAAACATTGACAATTGAATTATTCATTTTTTTAATAGTTTAGACAATACCTTTTTCATATCTGTTTTGTTCATTATTAGTGATACATATGATTTCTAATCTTTATTCATTAATAAGCTTAATCATTTTTTTCACAAAGAGTTGTGAAGAGTTAAATATGTGTTTCTAACAATAAAAATTTGTTTTTCGTTGTTATATGATATCCGTAGTTGATTTAGATGAGTCCTATGATTCGTTTTGAACACTTTTGGCCCCCATATGCCCTGGTACGGCCGAGAGTGGGGAGGGTACGCCCCCCCCCCAAATGCTCTCACATGACCACGAGTATATAGCCTCTGACAGGGAAGTCCAACTCACTGCCTTCTCGTGGCGGAGGTGTTTACGAAATTGCGAGGACAAAAAGCGAATGTCCAGCGCTTTAGCCGGGTTGGTGGGCACGGCGAGTCCACCTAGGGGAGTTGGAAAACTCTGATTTCAAACCAGTGGTGCACATGGGCTCCAGTATCCCGATGGAACAAATGGCGTATGAACCAATCGTTGGTCACCGACTACCATGGGACTGCATCTCCTCACGGTGCTCCTGCACTGCCTTGTGGATCAGAACTTTAGGTCAAAGGCTCAGGATGTGGTCCCCTAAGTAAACCACCTGTTTCAGTTTGGGCACCTGGACAGTATCACAGCCCTCACACAAATCTCATTCGATTTGTGCGGCGTATATTTATCTGGTGCCTCTTTGTACTAATATTTATGTGCTCAAGTAAATAAGTAAATAAACTTTAGGCATTGAACATACACGAAGTTTAAGTCGAAAGACAAGTACACAAATTTGTTATCAAATCTTTAAGTTTCCCTGTGAATATATCAGTTTTATTCTAGTTATCTTTATATGCAACCCTATAGTTTACTTTTGAAAATACTCTTTTGAGTTATACACTTGAACCTCTCAATGTAGTCCACTTCATTCTAGTCAACTGAATAGTATCATTCAATTTTAAGTACGCTAATCTGTATTTTGATCATTCGATATGGTAATAAAATGTTATTTTTTATTACAATTTATCACGAACAAATTTATACTGTAAGGTTGGATAGCCAATCCGAACTCAGTTAACTCTTTTAATCCCTTTCAATTGCATAACAGTTACCAACTTGAGTACATTAGTTCACTTATAATAAAATGAATAATGAAATGAATAATCTTTCACATAATGTTTATACTCTTACGACTTCTACCACTATGTGATTTGAATGGACAACTGCATCTCTGTGCTAATGTGGTATGGTAACTTGAACTGATGTACGTACGTACGAAGTTCTACGTTATAACTGACTGACTGACTGAATATTGAACTCATTGGTTGTATTTGATTTAACACTAAGTATCCCATTCTTTATCTATTACTCCATTTAATCATTTGTCGTTAGTATAACAAAACAGCCCGTAATGGATTGCATTTTCTTATTTCAAATATATATCTCAACACTTACCTACTGTTAGAATACATAAACACACACAAATACAAATCCCTATTAGATGTCCAATAATTGTTCATACCATTTTACTTTTCTTCTACTCTCACCTTCTCATTAGCTGAAATGTATTCCCAATTTTTTTTTCCAAAAAGCCTTTTAAGTAGTTTGTATGGGAATGATTGAAAATTAGTATCGTTATGTTAGTATTACTGTTGTCAGGGTTGGTAATTTCGATTTCAATGTTCAATCGAATTCAGTCATGGTGTTGGATTGACAATTATTGATTGATACATTGAGTCAGCGGGGAATTTGAAAATATGAATAACCATGATCATCTCCTTAATTATAGCATGTCTTTATAAATACCAGTGTACTCAGGTGTATATGTTCTCTTCGTTTAAAGTAAGATCATCAATAAAAAGTACTATGAATACTGTTTTAAATAAAAAAGTATTCTATATTTTCTGCAACCAAAGTTAACATAAGATAAACTATGGTAGACGAATCCTTTTGAAAGTAAATAGAATGTACGACTAGCATTAGAATTCCCCATGTTTGTTTCGCCCTCTTTAGAACTCGTCACTTGTTGGGTGTATTTGAATTCCAGTGTTGGCATTTATATTAAGACTAGTGCCCATTACCGTTCAAATCGAACTCCAACACGTTATTCATTGAGTGCTAACTGAATATATATTCATCCAATCCTCACAGGATATTGTTATATTAATTAGAATTAAACAGAATTCAAACAGTGTATAAACAGAGAGATAATTCAAATTATAATCGAAAATAGATAAATGCTGAATTAATGAAAATCAATCAATATGCGAAGACTGTTTTGACTTAGTTTTAGAGAAAAAGCAGACGAGTAGTGTCATACTGACTGAATTTCTTAACTTTAAACTATTGGGTTATATCCTTGAGTTCAGGGACCCTTACTTTGGTTTCAGACAGCTAAGTAAAGGCATAATTAGCTGCCTCCCGAATGCCCTGGTATGGACGAGGGTGGAGAGAGTCCACTCTCATTATCCAAATACTCCCATGCGTATATTGACACCGTCAGAGAAGTCCTACTCACTTCCTTATCCAAATGGGAGTGTTCTCTACGAAATCGAGAGGACGAAGAGCGAATGTCCAACGCTTTAATCGGGTTGATGGATATAGAGGATCCACCTAGGACAGTTGGAAACCCCCGATTCCAAAACAAGGGTGCACATGCACTCCACGATCCTATGGGAACAAATAGTGTGTGAATCTATTGTTATTCAGTGGCTACCATGTGACTGTATTTCCTAATATTGCTTCACTGTCTTATGTCAAAGGCTTGAGGGGTGGCCCCCTAAGAAATTCACCTGTTTCGGTTTGGGCGTCCGAACAGTATCCCAGCCCTCATACAAATCGAATGACGAAGTATGGCGCATACATATATATTTGGTGCTTCTTTCTATGAATGTTTATGTGTTTAAATAAATAAACAAATTATAATGATTATCATCATCACATCAAATGAATCAGAATGGATATATATGTATATCCAAAAATTCTGTTTGATCAAAAATTCCCCTCGACCCACAACAACATGCTTTTTTTTCTAGCATTAGATCTATCTCATCGATACGTTGTTGTTGTTATTGTTATTATTGTATACCTTTGTTTTTATCCTCCAAAACCAAGAGGGAATTAAATGTTCTCCTGTATTTTGATTTCTGTTCAGCATAAAACACCACAATTATCATTATTATTATTTAAATTGAAAAAATATTTCCAGTTAAGTTGTGTCCCCCACTTTTTTTCCGAGATAAATGACAAAAAATACACACACACACACCGCAAACATATACACACCAAAGATAACACAGTTTCAATTAATCCCTTGATGATCTGTCTCTTAACATTCCCCCTATTTTTTTCCTCTTGACTCGCTTTGTTTACGATACAGATGGATAGATAGATACATCATACATATGCTTATGATGATATTCTGTTATCCCTATGTTCCCCCCTCTCTCTCGGTCTCACTATTGTCCGAGTTTCCTATTTCATTACAGTGGAAACCATTCTCAATAACATGAGAAATCTATTATATATGCGTATGTGTTTTCATAATTTTTAATCTCATAAATTATTAATTTTAGATATTTTTTTAAATATTTACTTTGTCTTTTTGAGTTATGGAAACTGATTCCCACCCCCCACCCCCTATTCAAGGTTAAGTAAATTATAAGATTATAGCAATTATAGAGTTTGTTGAACTGAATTAGTCCCATTATTATTATTATTATTATTATTATTATTATTATTACTATTGATCACAGTTAGAGAACAAGCACGAAGCTGTTTTGTCCTAGTTACAGTCTTCAATGTCTGTTGTGACTATCATAGGTCGAAAAGACATCGTATCGGTTCATTCTAAATTACGTTATGACTGTAAAACATACTACTATTTTAAAGATTGGGAACATGAGTAGGTGGGTAGTATTTGATTATGGATTCCTTTGGAGAACCGCTCGTTTGTTGTTAAACAAACAAAATACCAGTGCTGAGATTAAAAGATAATGTACCAAATGAAGATAGAAATCTGGTTGATTAGAATGTAAACATTAATCGACTGAGGTGGTCATTGAGGTTGTGAACTTTAGTCGGTTAAGTTGACAGTGATATATATCACACGTTTTCTGCCGAATGACATTAGTTGCCTAACATTAAAATAAGATGCACACGATGTTGAGTTGTCTGGAATAACAACCACGTTGCAATACTAACGACTAGGTGAATACATGACACCAGTTACTACACAGTGATCAATCAATGTTTGTTAAAATCAGTATTTAGATAATAATCAAGGATTAGTCAAGCCATATCATTTATAACGTATGCAATATACTACTGCGACAAGTAATGTCGTAAACAACGCAGCACGCAGTGCATTAAGCCAAAACGTAATTTAATAGTAACTATGAATAATTTCATATCCACTAAATTTGAGTCATATTTTATTTATTTATTTATTTAAACACATAAACATTGGTAGAAAGAAGCACCACACTTCGTCATACGATTTGTGTGAGGGCTGGGATACTGGCCAGACGCCTAAACCGAAACAGGTGAATTTCTTAGGGGGCCACTCCTCGAGCCTTTGACCTTAGAAGTCTAATCCACAAGACAGTGGAGCAATATTAGGAGATACAATCACATGATAGCCACTGACCAACAATTGGTTCGTACGCCATTTGTTCCCATAGGATTGTTGAGTGCATGTGCACCCTTGTTTTGGAATCAGGGATGCTCTATATCCACTAACCCGGTTAAAGTGTTGGACATTCGCTCTTCGTCCTCTCGATTTGGTAGAAAACACTTCCACCTCGATAAGGAAGTGAGTAGGACTTCCCTGACGGTGTCTATATTTGTGTGGGAGTATTTGAATAATGAGAATGGACTCTCCCCACCCTCATCCATACCAAGGCATTTGAGGGCCTGTTTATCGTTTTTTTTTAAATAAATCTTTCAAATGATTGGGTTTCTGGGTTGTAGTGTGTTGTTTATGTATTATATACTTACTTACATATAGAGATAGATTGGGAGGATATAATTGCAAATGGTTGAATATGATTGGTAAGAAATCTTGTTGAACATTAGTGTAGTGCTAGCTTTAACTTGTATCACAAAGGAGTATTTACAATCTCAAGGATACTGATACTACTTTACTAAAATTATATTGTAACACTCGCCTGATTTGTATGATGTATGGGATAGTTGAGATATCAAAATATCAGATACAGAGCGATGAAGTTAGTTATTACGATTTTCAGCCTACATCGATAGTGTATCGCTTTACTAATGTGTTACAAATATTAATCTATCTTAGAAATCAGAACTATTTCTGGTTGATATACTTTAGTAGACCAAAAAGAATATGGCATCAGTCCATCAAGAGTTACTAACTATTAATTGAAACCATGCATAATTGATGCGAGCTTTCAGATACAGGAGTCACTGTAGCATAGTGTTAATCTTTTTCTTCTCTATATCATATTGCATTGTCTATATAGTATTACAGCCCATAGATATTTAATACATTATAAGACTTTTGATGAAATTGATCATTGACACCATGGTTCAATCGAATAAGCGTTCATATACATACATACATACAAATATTTGTGTCTTGCTTACTTTATTTTTCATATAATAAACAAAATGTCAAAATCTATTATCTTTTTATACCCCTATTACTTATATTTTTAGCCAGAATATAAAAAAACATGTATAGATATGTGAAAGTTATTAAGGTATTTGGTAGTAAGATTTGTCACATGTTTGTAGCTAGTTGAGATCAATGACTTTATTTATTTCCACTCTCCTTATTCTTGTATAACATTATCGTTGACACGCTTTTAGAGATATCATTTTCATCATCTAAATCTCCAGGAGTTGAACTTTTACCGGGAGACTCACTTGCTGACTTAGAATACGCCGATGACATGGTTCTATTTGGTGAAGACGCTGACAAAATGCAGAGTCTTCTGACCACTATAAGCAACAATGCAGGCATGTTCGGGATTCGATTCTCTCCCTCGAAGTGCAAAATGTTACTTCAGGATTGGGTTGCATCGGCACCTGAACTCTAACGATAAGGAGTGAAGTAGTTGAGCGTGTTGACCGCTTCACTTATCTCGAGAGTCTCATCAGTCCTTGTGGTCTGGTGTGTGATGAAATCTCAGCACGGATACAGAAGGCTCGTCTAGCTTTCGCCGACTTGCGTCATTTATGGCGTAGGCAAGATATCCGTCTAGCAACCAAGGGACGAGTTTACTGTGCAGTAGTTCGTTTCATCCTACTTTATGGCAGTAAAACATGGCCGGTAAGAGTAGAGGATATTCGTAGACTACTAGTATTCGATCATAGGTGTCTTCAACGCATTGCTCGTATATCCTGTGACCACCGGGTAAGTAATGTAGTTGTTAGGAAACGGGTATTAGATAAGGATGGCAAATCGATTGATGAAGTAGTGAAAGTTTGTCAGTTGAGATGACTGAGACACGTGTTACGTATGCCCAACCACCGAATGCCCCGACGTGCAATGTTTTATGGTGTAGGCGTAGGTTGGGAGAAAGCTAGGGGCGGCCAGACCAAAACGTGGCACAAATCCATGAAGTCACTGACAATTGGACTGAGCCATGTTGGTAGGTGTAGTCTTTTAAACGATATTGACTATCTATTGTAACTCAAAGAAGTAGTTTCATTGAAGTCATTTTCTATAAACTGGATGGTTTAATTTGAGATAAGAAGTTATTATAGACAATGATTATGTTGTTTAGAATGACAATGAAAATTTCTTAATTAAATTATTTAGCTGAGAAAAGGTGATAGATACTACAAGAGGAGTTTCATTATCATATGAGTTAACGTAAAAAGAAAGTCGTTTTCATTTCATATATCTTTCTTGTAAATGTCTCATAGTGTAATTAATTATTTATGCAATCTTTGTTGCTACTATTATCGACTAGTTCAAGGTTGATTTCAACCATTTTTTTCTTCTTTGACTGTTATGTGATGTACCTGTTGGCAAACTATAGAACCTCTGATGAAGTTCTCGGAATTTCCATATTTGTTACGATTCATATTTAACCTAGGTTAGTTGGACTAATAAGTTAGTTACCCATGGGACTGATTTTTACATCCTCCAGTTATATAGATATTCAAAGATAGGACTTCTGAACAAATGAGGGTGTCAGTGTATCATAATCGACTTAGAGCCTAGCATTAACGCAGATTAGCTTAATTTTGCTGTACTAAATCAGTACAAATAGATGAAAGTAACTAAACGAATAATAAAAAAGTCTAGATAATAGAAATACTAATGATAATGGGGTAGAGTGAATATAAGGAATATGAATCGAAAAGAGGTGATAAGACATTTATGAAATAGTAGTAAAACTCAATATTAAGAAGATAAAGAGTAAATACACCACTGCACCATTGATTCTAAGTCGTGTTACTCAAAGTTCCCAATTACTGGAAGCTTCTAGTATGCGGACCTCAGCTAGATAGTCTATATCTGCCAACTCAGCTCATTTCAACAGTGAGTGATTTTATGCATTGATAACATGTTTCAATATGACGAAAGCCAGGATTATCCAAGTTACTCTTAGGCTAGTTAGTATTACACATCTGAGTAAGAGGTGGATTGGCATAGATGACACGTGATGTAGTTATCCCAGTTGGTGTAATTTCACCGTCTCATCGATTGGTTTATTACAATATCTCTTACTTCCTTATTGATTCGATATCTAGAAACAATTACTAGAAACGTACATATATCAGAAGGGGTTTTTGTGGAGATTTCAGTATTTTCACAGTTGAAATCATGAGTCCATTGAAGCTAGACCACCATGGAAAACCTGGAAGCACTGGACGACCGTTTTGTCCTATTGTGGGACTTCTCAGCAGTGCGCATCCACGATCCCGCCTCGCGAGCGAGATTTGAACCCAGGACTTATCAGTCTCAATTTTGTGAATTGCTTTAAGTTAGACATTAACACCGTTGGATGCCGGCTTAGTGGTCTATCGGTTAAGTACTCTAGCGCGAGACTGGTAGATCCTGGGTTCGAATCTCGTGAGGCGGGATCGTGGATGCGCACTGCTGAGGAGTCCCGTAACAGGCGAAACGGCTGTCCAATGCTTCCAGGTTTTGGTTGGTTGTCTAGCTTCAATTGACTCATGATTTCAACTATGAGAACTTATATATATGTTCAATTTTCATTTAATGTTCATTATAGACTCCATACTTTTTCTATTGTTAAATTAAATATTCCAAAAATTATGTAACATTGTAACACTTAATTCTTTTTTTTTTTTAAATTGTGTTCTCCTTAACACTTTTGAATTCATTCTTATCGTCAACTGGGAATAATTGTACTGTTTTTTTTCTACCCTATAGTATTTTTTGTTAGGAAAAAGCAGCATCATAGTTGATACATAATAGAGAATTACAAATGTTTCTTCTCTTGCATAAATATTTTGTTGTCACTGTTATCCATGTTTTATTTCTTTTAATCAGCTAACTGATTATATTCAGTGGAATGAGTTCTCATGTTAAACATTTGAAGGTTGTCGTTGGAAGACCTTGAGCATGAGTTTTTTTATTAGTTAACACTGATCAGCAAGGCGTATATCTGTAATCTTCAGGGGAATAATATTATTTATTTATTTATTTAAACACATAAATATTGGTACAAAGGGGCACCAGATACATATGCGCCACACAAATTTCATTTGATTTGTGTGAGGACTGTGATACTGCCCGAGTGCCCAAACTGAAGCAGGTGGTTTTCTTAGGGGGACCACACCCGGAGCCTTTGAGATAAAGATATGATCTTTAAGGCAGTGGAGCATCGTGAGGAGATACATTCCCATGGTAGCCGGAGACCAACGATTGATTCATACACCATTTGTTCCCACAGGATACTGGAGCCCATGTGCACCATTGGTTTGGAATCGGGGTTTTCCAACTCCCCTAGGTGAACTTTCCGTGTCCACCAACCCGGTTAAAGCGTCGGACATTTGCTTTTCGTCTTCTCAATCTCGTAAAGTACAGTAATGTCACGAGAAGGCAGTGAGTAGGACTTCCCTGGTAGAGGCTATATACGCGTGGCCATGTGAGAGCATTTGGAGAGGGAGAGCGTACCCTCCCCACTCTCGGCCGTACCAGGGCATTTGGGGGCACAGGGGAATAATACCCTCAGGTTGATTCGAATCTAGGTTACGGGATTGAGATATTTACACTTGATTGATCATTAAGTAGTAGTGACAAATCAATCATGATGTTTTTTTTAGCTTAAGACGAAGAATTTCCATTAGATAAAATTCAATCTTTTACTATTTTCGTGGATTCAATATTTCAACTGTTGATACATATTTATACGTTAGGTTTTGGAGTGTTTTTCCCAGGATGAACGTCTTTCACTCCTGTACCTTCATCGATAAATCATCGTATTCTTTGTAACTTTTTGTTTACTATACACAAGTTTAGCTAAAATTTATAATAGTTTTATTTATTATTAGTATTATTACTATTATTTCATCCCATGATCTCTTGGATCTGGTTTTTAATAATAATAATGATAATAATAATATAGTTGGGATCATGAGTCAACTGAAGCTAGACCACCATGGAAAACCTGGAAGCACTGGACGGCCGTTTCGTCCTATTGTGGGACTCAGCAGTGCGCATCCATGGTAAATGGTTGCTCAAATTCGTGGATTGGTTGAAGTGAGACATTAACACCGTTTGATACCGGCCGGCTCAGTGGACTATCGGTTAAGTGCCCTGGCGCGAGATTGGTAGGTCCTGGGTTCGAATCTCACGAGTTGGGATCGTGGATTCGCACTGCTGAGGAGTCCCACAATAGGACGAAACGGCCTTAAAGCAGTGCTTCCAGGTTTTCGATGGTGGTCTAGCTTCAATTGACTCATGATCTTCACTATAAAATTACTAAAATCTCCCCAAAACCTCCTGAATAATAATAATAATAATAATAGTCTAGTGAACGAGAATTCGGGTGGAGACAACCAATTTATTGTTTAATACAAAATTACAAAATCTCTTGATAAAATATGAGAACCATACACTGAATACTTCATTTGATAATTACCATAATTTATCCTTCACATCCTATATGATTCTTCCAAGTAGCGATTCCTTTTCTACTTACCTTTATATTCTTTTCAACTCGATCTTCTTAGCCTTCTGGTTCTAGGTTTTCCACTTTCGATTGGTATTACATACTACTTATATCTCTTGACATAAGTAGCAATACACCATAAAAGTAGTAGCAATTTGTTACTTAAATTTATTTTCTCTTCAGATATGTATATATTTCTTGAGATATAATAGGCCTTTGTTTCTATTTTCAATCTAATTGTGGACAAATCCATTCTCCAAAGTGAATTGCTACTATCGTGGCCCGGATTCACTTTCTTCCCACCTTCTCTAACTGTTTTATCCATTACTTTACAATTAATTAATAATATTATTGATTTCTATAATTCAATAAACTTAATGGATTATGATTAGCTGATTAATTAATTAATTATTATTTGTTGTAGTGTATCCTTATTTTGTTCAACTCCGTCTATATTCACTAAACATGATCATCGTCATCAGTATCAGCATAATCACTCCCTATATTATTACTACTATCATTACTATTACCATTATTATTATTATTATTTTCTATACTTTAGAGTTGAAGACTTCGTTTTCTCTTATTTTCTACACGGTATTGCTTTTTCCTGCAAAATAAGTTTTATTTATTTATTTAAACACATAAATATTAGTACAAAGGGGCACCAGGCTGTGATACTGCCCGGGTTCCCAAACCGAAACAGGTGGTTTTCTTAGGGGGCCACACCCCGAGCCTTTGACCT
The DNA here is from genome assembly GCF_000237925.1 of Schistosoma mansoni. Classification (NCBI taxonomy): domain Eukaryota; kingdom Metazoa; phylum Platyhelminthes; class Trematoda; order Strigeidida; family Schistosomatidae; genus Schistosoma; species Schistosoma mansoni. Next base: position 29,455,080 of record NC_031496.1, read on the forward strand.
GAAGATCTGATCCACAAGGCAGTGAAGCATCGTAAGGAGGTTCAGTCCCATGGTAGCCGGTGACCAACAACAGGTTCATACGCCATTTGTTACTTTAGGATACTGGAGCCCATGTGCACCATTGGTTTGGAATGAGGGTTTTCCAACTCCCCTAGGTGAACTTTCCGTGTCCACTAACCTGTTTAAAGTCCCGAACATTCGTTTTTCGTCCTCTCAATTTCGTAAAGTACAGTAATGTCACGAGAAGGCATTGAGTAGGACTTCCCTGGTAGAGGCTATATACTCGTAGCCATATGAGAGCATTTGAAGAGGGAGAGCGGACTCTTCCCCACTCTCGGCCGTACCAATGCACTTGTGATGTGATGATGATATTCATACCTTACCGGTTAGATTTTGTTATGACACAACTAGTTGTCATTCATACCAATTACATCTAAAAACTTATATATATTGAATATCTATCACTTTCATTTGTTATAATCATTACATACTAATATACATTTCTAGTTTATAGATGATCATTCTTTCGGATAGATGTATATATGTATGGATGGATGGATGTATCTGTATAGGTTTTAATGGTAAACAAATTAAGGAGCGATAAATTCATAGCTGGTACCGTGTTTAAAGACAATTTTCTCTCTAATATTAATATGTGGATTAATAGATTTAAGTAGGATTGTTAGTTAAATAAAATTTGTGATCTTAATTGATTTAGGATATATATTAATTTTTTTTGTTTTGATTTACTCCTTTTCTGATATTTTGATTATTTCTCACGGAAAATAAAATACACGATATGATTATCTGAATTTTATTTTGTTTCATAGTAGAAAGTTATTTGTTTGGTATTTTCATAGTTGAAAGCATGAGTCAGTTGAAGCTAAGACCACCAAGGAAAACCTGGAAGCACTGGACGGCTGTTTCGTCCTATTGTGGGACTCCACAGCAGTGCGTATTCAGGACCTCGCCTCGCGAGATGCGGACCCAGAACCTGTCAGTCTCGCGTCAGAGCACTTAACCTGTAGACCACTGAGTCGGCATCCGATGGTGTTTATGTCTAACTCCAACCAATCCACGAAGTTGAGCAACCGTTCACCTATTGTCTTCAGTGAGTTTATATCTCACAACAGACGTGATTTGAACTCCATTGATCACTGCTTCTCACTAGAACTTCAGGAATCACCTCTTGAAGCGAGTCCCACAGTAGGACGAAACGGCCGTCCAGTGCTTCCAAGTTTTCCTTAGTGGTCAAGCTTCAACTGATTCATGCTTTCAACTATGAAAATACTCAATCTCTACAAAAATCCCCTTCTGATTATAATCATATGCTTACTATTGACTGACTTCGAGAGGTAAATCCAATAGGCAAATACCATTGATAGATTTTGGGAGTTCTAGTGAGAAGCAGTGACCAGTGGAGTTCAACCAGGTCTGTTTTGTGATAGGAACTCACTGAAGACAATTGGTGAACGGTTGCTCGACTTCGTGGATTGGTTGAAGTTAGACATAAACACCATGGGATGTCGGCTCAGTGGTCTATCGGTTAAGTGCTCTGGCACGAGATTGGTTGGTCCTGGGTTTGAATCTCGCGAGGCGGGATCGTGGATGCGCACTGGTGAGGAGTCATACAATAGAACGAAACAGCCGTCCAGTGCTTCGAGGTTTTCCATGGTTGTCTAACTTCAATTGACTCATGATCTCAACTATATAAAATACATCTGTTTAATACGTTTTTTTTCTTAACACTCAGTAATTCTTAAACTTATATCAACTTATTAGCATATAAGATTTATACATATTTATGAGTATGTCTTTGATTGATTTGTATATGAATCTTTAGTATTCTATTATCTTTCTTCTCTCCCTCTATCTTTATCTCTCTCTGTTTCTCATTATTTACATTGATTAGGTAAAAGAATATATGCCAAATTTTGTTTTACGTTACCAACGGGAAGATAATGGTGTATGGTATGAACATGTAAAAACTGATGGTACACGAGTACGTTTTTTCAATATTTATGCATAATGTTTTTATTCAAGTAAATTATCTTTTCATATTTAATCTTTCTATATGTGGTGTATATTGGGGGGGGGGCTATGGTGGAGACGATGAAATCCATTTCATAGAAAGTTGTCTTTGAATATTTACCATCATTGTTAATTTTATAGTTTAGTTTCAACAAGATAATTTGTCTTATTTATTTTATGTAATGAAAAGCAAAAAAAACAAAGTTGTAGACAAGAATCGAGATGTCTATGAGAAAGTGTACAAAAATGAGATGAAAGAAGGTGAAATTGAGGTAGGGAGGTGGGGGCTTTGTGATAATTAATAATAATGATAATAATAATGACATAGTTCTTAAAACATAATTTTGGCATGGATTGAATGTCTAATTAATGAATAAATGAAATGAAATTTATAAGAGGTAGGTAGGTAGATAGGTGAGTATGTAAGGTTGGTTAATGTTTGCCAGTTTATTTATGTGTGTTTAGTCACGAAAAAGAATGTTGAATACTTTCAATTCAGTAATCTCTACAAAGCCAAACTAAAAACTATCACGTGTTCACTACTGACTAACCTCGACGGGGGAACTCTCGTAGATCTTGTGAGAAACCGTCACCAGTGAAGTCCAACCGTGTCGGGTGCGAGGCATTTACCCACCGGTCTATCTAATTTGCTTAGATCTCGTTTCCTTTAGGACGAATCTTCCAAATATTTTTGAAGTCAGAATGTTTGTGCCAGATTTTCTACTTTGACAGTAACTGAATAATTTTATCAATTTGTTTACACTTGTAGAAAATTTAGAGGATACTAAACGAAATGAATTCACATCACATTCCATCTTATGTTTGTTAATGTTACTTAACAATAGTAGCCCCCAAATGCCTTGGTACGGCCCAGAGTGGAGAGAGTACGCTCTCCCTCTCCAAATGCTCTCATGTGGCCACGTGTATATATCCTCTTCCAGGGAAGTCCTACTCACTGCCTTCTCGTCGCATTACTGTTGTTTACGAAATTGAGAGGACGAAAAGCGAATGTCCAGCGCTTTAACCGGGTCGGTGGACAAGGAGGGTCCATCTAGGGAAGTTGGAAAACCCTGATTGCAAACCAATGGTGCACATGGGCTCTAGTATTCTGAGGGAACGAATGACGTATGAACCTGTTGTTGGTCATCGGCTACCTTGTGACTGCATCTCCTCACGATGTTCCACTGCCTTGTGGATCAGTTCTTCAGGTAGAAGGCTCGGAGTGTGGCCCCCTAAGAAAACTACCTGCTTGAGTTTGGGCGCTTTGGCAGTATCACAGCCCTCACACAAATCGAATGAGATTTGTGTGGCGCATATGTATCAGGTGCTTCTTTGTACCAATATTTATGTGTTTAAGTAATAATAATGATAACAATAGTAAATGTTTTCATACCATTCCTCATTAATTTCTTTTGTAATATTTATATTTGTCTTATCAGGTCCTAAAAGCTAATAATGATCCACGAAATATTGCTAGAACTACACTTGATTCAGTAGTTATTGCTAAACGTATACGTATTTACCCTTATAGTCATCGGTCAAGGCAACAAGTTTGCTTGCGATTTGCATTGTATGGATGTAATTTCCCAGGTGAGTGTAATATATATATATATATATATATATATATATATATAAACCATATTCATTTTCAATGTACACTTAACACAAAACCCACTATATTTTCATCTGCGCACATATACAATGCTTAGTGGATTTGTGATTAAGTTATTATTGAACTTCAGCTTATCGTATTTCATAGTTTGAATCCTGCCCCCATACTTCTTACTTTAGTTTGCTTTGTTAGGTGGTGTTATCGTCCCTTTCTCATTTTAAGTATGTTTATAAAAGTGATTGAAGTAAACGAAACGAAGTTTGAGTCTGTAATCTCAGTGCAGGGATCAGAATTTTAGATATGTTAATCACTAGTCCATTGCTTGACATGATTTCATATAGTTCAGTGTATTCACATCACTTTAAATGCTTACTTACTTACTTACGCCTGTTACTCCCAATGGAGCATAGGCCGCCGACCAGCTTTGTCCAACCCACTCTGTCCTGGGTCTCCCTTTCTAGTTCTATCCAATTGTTGTTCATTCTTCTCATATCTGTCTCTATTTCTCGGTGTAATGTGTTTTTTGGTCTTCCTCTTCTCCTTTGGCCTTCAGGATTCCATGTTAGGGCTTTTCTTGTGATTCCACCTGTAGCTCCTCCGGGGGCTACTGCCGGTCCTAAGTCCGGGTAAAGGAGGAGGGTTGGGCATGGGGTTAGCGACCCCATCCCATAGAAAACCAACTCGCTAAAAAAACGCTAACTTTAAGAGCTAGTTTATTATTATTTCGTTTTTAAAAATAATCTTTCAAGTTAATAGGATGAAATGAAAATACACTGAAGGGGGATAGTGAAAATATTTATAGCGTAGAAAAAACGCCGGTTTTTTTAAATGCTACTTTTCTCTCAAATTATGTAACATTTGTGACATTTATCAGTATAGAGGTTAAAAAAAAGTAGTTTTATATCAGTAGTAGTTATACGTGTTTGACTTCAAAATCCTGGGTTTGTCCTTTGATAGGATCTTTTGATACACACTTCTAAGTTATCTTATTACAAGGATGAAATAGCTATCCATTACCTCCCTATTATCTAATAGTATTCCAATTAAGATCAGTTTGTAACGAAGGCAACCTATAAATTGAGTTCATTTCCACAAAACTCTAACTAGATAACATGTTGTATTGTCAATTCTACTAATTATGTAATCTACTAATTTAATTAGAATAAAATAAATGACTTGCTCCCTTTAAACATGGAGTTGTAACTACCTCAATAGATTCATTTAGCAAAAGGTCGAATTGACTATGAAACGTTCATCTCTCCAGGATTATCAACATACACCATTTAGTCTCTCTTAAATATTGTTGCAATGTGATCTTTTTGAAGATCTATTAGTATCCATGTTGAAGTAAGTCTTACCTTCATTAGTTTATCCTAAGAATCTACTTTACGTGATCTAATACTTTTTAATATGTTAAATAAAAGAGTGAAAAAACTACGACTCGTCACATCATACAGTACTTGAGATCCAGTCGTAACGTTACACATCATACAACTGAATTCTATGGAAGATTGATTATTCTTCAAATATTGTTTCGGTTAAATCAAATCCACGTTAATATTGATTTAAGGAAACATGTAATCGGTATGTTTTAAGTAGTCATACAGACTGGATAACCGTTTCAGGGAGTTATAAAATTGATTTTTAATTGATAAACGAATATCTTAGACATTCTGAAAAATTCATATCTAGGACACTGATTTTGTCATCGGGATCCATCTGAATCCCATTATTGATTTTCACACTGAGGCATAAATCTGCTGCTTATCATTCAAAATTCAAACGCGTTATTTACTATGCTATTTACTTCGTTACGAAACCCTCCTACTTGTTCACCGGATATGATATTTACAATCAGTCGTACTAGCCATTATGTTCATTTTGGTTTTCACTACTAGCCACTATTCATTTTATAGTTATCTATGTAGTAGTGAGCTAGCAACAACCGAACGCTATATTTACTTTTAACTCAAATTATTGAACTGACCAAAGTTATACTTGTGCATATTACACACTCATTCAGTGTTCTAGAGATTAAGCGTCCATGCGCGAGAGCGGAAGTCCTGGGTTCGATTTCCTGTAGCATGATCGTAGATAGGCATTGCTGAGGAGTGAAAACTAGGACGAAACATCTGCCTAGTGCTTTCACGTTTCTAATTTAAACTATGAGAATAATTAATTGTTAATCGTATCTATTCGTTGGCCATGCACTAACTTATCAACAGACAGTTGTATTAAGAAAGACATAACTACTGAATGGGTCACAATTCCGCCTACCTAACGGAACATATGCCAGCGGTGAATAATGTTTTTTTTCTACTTTTAAAGCTAATTATGATTATATCTTCCCTTATTGTTCTCACTAACTCTGGAATGAGTAATTTGCTAAGTGGGAAAATTTTTTGGGAATATTACTTTTGATCACGAAAGTGAATAGAATTTCTCATGTATTTAACATGATTATGTCTGTTTATTTGTTATATATATATTATTCTCCTTTTTCGATTCGATGAATATATATATGTAGATATAATTTGCATACATGTTGTACGTGTGCAATGGATACAGTTTTCATGCTTCTACTCTCATTTTTGCCACATCAACCATTCCATTTCTACTGCCGTTACTGCTAATATCATCCTGAATCGATAATGAATCATTCAATTCACGTACAAACACACACACACACACACTCACTTGTTTTTCATACAAACACCATAAGGCGTCAAATCTCTCATTCACTCATTCAGTCAATTGGTTGGTTAGTTAGTTAGTCAATAATATCAAACATATTGTCTATTTGATAAGATGAGTTAACCTCTGTTATGATTATGCATAAAATAAATTAGGTCACCACAAATTCTTTGTCTATAATTTAAATTAATGGATTTGATGATGATGACGATGACAGTCTAATTTTATTTCAGAATCTGAAATCTCTGTAGACACACAGGGTTTTATGTCTTAAAGCTATGACCTGACCTCTAGATCATGGTTATATGTTCATATATATGTTCACATATACACTGTTATTAACATTTTTATTATGGATAATTCAACTAGAGAGGGTATTTTATGACATAGGTTGCAAATTGAATAATTATTGTTACTCGTAACCAGTTATAATCGTTGTTACTATATATGTGTATATGTATTTCTCAGATTACTTCTCAAATTACCATAAATATGACAAATACAATGAAAGATAATTTGGAATTTCATTCCAGGGTGTATGTGGCTGAACATGTCCAATCTTCAGTGAGTATGATCTATCCAGTCCCGACCGTTGCTGCTACCTTGACGTGGTGGTCGGGCTTGCCTATCGTGATGAACCAATCGAGCTATACTGGCTGGAACAATCGTTCCTCAAGGTCCTACTATGCCAGAAAAGTCGGTTGAAGAGCGGTAAGACTAAAAGCAGCAAACCCAAGGTCCGAAGGCGAAGTCGTACTGCTGACTGTACAGAGGTGTGACAGCAGTAAGGTGTTCCCTTCAGACAACCAGCATGATAGCGATGCTGCCTTCCCACAAGGAAGGGTGGGGTTAGAAAAGGTCGACCCTAAAAATGTACACTTCGCCTTATCCCACAGATATCCGTCTCCGATGGTAAGGTCCTTTGAAGAACGGAGCTAACACAAAAATTACCCACAAAAAGGTCGTGTATGACCGACCTCAAACAGTTGTCCCTTGGGCACTGTGGTCAGGCTCTCAGGTCATTAAGACCACTTCTAACCGAATTTCCTTTTCAGGTAACTCTAGACGAACCCTTCCACAGTGTGGCAACTTGGACCGATGCATATGTATGCCTGGTCCTACGTTGTAGCTGACTGACTGACTGATGATCTATCCAACACTTTCGAGCGTTTTCTTAAAAAATTAATGGATGAGTGCTGCATATCGGAATGTAGTTCTCACTATAGATTTCATTTCAATCGTCTGTAATTAGCCTCACTCATTTGCTTTGAATATGACAATGTAACACAGTCCAATATGCCAGATGAAACATATAAATATAGTCGAAATTAGGGCTAGAAATGAGATCTTTAATGAAAATCATGCTCCAGTATACAGTACTCATCTCACTAAATGAACTGAAAAAATGAACGAAATTACTGGATACAACAGACCTTTTGAACAACAATGAAAACGTTGTGGATAACTTCAGTGGTATGCATATCACTAATTGTGTTTGTTATCATCCGTAGAATTGGTGAAAGCTAAATAATATTGAACAACTGTTCTGAACTTCTGGTTCATGAGCCTTTAACTTTGCATACTCACTCATTACCCTCAGTCATTTAGTCATAATGAACGTATTAGACACTTCACAGCAGTCAGCGGAATGAGGTAATATTATCGAGATGGATATCAAAGTAGGGACTATAATATCAGTGATAGCAAAAATAAAAATAAATACAGAATATGATTTAAGAAAAACAAATAAATCTGGGAAACAAGAAATATATTATAATGTTAAAGCTCTACGATCTAAGGGAAGACAAGGACGGAATGCATCATTGCCACTGATTCTCAGGCATGTAATCCATCACAAGACGGATATAGAGGGCTTGAAGAGATTGTAGTATTCCTATAATTAAAATTTCTAACTGATCTTAGCTAGACCACCATTGAAAACTTGGAAGCACTGAATGACCATTTCGTCCTAATATGTGACTCCTTGATAGTGAACAACCACTACCTCTCATACATGAGTCGAACCTAGGACCTTCAGTCCCGATTTCCTTCTGCGGGATGGTGGCTGCGCACTATTGAGGAGTTTCGTACTAAGGTAAAACGGCCCTTCAGTGCTTCCAGGTTTTCAATGGTGGTCTAACTTAGACTGGCCCATGATTTAAATAGGAATATGAATTGCGGTAACGATAGCAATAATGGCAATAATAGTAGCGATTATTATTATCAGGAATGTAGCGTCAAATAAAAAGAAGTTGGATGTAGAGTTATGAATAAGAAAAATGTTGAAGGGGAACGTACAAAATTCGAACTAACAATCAAAAGACTGTATCGTAAGTCGAGTTAAACGGAGAAGATATATGTATCTTTTACGCATTCATAAGTAAAGTTTCTTTAAATTAATACCAATTGCTTCAGCTAATATAAAGTGTTATCTTGAGCCTTTTGGTAGATTACTAGGATCCTAATGTATTACTGAAAAAGTAATCGTTGATTTTCATATCATGTTCATAATCAATTAAGTTGGGAAATAAGGAGACTAGTAACGGATTTTCTAATGCCTTTTCTTAGCCGTGTCAGTATGCGTTTACGAGCGCATGATATTCGGGACTTGACACGCATGACATTGATCAAAACCCAGTGATCAATCAATTGTGATTACATCTCAGTTCTACAAGATGTTGGTCGCGGCTCGAATAGCTTAATGTCAAGGTCTCTGACTGTGAAGCTGAGTGACACGGGATCAAACCCGTCAGGGAGCACCATTTCCCTCAAGATTACAGGTACATCTTGCTGACGAGTGCCAAGTAGCACGAAACCCGGGTTCAGGGTTTCCTGTTGACCACCTCCAACCACCATCTTATCTGATCATATCGTGTTATGCTTTTAATTATCAAAATATTTCATCAATCAATATTAACCAATAAAAATGCTCTAAAATTTTCAACCAATCAGATTCTTTCAACCTAACTATCTGTTTTGTTTTTTTCCCCTGTTGTTCCATTGTTCCAATTATTATGTACATATATTACTAAGGAAATATGAACATTTACTAATTTGATTACTAATTAGTAAATTGTTTATTTCAATCAAATCAAGTTTGTAATGAAAAAGAAACAACCCCCCTTTCTTTTATCAAAATTTTCGAGATTTTATAAAATTTAATCAGATAGATACTACTTTACATAAGATAATTAACTGATATTTGTCGATAGGTAGTTTTTTTTTTATAGAATTTTATAATAATCAAGTTTTTAGAGAATTGAGGGAAAATAGGAAGAAAAAGAGGGAAACGTTTTCATGGTTTATTTTAAATTAATAATACTTACTTACGTCTGTTACCCCTCGTGGAGGAGGATAGGCCGCCCACCAGCATTCTCCATCCAATTCTATCCTGAGCAATCCTTTCCAGTTCTTTCCAGTTGTTATTCATCCTTTTCATATCTGCTTCTATTTCCCGACGTAATGTGTTCTTTGGCCTTCCTCTAAATTAATAATAATAATAACAATAATAATAATAATAATAATCATGAATTAGTTAAGTAATATTACATAAATCTTTTTCTAGAATGTTTGCCTGTTTATTCGTTTATCTTGATTGTTTAAAATTTAATACTGATTCAATGTTTCTGGCCCCCAAATACCCTGGCACGGCCGAGAGTGGGGAGAGTCCGCTCTTCCTCTCGAAATGCTGTCACACGGCCACGCGTATATAGCCTCTGACAGGGAAGTCCTACTCACTGCATTCTCGTGGCATTACTGTTGTTTACGAAATCGGGATGACGAAAAGCGAATGTCCGACGCTTTAACCGGGTTGGTGGACCCAGCTAGTTCGCCAAGGGGAGTTGGAAAACCCTGATTTCAAACCAATGGTGCACATGGGCTCCAGTATCCTGAGGGAACAAACGGCATATGAATCAATCGTTGGTCACCGGCTACCATGAGACTGCATCTCCTCACGATGCTCCATTGCCTTGTGGATCAGACCATTAGGTCGAAGGCTCCGGGTGTGCCCCCCCCGCGAAGAAACCACCTGCTTCTGTTTGGGCATCTGGGCAGTATCACAGCTCTCACACAAATCAAATGAGATTTGTGCTGCGCATGTATATCTGGTGCTTCCTTGTACCAATATTTATATGTTTAAATAAATAAATAAAACATGTGTGTGTTATCCATTATGAAGTAAGAGATTGTTCAATTTGTATGTTAGTCATATGATTATGATATAGTAGTAGTATATGTCAATCAATTGAATGAATCTCTTAAGATCATTTCACAGTGGTGTATATTTTAAGTTCTTCTTTATGCTATTAATCGTATGATACTAATAAGATAATTTTGTTGTATTTCAAAACTTTCCAATTAGTACTCGTCACATGAAAGACTATAAGAATCAAAACTTTAGGATATGCAAATATTACAAATCATGAAGTTCAAATTCGATGACTATTGTAGAAATTTTGTAAAGATTGTTGAATTACCATGATTTATATCACGAATTAATCTTAGTTTGATTATCATCGGAAGCTGCAAAGCATTGTTCAGTTGTTTTTTTCCTATTGTGATACTCTCCAACAGTGCTCATCTATACGACTTCACCTTGGATTAAAGCTTAGGACCTTCAGTTCTCGTGACGAACACTTAATTAATCTTCAGATCATTCTACTATCATATTTTTTCCCGATATTCAATGGTTGTTCAACTGAGATTAGTCCATGACGTAAATATTGGAAGTTCAATGAATCCCATTTTCGATCACTGAGAATTATTGAATTGTCTTCAGTTTTTTCCAAATATCAGAGCTTACTAGAGAGAATAGAATATGGTCAACAGTAATCGAATTCATATGACTAACAAGTAAATTGACCAATAGCTCAAAGGTTGGTGTAATTGAGTACTTCATTGGCTTATTGTATCTATACCCTCATAGTAGTACATGGTTTCTCAAAACCTAAGTTAGTCAATCAATTTTAGAACCCGATACGAAAATGTGGATAAGATATAGGATGTGTACTGCTGAGGATTCCCACAATAGGATGAAATGGCCGCCCAGTGCTTCCAGGTTTTTCATGATGGTCTAGCTTCAATTGACTCATGATCTCAACTATATAAAACATAGGATCTTGTCAAATGTTAAATAATATGTCAATGTTATGAATCATAAAATGAAGAGTTTTTCTCACAAATGATGAGATAATAAAGAATAAAATCAATTCGATCAATGTACTACTTCCTTGAATCTTACTAGTTGAGATATAATTAGGAATTAAAACTGGCGATTGGTCTATGTTGATAAGGTTATTTGCATACTTCCCATTTAAACAGCAACCCTATGATACAGTAATCATTGATTGAAGATAAAGTTCAGTCTTGATTCGACTGTTACAACATTATTTTAACTACGTTACTAGTCATCTTGTTAATGTCATCTCTTCATGCTAATATGTTATGACAGTTGTGGTCAACACATACTTATACCAAATTTCACTCTGGTAATGATTAACTTGCAGTCTGGATTTTCGAGTTGACTGTGTTATCTCGTTCAGAAACGCTTGATTTCAGTAATAACATAGAGGTTTTTAGTTATTAAAAGAGCTTTTTCAACTACAATCGTTATCTATCATAATGTATTATAACGCATTATAATGTAAATCCATTTATCATTACAGATGGTGTCATATCTTATTCAATGCCTCAAGGTGATACTATCACATATGGTCGACAATTATTATTCGGTTCACCTTATTCTACTATTCCACAAAATTTTCAAGATTTAACTTATGATGGTCAATTGATTGAATTAGAAAATCAATTAGTCGGTGGTATAGGTCAATTAATGGATAATATTGCCTATTTAGGCAATGTTACTCAACATTCAGATTCTCATCCAGCTCAACCTGGTTTTCATTTTATTGGTTGGAATGTTCCAAATAAAAGTTTACGTATTCTTTTTAAATTTGATGAAGGTAAATCTGTGTTTCTATGTAAATTGCTATCTTATTTTTTCTTGCAACCAACGTTTATGAGTTTTATTCATTACAAATTGCTGTTTAAGTTGTTCTCTGTGAGGTCTGAAGATTATTGGTTAGATTCCTGACCTAGTCGTTGGTGTACACTTCTGAGGAGAGTTTCGTACTAAGACGAACTAACTGTCCAGTACTCCTGTGATTCCTCAGTAATGCAATGGAAATCATGCACATATTTCATAACTCATCTTTGGGTTTTAATATTGTAGCTAGACAAAGGAAAACTGTGATATATTATCTAGCTTGACTTTGAAACATCTATCGATTTATGTCTAAATCCATTTTATTAGTAACTTAATTATCCCACTTCGGTTTGGACGCCTGAGCAGTATTCCATCCCTCATACTCATATTTATAGGGTACCTCTTTGTACTAATGTTTATACGTCCCACAATAGGATGAAACGGCCGTCCAGTGCTTCCAGGTTTTTCAATGGTGGTCTATTTAAATTTCATAACCTTTAAAACACTTTCTTCTGACTTATTTGTTTACTTTATTTCTGTAGTTCGGACTTTTATTTGGTTACGTATATTTACATTCGATTCTGTTCCATTGAAATCACGTGTATTTTCACAAGCTATCGTTGAATTCAGTATGGATGGAAAGAATTTTGATAAATCCATTGAAATTTCAACTAATCATGCACGTCTAATTGATCCAAATCAAACCAATCCAACACGATTATCTATATCTGATAATGATATACAATTGTCATCATCATCATCATTATCTAGATTGAAAAGAGCATCAAATTCAATGGACAATGGATTAATTCAAGATACTATAATTTATAATAATCATGAATGGGATGGTGCATTAGTGGTACAAATCCCATTAGCCAGTTATAGAGCACGTTATGTTAGCCTGACTTTAACATCAGCTGATTCATGGATTTTATTATCTGAAGTACAATTTAATTCAAGTAAGTAATTTTTATGAGTTTTTGTTGTTTTCATATGTATGTGTGTGTGGGATCATTAGTTTTCCTGGAATTGTAGTGGATATCACTATGTCAAGCCCTTATAGGTTATTCTGGCTTCTGTACAGACCAATTTATCCATTCTTCTATGGCCATACTATGACCCTGTTGGTTATTCGCTTATTAATCCTGACTTTATATGATCGCGTGTTAATTGCTCACCCTATTCGTTACGTGTCTGCAACTTATTTTTAGTCTGACCATAAATATTGAATTACGCTTGGTTAAACTGAGTTATCTCACTCACCTTCTCCATATTACATCGCTTCGTTCTCAGTTTTTCCAACGATATTTCTCCGCTTTCCTAAGCTTCGCTTCCTACACCCCATTTCTCTGACTGTCTGTCTGGATCAATGAGTGTACTAAGTATACGTATTCGGAATTCACTCTCGTATTGGACTTATTCCGTTATTCTGTGACGCGAACTAAGTCGATAATTACATGCGATGGTTGGCGACATGTATATTTCGATAACAATCATCATGCAATGTAACTGGAGTCAGATATAGGACCACTAAAAATGTACATTAGGAGGCCTATGACTGAAGTTAGCGTGCAACTTTTTTAAATTTCCATGGTGCCTTTTTTCAAAAAATAGCTAAGGTACTAAGTTTGTTAGTTATGAACATAAATAAATAAATGACCAATTAGATTATGTTCTAAAACATCCATTATTTCAAGCTGTTATGACTGTAGTAACCTTTCTTTACTCAACTACTAATCGATGATAGCTATAATTTCCTTATAAGTATTACATGTTCTCTCAACTGAATATTTGAGAGTGAGCTTACGTATAAGAAGTGAAGATTTACGAATTTCTGACCAGTAATCCAACCGTCACTATGGATCTCTCTCTCTCTATTTACCACTGGACGTAACTCCCTTCCCGGAATGCAAAGTTGTTATTCAAGGGCGTTAAAATGTGGAATGTTAAAGCAGCTAAAGGAGGCTACATTCAGATGACCTTTAGGGATGTTTTTAACAATAGGGACGAGTATAAGACAAATATGTCGCCAGAAAAGAGGAGTATCTTAAAGGAGATAGGGATATTGTTATAAGCATTTGAGATAGCTAAAATCTGAACTTGATATTTTATACATTTGTCTTCAAGATGTTGATTATATGCTTTTCTACATGACTTTACTACCTACTACTATTACATATGAATATAAACTTAGTTTTGTTAGATTCATTTAGTATTATTTGTTTGAATCTTCCCATCGATGTGTTAGGACTGCAACTGGTCAGTCTCTAATTGGCATATATGCATACTGTGCGTATTGCCTCGATATAGCCTTAATTCACAAGCATTGTATGCAAAGATGGATAGTGGCTAGTACTGGAATCCATTTTGAACGCATCTGCTGGATGTGTTTGCTTCTCGGAGTTGATATTTACACTAAGGGTTGTACACAATGATATTCTATACGAAGAAAGACAGATATGAAACATTTTTAATCTGATGGTTTGAGGGAAGATAAAGAGTGAATACACCTACTCCATTGTGATCGATTCTTAGCGGTTGAAGGTAGTAGGTAAAAAATTGTATTCGATCTCAGTTTTGTGGTGGTGGTGGTGTAGTGAACGAGAACAAAAGTGGGGACTACGGAATGAATTTGAACATACAATTACAGAACGACTTAGTAAGATCTGAGAACCATATATTAAGTACTTAATTTGCAAAATGTCAATAAATTGTCTCAAACTTGGCTGTTCCCTTT
>NC_031496.1:29470339-29544386 GCF_000237925.1 Schistosoma mansoni
AGGATCCCCCATCTTTGATTAGTTTTGTTAGATTTTTCTCGAATACTTTTCTCCATCTCATTGTTTTATTTATCCACCATATTTCTAAGCTTTAAATTATATTGATACATACATACAAACAGTACACAAAATATGGACCTTCGACGAATGATTGTTCTTTTTGTTGACCCTTTTCTTCTGAGTTAAATCTTAAGTTTTTGTTTAATTATTCTTTATACATTCAGAATTTCTTTTCTATTACCTTTGCTTAATGATGTAACGTTTAAGAAAATTTCTAGTACTGAGAATAATGTATTTTATTAGAATAGGAGGGGGGGTTGTGGAGATTTTAGTCATTTGAATAGTTGAATTCATGAGTCGATTTAAGCTAAACCATCATTGAAAACCTTGAAGCACTGGATGGCCATTTCGTTCTAGTATGGGATTGCTCAACTGTGCACATCCACTATAACACACATGGGACTCAAAACCAGGACTTTTGTTCTCGCGCGCGAACACTTAACCTTTAGACTACTGATTCGGAGTCCAATGCTGTTAATGTCTAACTTTAATCAACCTATGATCTTGCACAACCTCTCATCCAGGATGAAACGACCTTCCAGTACTTCCATATTCTCAATGGTGGTCTAGACTACATTGACAACGAATTATTACATCATTCATTGTTCTTTAAAAGTGTTTACCATTAAATATCAGTTACATTTATGTTCAATAGATCACAGACTATTATTGTTGTTCGACGTTATTTCATCATAACCGTTTACCATTTTTCTCACGATTTCCACTCTATCAAATAATATTATTTGTTAAGACTTTTTCTAATTAGAAAAAAAAACGTAATAACATTAAGGTATTTGTTAATTCAAAATGTTACATGTCAATTCAATCCTGGGAATCGGTAATGACTTTACACGGTTTTATGAGAGAATTCTGTTTTATTGTAGGAATGTGCAAACTAATTTTGATGCCTGTTGATTGTCCAAATTTAAATAGTTCAAACCAGGGGTGCGTTGTTTTTTTTAGTGCAGGTGAATACACACATGTACACATCCACACTGAACGGTGACTTGTACAATATCGAATCGTTAATTCACTTCAGTTTAAGAAGTTAAATGAATGATTCTTGATGTTCACGTTCTAAGAATATGTTACTGAATGTGATTAAAATTATATATGCAGACAGGTTTTATCAGCGGGCAGTGTCAACTAATGGATTTCAGCGAGATATTTTTATTACCTGATATCATCGGTTGATGAATCGATTGACAGAAGTTGAGGATTCGGACCATTGGATTGTGATTTAATCATCTAAAATTGAATAACAGCACTAACCACAAATGAGATTTAAGATCTCTTATATGCTTTTACTACTGAGAAATCCTAAAATGAATAAGGAACTAGTGTTCGATACAATTTTTTATTTTCAACGATTCCTCAACCTATATCAGTCTACATTGACATTTAACCTAATCTCCACAAATATTTTTCAAAAATTTCCCATTCTGGATAGATAGATTTTAGATAGCGCTATAATCTAAAACTCGGATTTCCACTAGCTTGTTCAATAAGTATTAAGGTTGTTGAGATATTCAATACTGAACCTATCCCTTTTAGAAAATAATCCTGTGATAAAATAGCTGTATTGAGGTGTAATCTTCACATATGATTATAATTCACTCTGGATCGTGGATGCACACTGCTGAGTTCCATACTAGGATGAAATGGCTGTCCAGTGCTTCCAGGTTTTCAATGATGGTCTAACATCGACTGATTCATTATCTCAATTAAAGACTTAACAATCTCCACAATCCCATACTGATAATTAATTCATTTCTTAAACCTTAATCTATCGATTGTAAGCAAGGATGGATAGTGGCTAGCAGTGGAATCCAGTTTGACGCAAGTTTCGTCCTATTCGGGACTCGTCAGCTGGATGTACCTGCACCTCAGAGTTGATGTTCACTCTGGGACTCGAACCCAGTACCTTTCGCTTCAAATACCATCGCTCTATCCACTCGGCCACTGACTCCTGATAGCCACTTGCTTGTGCGATGGGGTGAAGTTTAAATTCACTTAGTATTGTCTGTTTGAATCTTCCCATTGATGTTTTTAAGACTGCAACTGGTCAGTCTCTAATTGGCATATGTGCATACTGTGCATATTGCGTATCTATCCAGTTATACATACATCAGTATTGACTAAATATAACCTTTTCGTGTAAAAAAAGTTCTTAATTTTTCCTTTTCTTCATTGATTAAAGAGCAAATGTAAACGAATCATTATGTTGTTTTATTTCTATTATACCCTATAGCTATTGTACAGCCTCAATCTCTACTACCATTATCATCCAATGAAGAGATTAATAATGGTAATAAATCACTTGATAATGCTGATGATACTTCGAACCATTTAGATAATTCACAGAAGAAATTATTCAATACAGATGAAAATTCATTTCGTGCTTCTCCAATAATTGGTGATCATTCAGAAATGTTAAATAAACAAGATCTAAGAAACCGTAAGTCCTTTTTTTGGGGGGGAGGATAATATTGTTAAATGTTCATTTTTGGTTAAAGGTTTTTCGCAACCTTTTTCTCTCTATATATACATATATTACTCTGAGTGGTGGTGAGTGTAGATGTGTAAGGCATGACAATAGGCAAGAGAAATGTATTTTGGTACCTACATTAAATATATATAATTATGCGTAACCTCCAATCTTTCATTTACATCTTTCGGTATGTCCTACAGTCTGGACCATCTTCTCGTCTGATCTCCACGTGTTATTCCAACTCCATTTTTGATGTACTGAAACTCTTAATCCCATCTGATAATTGTAACAACTACAACATCACATTACTTACAAATAACCTTGTGAATACCGTCCACTAAGGATATAGATTAAGGTTTTGAATAAATTATGGAATTAAAATTAAATCCTACAGAGATATATTACTCATATTATGTCATTGCTTTTACTAACAATAGATCGAGATTATTATCACTCCTAATGTAATGTAGTTCTTGATTGTATGAATGTTTGATAGTTAAGATAGTGAAGTTTCGTCTACTAGAGTATTACTTTGTATATTTAAACTACGTTCTGTATGTTTGTGGTTTGAATAGTTAATCTTGAAGAGTTTATCCAAGAGTCCATGGATTTCATCAAAGCGTGAACTATTGATAGGGAATGAGATAGTTGAGTGTGTCAACCGATTTACTTATCTTGAAAATCCCACCAGTCTTAGCGGATTGATGTCTAACAAAATCTCACTATGGATTCAGAAGGATTATCTATGACGTAGGCGAGTTATCTTTCTCCTAACTAAAAGACGAGTTTACTGCTCAGCAGTTCCTTCTGCTTTATTTTATAGCTGTGTAACAAGGCCTCCAAAAGTAGAGGATACTTTTAAGTTAATATTATTTGACGATAGATTGTTTCGAGGCATTACTGGCATATTTGGGGACTATTGATTGAGTAATTCTGATGTCAGATAATAAGGGAATATTAGAAATAGGGCTTATGAGATAGGGAATCTTCATCGACTGGGGTGGTTGAGACATGTATTAAGTGTGCCTTGCCATCTTAATTCTTGGCGCATGGTGTTTGCTGCTGTATGTGTAGACTGGAAGGAACCTATGGGTGATCAAACCAAAACATGATATCAACTAATGAAGTGACTATTAGATTACGCAGTGTTTGTAGGTTCAAACTATCAGGTTGAGATTGGGTTAATTTTGTAACC
This sequence comes from Schistosoma mansoni, assembly GCF_000237925.1. Taxonomy (NCBI): domain Eukaryota; kingdom Metazoa; phylum Platyhelminthes; class Trematoda; order Strigeidida; family Schistosomatidae; genus Schistosoma; species Schistosoma mansoni. The sequence goes on from NC_031496.1 coordinate 29,474,086, forward strand.
AATGCGTGAAGAAATAGCGGATTCAAGTTTTGTACTAGCAGACATTAACTAGCAAGATGTATCTGGAATCTTTTGTGAAATGGTACTATCTGCAGGATTTGAACCCATATCGTTCAACTTCACAGTCTGAGATGTTAATAATGAGCTATTCTGGTCGTAACTTACATCTTATAGGGCTGAGATATTGACATTGATTGATTACTAAGTAGTGACAAATGTCGTATTTGTGTTGACCTTTAGTACTGGTCGTATTCTGTCGATTAAGTTACACTTTAATCAATAATCTAAGTGATTCAGTATCGCTTGTATTGTTTCAATGCTGGATGATTAGAAGCAGTGAGGCGAAAACCTTTCAATCTTTACTTTTATTTGCTTCTTTCAAACTATATGTTTGAATATTGAAGTATTCAATGTATGATTCTCATATTTTATTTTGTATTAGACAGTAAATTGAGTTCTTGATCATTATAACATGAATCAAGGTGTTAACTGGACAATTTTCCATTTAATATAAATCAACACCCAACAATATAAATATATTTAATCCTAGGGTGAACATCAACTCTGAGATGCACGTACATCCAGCTGACGAGTCCCAAATAGGACGAAACGTGCATCCTGGATTCCACTGCTAGCCACTATTCATCTTTGCTCTTAATTAACTTAGTTCTACATCGGTTATACCGACTATGATTACTTCAATCTAACGTGAATCTTAATGCTTATTATCTTTTAGTCTTCTTCATAGTCAACATTGGTTTATTAGATATTTAAAAACTTCTTTAGACTACAATCCTTTTGGAATCCTTTTTTTCACACTGTATTGAACGAAGACTCAGGTACTATGAACCAATTTATTCCATTCGTAATATATAAAAACATATATTAACTACATCATTTGGATATTTTCCTTCAGTTTTTCTGTACATACTCCATCATCCTTATTTTGTTGTCATACCGATTGCTTTCTGTTTTTCTTTTCTTCCTCATTTTATTTCAATCTTCGGTTGATAAGCATTCCACCTCCATTTCATACTACTTATATCTATCCGTATAAGTAGCATGTACCACAATACTATTCTGATCAATAACAAACAGCTAATTGGTACATGATAACGATAGAATTGTTACTAGTTTCTTTTTCCGTTTGTTTGTTTGTTTCATGATCATATTAACAATTTCTTACCCGCCCCCTCCCCTCATCCTATCACGTTTTACATGTATCGGAAGTAGAATTTATCAAACAGAAAATTTACTTTGATTCATCTGCTTTGGTTACATGTGGTCAAATTAAGAATAAATGTATTCATTTGTTTATTCATTAATTCCTCTGTATTACATAATGACATACATATGGAAATATTCCTACGTGTATATATATACACATAGTATTGATACATACTGCATATGTCTACTACTAATCTTGCTATTCGTTTTTCTTTTAATCTAATTTTTTTTTCTTTGTGTAACGTCCCTGTTCTTCTCTGTCTCTCTTTGTGTGCAGTTTCTTCTCTCTCTCTCTCGTTTATTCTTTGTATAATTAATTAAATTATCTTACTAATAAGCATTAAATGGGTAGGTAGATATAGTTTGTTAATGGCAACAGTACACTTGATCAATGTTAACGTGTTTATACATATAAAGAGTTAAATGGACAACACGTTGGGAGTTTAAAGTGAAAGATATTTGGTTCGAATCCCTACGTGAACATCAACACTAGGGGGCCAGATACACCCATGTAACGAAACTCACTCTATGAATTCCACTGTTAGTCCTTCTGTCTAGCTCTACCTAAAATACTTGTGACTTAAAGCCCAATATCAAGGTAATCCATACAGGATGCATATATGCAAAATGACGGATCGATTACAGTCCATTTTATTAGCAGGAGGATTCAACAACCCTTACAAATGAATCAATTTGATCTAATTTCTTTTCTTCTCATTCAGCTCCCACCAGAACCAGTGTTTGTTTGTTTTAATCACGGGTTAAAACAATAATCATGATTTTGATGTAGAGGTTTTGCGGAGATCAGTTTGATTTGTTGATAGTATTCGTCGTGAGTTTAACTTAGTTGGAGATACTAGTGAAAACCAATAAAGATCGAACAGCTGTTTTATTATAGTATCCGATTCTCCAGCAGTGTACACTCAAAAGTTCACTAGGAAATCGAATTCAAGATCATTGAGTCTTGCGGTGAGTGCTTATCTTCTAAGTAAACTGAGGAAATTTGATAACAATTTTAGTCTTCTTTTTATAAAGTCTTTATATAAAGTTATGAATATTGCGTTAGTGATCTAGTTATACACTTCCAGTACTGTGTTAGTTGAAAGAGCAATATACACAATCTGTTTATGAAATACAAATCCATTTACCCATCTTTTAGAATTAGAATTTCAACCTGTGGCTTGGTTGGAATCCAGATGCTTTTGTCAATAACTCCATCCCAGTACAAAATATTATATATATATACCTGGAAGCATTGGAGAACCGTTTCGTCTTAGTATAGGGCTCGTCAGGAGTGACCCAACACCATGGAGTCGAATCCGGGACCTTCAATCTCGCGCGCAAACCCTTAATCTCTAGACAACTGAGCCGACATTCAACAGTTTTAGTGTCTAACTTCAACCAATTCACGATGTCACGCGATCATCTCCCATTGTCTTCAGTGCGTAACCGCCTTACACCCGACACGATTCAACTTCACTGGTCACGGCTTCTCACAAGATCTCCGAGATTCCCTCTCGAAGCTAATCAGTAGTGAGTGCGTGATAATTTTCAGTTTGGAATTGTGGATATTGTTGAGTTCTATTGAAATCATGAACTGGTCAGGATGGTCGCACGAAATCGTGGATTGGTTAAAGTTAGACATTTAAACTGTTGGATGCCGACTCATTGGTCTAGAGGTTAAGCTTTCGTGAGCGAGACCGAAGATTTTCGGTTCTATCCCCCGCCGTGGTAGGGTCGGGTTGCACACTCTCAAGGTGTCCCATACTAGGGCGAGACTGCCGTCCAGTACTTTTAGGTTTTCAATGAAATTTAACAACCTTCAGAACCCCAAACTTAAACATGTATACGTTGTATATTTAGAGAAAATATTTGATGACTCAGTATTTAACCTTGTAGAATACAAATCTGAAGCCTGCTTCGTATACTTTATGATTAAACATTATAGGTGTTATGAATGGTTATAGATGCGTGCACATATGACGTCCCAGTGTTTTCTGAACTTACACCCCTATTTTGACGGATGTCTTTACGGATGGGTGGATGTTGATGATGATGAGTGAGTAGTGGGTGATGAAACTGTTCAGTGATGTTTTCATGTTATTGTTGTTGGCTCTCGTTATTAATCATCTCTTACATATCTATATTAAATAAAGACTACTATGATTACTGTTTAAATCGGAAATAAATTAATTTTGAATTAGGAAGTATAAACAAACACGAAATCAACTATTGATATACTTGATCTTCATCATCATCATCATCTTCAAGTCTTGAAATGTGTGACTGACCCTAGTTATTTCTCCCTCTCCCTCTCTCTCTTTTCCAAGCTATTCATCTCATCTCATCTCATTGTTATTTCTATAATTGCGTCATTTCATTGAATATTACATACTTCTGTTTTTGTAATGTAAGTATCTATGTGTTTTTGTATATGTATACATATAAATCGGGGTGGTGGTGGTGGTGTATGTATGTGTGTATATATATAGTTATTCACATTATGAAAGACTCCCTTTTAACAAGAAACTAACACGAAATCCCTTGTTTTTGCATATTTTTTTATTGTTAGGTGGTGGTTTTTCTTTGAAAAAACACACTTAATACAATCTAAATGAGAAATAGTTTTAAGTAGTGGATTATTATTCAATCTCTCAGACGTAATAACAGGAAATTCAATAATTGAGCATAAACAGATTGAAATTGATGAGTGGATTTGTTTGAATATTATGTGTGTGTGTGTGTGTAGCTGTACAATCAGTACAATGATAATGATGATATAGATGTTCAGTATTTATTTTCCTATCAATCTACTACTTCAGGTTTCCTAATTTTGTAAGTTAGAGATAGTGGATCAGAGTAAAAGGAATATAAGTATCTTACATATTGAAAAAGAAAGTTTTATGACAAGATGATAAGGTTCTTCTTATCAAGAGAGAAACATTATTTTGGAACATTATAAGCTGAGATAGATGGTAACTAACAGTGGGATCCAGGATGCGCATTTCGTCCTGTTCAGGACTCATCAGTTGGGTGTGCCTGTATCCTAGAGTTGATGTTCACTCCGGAACTCGAACCCAGTAATGTTAGCTTGCAACGGCATCACGTTATCCATTGAGCTATTGAATCCAGAAAACCGCTATCTTGTTCAAATAACCGATACAAAAATGAATTATGTTGCAACATTTTCATTTTACTCATTTATTCAATCTCATGCATTCCATGTTAAAATGTACATTTCTTCTCGGTTTATTTGAGAAAAGAACTTTCAATGTTAAGATAAGGTTATCATGATTTAGGGAGTTGATGTTCACTCTGGGACTCGATGCAGGTACATCCAGCTGACGAGTCCCAAATAGGACGAAACGCGCGTCCTGGATTCCACTGCTAGCCACTATCCATCTTTGCTTATAAATATTGACTTATTTCTAATGCCAATAAGAAACTTTGATTCTATGATGTGTTGGCCAAGTTGAGAATGAAACAGTATAAGTCACTGATAATATTAAGTGAGCTTCAAGTTGATATCATAAATTAACTAATGTATAGAGTGAAGATTATTAGATTTTGACTAGTTACTGGTTGAATTCCATGATATTCATTGTGAGACAATTACCCTCCCCCCTTCAATGCGTACAATTCTATATATGCACTTATGAGTCCCCACTGTTGCTATATCGTTCCAAACTATGTAATGAAACATCTATCCAATGTCCTCCACACTTGTTTTCTTTTTTTACTTTTTCAACTAATACCAGTTCACAATGAAAATCACATTCTCAATTAATTCAATGGTGATTCTCATTTTTTCATCTTACGAATGTTGTCAGCCATCTATATATATATATATATATATATATATATATGCAGTTGTTATTATTTTCTCTTCCAAAGACAAGATCTAAGTAGTAAAGATAGATAGGTAGGAAGGAAGGTAAGTAAGTTAGTAGATAGAGATAGATAGATAGGTAGGGGGGTAAGCAAGCTAGTAGATAGAGATAGATAGATAGATAGGTAGGTAGGTATGCGGTTAGATAGAATCAAAAATAACAAATCAACTTTCACCAGACGATAAGATAAAAACTCTTTTCACATAAATGTATGTTTCCACACATCAATGTGAGTAAACACCAACTCATAGATAAATCTAAATATTTTTCTCCTAAGTAAAACAGTTAAAAGCCCTAGTGGGGGGGGTAATATTGATGACGTAAACAGAAAAAAAGTCCATTACCCGTTAAAAAACAACATGTCATAGTGTGTGTGTGTGTGTGTTTGTACACTTTCAAGTTTTACATGTTATTTCTGTCTATGAGCAGTAACAAAGAAATTTTTTATCTGGAATATATGTCTACACTTGTTTACAATAATATACGTTTTAATCCTTTTTTTTCTTTAAAAAAAAAGTGTATTAAGAAATATCAGAAGGGGTTTTGTGGAGATTTAGTATTTTTAGTATTTAGTTGAAAGCGTGAGTCAATTGAAGCTAGACCATCATGGAAAACCTGTAAGCACTGGACGGCAGTTTCGTCCCACAATAGAACGAAACGGCCGTCCAGTACTTCCAGGTTTTCCCTGGTGGTCTAGCTTCAATTGACTCGCGTTTTCAATTATTGAGAAATAGTTTCGAGTGAAAAATAAAACTGATAGTACCCAGAAATTTTGAATTATGATTGTATACTACTCATTAACTTAAATAATAATTCCAGTCATAATTAATACAAGAACTGACATATCTCATATTGGCGTACCTATTGTATTATGCTACCTGATTCAGTTACGCGGGATACGGGATACCAAATCTAATATAGAAATGCAAAAAATAAAATGTGTAGGAATTTTGAATTACAAGCCTCTAATGGTGTCGTTAGTCCATAATTGTTCACCTGTCATTTGAATTTGAGGTTGGATGCAAGCAAAGGGATGTGGTAAATATTATTTATGAAAATTAGATATGGAATAATCTCAGTGATTGAAATTTAAATAATTTCAACGTTTCGTTCAGCAAACTTGTCTGGACAAGTTCTCTTTATTCGGTTCCCAATTCCTGTCAAACTATTCCTTCAAATATTGACGAATATTTGTATAAAGGGATGTTGTATATCTATACTCCCCTAATCCATCACCCTTGGTCAGGTAGCTGCTTTGACTGACATTGCTAATTGCGATAGTACTTAATATTATAGACTGGCTCATACGTCTTGGTTTGAGCTACTCTATATGTTTATCAACCTACCCCCCATGTCCACTAACATTGAAAATCAGAATAGGCGATAGTTAGGCATGTGTAAAACATATCTTAACCAGTTCAATCGATGAACTTCAGATTATTCATTTCGAATTACTCAATAACATCTCTGAATGTATTTCTATAAGTGGTATGGATTCGAATCTATATGGATAAAGAGAAAAACACTAATATGAATGAAGCCTAGATTTCAAACAGATCTTCTTGATAATCATTACTACTAACTCTTATTGTTTCCTTTCTAATTTCTACACATACTTATTATCTCCAAGGTTTTTCTTCTTGTTAAAATGAGAAAAAAAGAGTTGGAAATCAGACAAATAAAAATGCGACAGATCAATAAAATAAAAAACAAACAAACATTCTGAATAGAAAGAGAAATAATGATATTCACCCATAGTCATTAGTACAATAAATTAAGTCTTATTAGACGGTTCTTTTTTTTTGTTCCTTCTTATTTCATCCGACTTGTTAATATATTAGAAACTATTCATAACTTTAATGATGTGTGAATATGTTAATTGAGAAGGAAAAATGAAGTAATGATATAATATATATTTCATTAATACAATATATTTTGTATAAGTGAAATCATGAGTCAATTGAAGCTAGACTATCATGGAAAACCTGGTGGGAAGCACTGGATACCGTTGGATGCCGGCCGGCTCAGTGGTCTAGTGGTTAAGTGCTCGAGCGCGTGACTAATAGGTCCTGTGTTCGAATCTCGTGAGGCGGGATCGTGGATGCGCACTGCTGAGGAATCCCACAGTAGAACGAAACGGCTGTCCAATGCTTCCAGGTTTCCCATAATGGTCTAGTTTCAATTGACTCATGATTTTAACTATAAAATTACTAAAATCTCCACAAAACCCGCTTCTGAAAACAATATATATTTGAAGTAAATAATCGTTAAAAAAACTTCTTGAAACATATTTATGGAAAACGAGGTATTGTCATTGTTTAATGATGAATGGTATTCGCAGATTTGGAAGAACTGAAACTCCTTGCTGGGTTCGAGGCTGCGTCACATCTGTGATTGTGGAGCTGGATGATCAGAATTCGGATCTGCAAGAATAGCATTGGAAGTATGTTCTAGTGATGATGGATGTCAACTGTGGTGTGTGCCACTGATGTTTATGGATATAAATAGTATGTATCATCGATCGAAAGTGAAATGCCTGGAGGCAGAAGATTGAAAAGATCGAAAAAGAAGAACGAGAACAAAGAATGATTAGTGTGGAGATGAAAGAATAATAAAGACTGAGATGATTGATTAGTATTTGCAAAGGGAACAGCCAAGTTTGAGACAATTAATTGACATTTTGCAAATTAAGTACTTACTATATGGTTCTCAGATTTTACTAAGTTGTTCTGTAATTGTATGTTCAAATTCATTCCATTGTCCCCACTTCTGTTCTCGTTCACTACACCACCACCACCACAAAATTGAGATCGAATACAATTTTTTACCTACTACCTTCAACCGCTTAGAATCGATCACAATGGAGTAGGTGTATACACTCTTTATCTTCCCTCAAACCTTGAGATTAAAATTGTTTCATATCTGTCTTTCTTCCTATACTATATCCTTATCTACAACCTTTCTTCTATATATTACCACCACTAAATTAACTACTTCTATGAATTCGGTATTCATCTTGTTGTGCTAACGAGGTATGGCAACTTGGACCGATACATATATGTGCCTGGTCCTACGTTGTAGCTGACTGACCGCTTAATATCAGAACATTGATTCATTTGAATCATTATTCGTAATGTGTTAATTTCAGATTACTACAAACTGAATGTTACATTCAATCCGTGTATCGATAAAGTGTTGTGACAATAACACGGCCATACAATAACTTGATTTTGATATGGATATTACCCTACCCTGCACAGTATTCATAACAACCGATAGAAAGAGGAATAGGATATAACCAAACAATATTACTTTTCTGTTACACTGAAAAGAAGTTTTTACTTTCATTAATTTTCAATAAATAACTTGCAAACAGCAACCTCTTATATGTTAATTAGTTACTTTGGTGATTTGTTACATGTATGTATCGTATTTGATAAGAAGTCATTGATTCATATATGGCTACACTTATACGTTTCATACAAGTTTTATGATTTGTTGACTTGACAGTTAACTTGTAGCACCATATTTAACGATATCCGTAGGGACAGTTATGAATAGTAGTGCATGAATTTATGTTTCAAAAGAGCGCTCTTTATGTGATCAATATAACATACTCTACAAGAGTAGGCAAACTCATAGATTCAGGCATCAACTTTCTTTGGTTCAGATCAGTGTGTATCTCTAAGTTTAACGAATATGGATCGTTCTGATCAATGATGTGTTCCCTCTGCTTACTAAACGAATTTTCCTGAATAAGTAACTAAATATTTAGCTGTATATGTATCTAGACGTATACAGAAGGCTCGTCTAGCTTTCGCTAACTTGCGTCATTTATGGCGTAGGCGAGATGTCCGTCTAGCAACCAAGGAACGAGTTTACTGTGCAGCAGTTCGTTTCGTCCTACTTTATGGCTGTGAAACATGGCCGGTAAGAGTAGAGGATATTCGTAGGCTACTAGTATTCGATCATAGGTGTCTTCGAAGCATTGCTCGTATATCCTGTGACCACGGGGTAAGTAATGTAGTTGTTAGGAAACGGGTATTAGATAAGGATGGCAAATCGATTGATGAAGTAGTGAAACTTCATCAGTTGAGATGGCTGGGACACGTGTTACGTATGCCCAACCACCGAATGCCCCGACGTGCAATGGTTCATTGTGTAGGAGTAGGTTGGGAGAAAGCTAGGGGCGGCCAGACCAAAACGTGGCACAAATCCATGAAGTCACTGACAATTGGACTGAGCCATGTTGGTAGATGTAGACTACCTGGTTGGAATCCGTGAGATGATAGCAATCGATGGTTAGAGACCTTGAATGACATGGCTTAAAATCGTTTGCAATGGCGAAGGTGCATCCACTGTTTGTGTCCTGCCAAATTCTAATCTTCTGAATTCTTCATGTCCCTTTCTTTTTTTCTTTTCAAATTTATTTCACTCTATTATATTCCTTCAATAACATCTTCAAACCCTGATCTTTCAGATGACTGCTTAAACTCTTACTACTTCTACCACTATGGTATTTGAATCGACAACCGCATCTCTGTGCTAATGTTATATGGCAACTGGAACTGATGTACGTATGTACGAGGTTGTACGTTGTGGCTGACTGACTGACTTACTGTATATGTATCAATTATTACAGATTTTTCTTTCGTTTTTTAAACAAACATTTTTTCTTCTTTCTAGCTAATAAACCCATGAATCCAGAAATTCATTCACCAATGAGTGTAGGCAATGAGAAATCGCTTACATCAAATCATGAAATTCGTTCAGCTGAAGAAAATCTTGGTAATCATAATGAAAAGTATTATTCTGCATCTTCTTCATCAACATCAATCTCATCATCGTCATCATCATCAACGCAATTATCTCAAATTATTGTCATTGTATCTTATGTACTAGGCGCTATACTCTCTTTATTCATCTTGCTAGCTATAATTATTATCATACAAAGAAAATGCAAACATTATTTACATTTTAAACATCAATGTTGTAAACAATTAAAAGTTGAAACAACAGGGGGAATTTCATCGAATCAATCCGGTGGATTTTATTCACCAATTTCTTTAATTGGTACTTGTGGAAGTACTAATCATCATCCTCATGGAGTTAATAGTTTATTGAATTATAATGTTGTAAATACAATGAATATACCGGAAGCTGCAAAACTTTTACAATCTTTGTCTACACTATCACCTAATACAAGAACAACGTTAACAACTACAACAACAGATAATTTTGTACATAATAATAATAATTGTTTACCGAATAATAGTGGAAATGTTGGCGGCGTCGGCGTCGGCGTCAATCATGCTGTTCTACATCATCCAAATAACATATTACAATATACTGTGAATAATAATAATAGTAATAATTTAGCCACAGAAAATAATTCAATCATTGTAAAGAATAACAATAATCGATTATTCGGTACAACATGTGCTAATGGTATTGCTGGGGTTGGGGATGGCCGTATAAGTAAATTAGATTATGCATCTACAATTGGTCAACCCCTACCACCTCCACCTCCCCCCTCACTACCAAATGGTTTATTACTGCCTTGTATACCTCAAACTGGTGTTGTTGTCGGCGGTATTGGCATGAACCATCATAATCATCCTGGAACAACTGATCAGCATCATCATCAAATCATTGAACAACCAACAAGTATGTATATACAAACTAATGCTGCTAATCGATTGACTACTACTACTACATTGGTTGGAAATGATTTGAATAGTTTAAATGGAATGAGTAAGTCTTGACTTATGTTTTTCGTCGTTTTTCATCACAGGCGCTATTGTTTCTTTTCAGTAGTACTTTATTTATTCCTGTTTTCAATTCGTCTAGCAGAAAAAGATAAATGGACCGGTTGGTAATTCATAGCTTTTCGACTTCTTTAGAACAACACAATGGGAATCTTTACTTCTTTAGGTTAATGATAACTGATTTGTAATTTTGTAGATTTCCTCATTTTTATTAATCATTCAACTGGGTTTGTTCTGGTTAGCGTTTTTTTTAGCGAGTTGGTTTTCTACGGGATGGGGTCGCTAACCTCATACCCAACCCTCCTCCTTTATCCGGACTTGGGACCGGCAGTAGCCCCCGGAGGAGCTACAGGCGGAGTTTGTTCTAGGACTTTTCCTATAAAAATAATGACTAAACACAATGATAGTATGTTCAGTTGTGAGAATTGATTTTATCTAGGTTCTTCACATTGTTATACAGATCTGACCATTTTTAATTACTGTTATTCTTGTTTTATGAACCACAGCTATAAATATCATATTTGACCGTTTGTGTTACTTAAAATAATTTAAGTAGTATGAAACTATAGATATATTGAAGCATTCATTTTAGAGGGATGGTAACGGTATTTCAGAAGTGTATTTTTCTCATTGAATTTATTCAGCTAAATAACTTATGGATATTGAGATTCAACCGCTTTAAATTAATGATTTCGAAAGTTAAATGCATGTACTCGGTGCAGTAACTAAATTTTCTTTTACAAGATCTTTTTTTTTAACCGACGTAGCCTAATCCAATCTTAACCAACTATAGTTTTTATAACTAGTGGTGGTTTTTGGTTATTTACTTACTTACGCCTGTTACTCTCAATGGAGCATAGGCCGACGACCAGCTTTCTCCAACCCACTCTGTTCCGGGCCTTCTTTTCTAGTTCTATCTATTTTTTGTTCATTCTTCTCATGTCTGTCTCCATTTCTCGGTGTAATGTGTTCTTTGGTCTTTCTCTTCTCCTTTGGCCTTCAAGATTCCATGTGAAGGTTTTTGATTGCGGTTATCATTAAAAATTGGTGGTAAGATCAATAAAAAATTTTTTCGCTTATAGTATCTGACTCTTCGACACTGATTGTTCATCACTCTGACTGAGACTAGATCGAAGGCGGTATGTGTTTCGATGTACGTGAATTTGGGATGCAATTATCTCATATTTTCAACTTAGATTAGTTCGTGACATAATTAAAGGACAATCTAACATCATGTGTAATGGTTGCTGGACTGAATAATTTCTGTTGGGTTTTTTTATCCATGATATCTCAAGCGAGGGGGAAGAGATGTTATCAAACCTAGTTTTACAGTAACAGTGATTTCAGAGAAATATTCCGTTTGTACACATACTGTTATCAGTACACTTTATTTATCGGAAAAGAAAAGATATCGAATACTAATATTAGTTTCGAATAATGTAATATGTAGCTTGCTTTGTGTATCGTCCCATGTCCACTGTTTTTAACGTGTTCTTGTTACATCATCATGGTAACCATGTTACATTCAAATAAGGCATATATTACATTAATACAGTACAGCAAAAAAAAAGAATGGTAATGGTAATAACAGAACATATTCGTGCATACCCACATAGAAGGACGAACGATACACCATAGTACTGCCTTTTCCTTTTTTCTCCATGTCCCTCCTTCATTTGAAATCGGTAATCTTCATTTCGGTTACATACTAACAAAATATACGCATACTTTACAAACAAATAAAAACATACACATCATTTATATGCATATACACATTCATAATTGTCTTGTTTACATGTACATAACTGTGTACCAACATGGATTGATTTTCTCTTGTAATACATGTGATGATATGTGTTGTGTATAGATAATTTTATGCCGAACTTCGTTATTCCACCATCGTCCACTACAAATGTAGGCTCAATGACAAATTCATTGATAAGAATAAATAAATATATTGTTACTAATACTTATCACCAATAATGATACAGAAGACAGTTGAACACAAGATAGTAGAAGTCTGAGAGATTAGTCTACAGTGTTAAAATTTCAAGATGTATTGATGAGAAACTGTGAACATACAAGTATAAAAGAAGAACCAAGCAATGTTTATTCATCAGTAGAACAAAATAGAATATATCCTTTATCACAACAAATTTCATCAGTTTTCCTAAGAAATAGTTCTGTTAGTAGCCATAGTAACAGTAGTAGTAGTAAAAAGCAGAGAATAAACATTAAAATTAGTTATTCAGAAACGATGACCACATTCTATACACTGGTTAACGGATCATAGTATGAATAGAATGTGCATATTTAATTTATACTAAATTTACAAGAAAATGCGGTGAGACTATAGTTTACGGACGGACCAATCGTATTTAAGATAGTAGGTCTTGGATTTTGGAGCGAAATTCATTCACTCATTTGGCTAAATACCATGTTGGCATTATAGCTGAGGAAAACATTGAATCTAATTCCTGACCCTAACATTCAACTGTAAATCCTGATCCCAATTCTTCACACTAATATATAATCTTCATTTAACCCTGGTAAGTAGATGGACATTTCAAGGTCATTTTAGCGTTGCTCAAAGGTCGTCCAAATGAAAACATAACATCAGTCCATTAAGTAGTTCACTGTTGAGCTAAACCATGTTGTTAGTTGTAGAGACAGACTACTAGGTCGAGGTCTCCGTGAATTTCTATAATGAGGTTTTAGAGACAAATTAAGCAACATGACGCAGAATAAGTCTTCAGTGGTCCAAATGTATTCATTATTTATGTTCCTTTCTTACATTTCAAAATTACTTTATACATGTCATTCCTCTGACTAATTCTTTCTCTAATCATATTTTCTATGCCTAACATTTTATATTACCATTGTTATTATAACTACTTCCATTACCCTAGTATTTGTCAGAATAATTTCATCTTGCTATGCTTATATGCTGTAGCAACTTCAGCCGATGAACATATGTACTAGGTTCTATGTTGCTTATAACTGACTGACTAAAAACAAATGAACATTTTTAACCCATGATGAGGCTTCATCAGTCGTCTTATCCATCAGTGTTGATAAGACTTCCAGGACAAGTGGAACTAGCCATGAGCTTAACAGCTTTATTACCTATGATTAGACCGTACGTTGACGCAGAATAGTCATGAAGAGTCATTTTACAGTTGGAATGAGAAGGAACAATTGCGTTTCGAACATTTTCACAGTTTGTCAGGGTCTTTACCAAACAGAATCATACCATCTATAAGATCTAAGTTAATGAAAGAGTCTTCCGATAGGAAAAGTCAGACGAATCAAGAGTTACTTTTAGAAGCATGTTTGTGACAATGAATAAAGAAAGTCGAAAGTACGTAGTTCTGATGAACTCTACTTGGTATAGTTAGTGCTGATGATGGTTTGCTGTAAGCTAGGTCTTGACAGATAGTGTTCGCGTTGTGAGTTTCATGCACTTCCTTGACACATACTTCACTAATAAACATTGTTACAAGACCTGTGTGGGGACGAAGTGATATATCACTATCTCAAAGAATATGACTACAGTTGAGCACCAGTGTAAGTATATTTATGAATCCAAATCGTATCCAAACATAAATATTTGATCTATACATTTATTTTCAAGTCCAAAACTCTCCCTCTCCTTTCCTATCTGTTTCACTTTGCCCAACATCATTACTCACAATCATCTCGCATAATTTTTTTTATTACTCCACATTCAATTTACTCTTCTGACTCATTACTTTATTTTATCCGTGCGAATTTACACATAGTGGTTTGCCATTATTGTTTATCCAACTTACTTACTTACTTACTCTTGTTACTCCCAATGGAGCATAGGCTGCCGACCAGCATTCTCCAACCCACTCTGTCCTGGGCCTTCTTTTCTAGTTCTATCCTATTGTTGTTCATTCTTCTCATTTCTGTCTCCATTTCTCTGCGTAATGTGCTCTTTTGTTTTCAGGATTCCATGTGAGGGCTTGTCTTGTGACACAGTTGGGTGATTTCCTCAATGTGTGTCCTATCCACTTCCAGTGCTTCTTCCCCGTTTCTTCCTCCGCTGAAGTTCAGTTTGTTCTCTCCCACAGTAGAATGTTGCTGATAGTGTCTGGCCAACGGATCCGAAGTATCATGCATAGACAACTGTTAATAAACACGTATCTTCTGGATGATGGCTTTCGTAGTTCTCCAAGTTTCCGCCCCATACAGTAGAACTGTCTTGATATTTGTATTGAAAATTCTGATGTTGGTGTTGGTTGACAATTGTTTTGAGTTCTAGATGTACCTATAAAAATTATTGCTCTGGTTGTTAAAAGGTGCATTGGCCTCATGACTTCCGAAGTAACTCGGTTTTCATCATGAGGCGTCATAATTCTTCCTTCAACTCCCAGGGCAAAGTTTAGATGGTTTGAATAATTTTTTAGCGTTTTTTTAGCGAGTTGGTTTTCTACGGGATGGGGGTCGCTAACCCCACACCCAACCCTCCTCCTTTATCCGGGCTTGGGACCGGCAGTCGCCCTCAGAGAAGCTACAGGCGGAGTTTATCCAACTTATGGGTATCATAAATTACTTCATTTTAATAATATGAGCCTATTAAATTCAACTAAACAAGATTATATTAATAACTACCGTTATTACAGATTTTTCAAAAGAAAAAAACATTGACATATTTGCTTTGAAAATTATGATAAGCTACTACTACTACTACTTAGTGACACTTATACTACTTAAATTTAACAAGTGATATTGGTCACCTACAAATGTCTTTCATTGCTGTTCTTTACTTTAATGAAGAATATCCTCTGTTGTCCTGGTTTTAATGTTATTTTAATTAAGGTGTTGTATATTCTAACTTTTCCTCCTGTTCTCCCTCCTCTCTTGTAGTTTTCGTTGTACTACTGGTCATTGTATTATTTTTAAGTAAAACACCCAAGGGAGAAAAGAATGGGAGAGAGGGGGAGGAAAATTTTTGTAGTTGAGAAAGTACATAGAAAGATGATTAGTCGTCTCCCTTCAGAAAAATAGGAAAACAACCAAGAGATAAGTAAACAAAGCATACAGACTATAAATTCACTTTTTAATAATCAGTGTACATAAGTAATAAGCAGGTAAATAAATCGTATAAGACAGTTGTCGATACTCAACTTATGTTTCATTTCTTGTCTGGTTGTTTTTTCTTTTTCCAAAAGATACCCTCTATTTGTTGAGTTGTAGAGGGTAGTTATTCTAAGACAATCAATAAAGCTGTAATAAGTAGTAACTGTGGTTAAAGATGTTTTAACCGAAAAGTTGTTGTCATAACCAATTTACTTACGCCTGTTACCTCTCGTGGAGGAAGGAGTATAGGCCGCCCACCAGCATTCTCCATCCAACTTAACGACTATAAATATTAATAAATTTTTATATATATGAGAAAACAATGATTTATAGTTATTGTCTTCTATTCAAACTGATGATTATAATCTCTTCCATACAACATATCTGAGGTATAAAAAATATGTAAGGTTGTGAACAGTTCAAAGGACAATGGACATTTGGAAAATGGGTTACAGGGGTAGTATATTTCATTCCTTAGAAAGACAATATTTTCCAGAAAAATGAGAGTTGATGTAAAACGATACATGATAAGAATCTTACATAAAACTGTTCATTCATTTGAAGAATAATTGTGTTCCATGAAGGGAATAGAGTTGAAAACTGATGTGATCCGCAAAACTAGAAGCCTGAACAAATTACGGAAGCTATTTTCGGGGACGTTAATTCATTTAATTCAAAGCTTGTAAAACTGTAACATTTACTTTTGCCCCTAGCCTATTCTACAGATCATAAGCTTTCGTTTGATGTATAATTCATTGCCATAGCATTTTCTGTTCTAAAGTTATTGTCATTTTGACGTAATCTTTTGTACCCTATTTTCTACTATAATTCCCCAGTTTTGGACATGATTGTATTTTCCTAATTATTGTACGTTGTGGTCCGCTTAGTCATCTATTTATTCATGTAACTTTTCACCCTAATCTGAATTGGGAATTCGAGTGCTAGATCGGGGTTGGAATAAAGTGATTAGTGTTCCAGCTGTCTTTGTCTTCTCTCTCTCTCTCGTGCTTGCCGACCAATCAGGGATAGAATAGTTTTCGTCTCTCTACCCCCACTTCGAACTCACGCATATTAGCCTCAAGGTTAAGCCAGTCAGCCTATCGTGTCAAGGTCTTAATCTACATTCATTTGAAGAATAATTGTGTTCCATGAAGGGAATAGAGTTGAAAACTCTATGTCTACAGTTTCTACCTAGAAACCATGGTAAATGAATTAAATAGATATTAGGCGTATTATTTATTTGATGTGTCTATAGTGGTAGTTAAATCATTAAGACAGTTGAGTTTCGATCGTTGCATTGCCAGTTTCAACCCAACTTTGTATATTTTTCTTTGGTCAGCTGGGTGTTGTCGATAGTCTTCATATATCTAATGTATGGCTCAAAGATAGTTTTGGTGGAGTTTTGTTCCCTGAGTTGGTTGGTTTGGTCGTGGAGCTTTCATCGTTATTCTGAACAACATCATCAGCGCAAACTTTAAGTAGAAGTGAAGTGTTCGAATTTCTCCATATACAGCTCACTGCTTTTCCTGTAGACCTCGATCTTGATTGGCTATTGTTGACCTTTAACCTGTCACTGTTCGCTTTCCTATTTTGATTGTATCTCCCATTGATTCGAATACTTCACTTCCACCTGAAGTTTGTGCTGATGGATGCCGTTCAGAGTAACGATGAAAGGTTCATGACCGAAACATCCAGCTCAAAAAACAAAACTCTATCGAAATCATCCACCTGAGCTACAAATCTTTTTTACCTTCTCAAAGATGGTTACCTAAACCTGTACTCAGTAAATGAGTTACCATAATACTTATTCGATAAAACCATTTTTAATACTATGATGAGAAGTCATTTTAGAGATTGTTCAGTTCGAATGCAATTTTCCATGTCACTGACTAACTTTAACTAGATAACCCGAATACTGGTGTGTGAATACAGGACCTTCAAGTCTTTTGGTGATTTAATCACTAATACAATCGTACATGTGTCTGACTTCGTTAATGAGTTTCATATTAAGGTGGAACATCTGTCTAGCGATTCTTAGTCTTTAGTGTTTGTTTAGTTAAAGTCATTTCGTAATATAATCTACTTGTCAGTGAATGAACGTCTGGAAGTACTACTAACATTATTTTATAAGCAAAGATGGATAGTGACTAGTAGTGGAATCCAGGTCGCGCGTTTCGTCCTATTTGGGACTCGTCAGCTTGATATGGCTGAATCCCGGAGTCGATGTTCACTCTGGGACTCGAACCTAATGCCATTCGCTTCAAATGCCATCGCGTTAACAACAATGGGAAGATACAAGCAAACAACACCTAGTGAATTTACATTAATTTATTTTATAAAATGTAACGTAGTTATCTTGAATAGTTTCTTTGGAATCTAGACCGAGGCAAGTGGTTTTCTTAGGAGGCCACCCTTCGAGCCTTTGACCTAGAAGTCTAATCCACAAGGCAGTGGAGCAATATTAGGAGATACAGTCACATGGTAGCTGGTGACCAACAATAGATTCACACGTCCATGTGCACCCTTGTTTTGGAATCAGGTTTTTCCAACTCTCCTAGGTGGATCCTCTATATCCACTAACCTAGTTAAAGCGTCGAACATTTTCTTTTCATCCTCTCAATTTCGTAGAGAACACTCTCACGTCAAGAAGGAAGTGAGTAGGACTTCCCTGACGGTGTCTATATATGCGCGTGGCCATATGAGAGTATTTGAATGAGGAGAGTGGACTCTCCCAACCCTCGTCCATACCAGGGCATTTGGGAGCAAACGTTTTAGGATTATTCACTAAACTGTTGGGTCACTACTTGTTCAACGGATTTAATATTACTTTTAACTTTAACACTAATTATTTCATGGTAATGCGCGACCATCGTCCATTGGCTGAGGCGGATAAAATGCCTTACACTCGACAAGGTTGAATTCCATTGATCACAGTTTGTTACAAGAACTCCAAGAATTAAAAAAAACTTGGACTAATGCATATATTTATAAATATCTTCTCTCTATCCATTTTTTAGGTCCTGAATATGCTAGTGCATCTATATTCGGTTTCACACCGCCACCATCGGATCTATCAGATGGAGCATCTATTCATTGTGGAGAGAATAATAATAATAGTGGTAATAATAATATTCCATCGAATTATTACCGTCCAATTATTTCAAGACTTGGTAATAATCAACATTATCCAATATCTGGTTTGACGTCTAATTTAAATCCCAATTACAATGGACCTCTTAGTACATTATCGAATACAGGAGGACCAACTTATGAAATGCATACAAAAATGCATATTTTACCTAATGACATAATCAATAATAATAATAGTAATAGTGAACAATTTTATTCATCAACCGTAAACCAACCAAATGCTGCAACAGGATTTTTATTTCTTCCACGTTCACAAATTGGAAATTTTGGAGGAGGCGAAGGTGGCACCATAATGAATCGAATGTCATTTCCTACTAATCAATTTCCACAGTTAAATCATAATGGATTTATATCTGTAACAAGTGGAGATTTATATAATATCTATCAAACAACTGGAATAAATCTACCAATTCAATCAAATTTACAGACATCTCTACAACAACAACAACAACAGCAAATGTACTGTCAACAACAACAGCCAAATGAATATAAGGTAAGCAGATTATTGTATTAAGATTAACAAGTGTTCACTATCATTCATGTTTTTTACTAAATTCATAAGGTTGTGTTTCAATTAAAGATGATGATGTGCAGTTCATCTAAATGTACTTTGTACACATTCTAAATGAGATAAACTATAGTTTTGAAAAAATCATCCTGATTTAGATCGAATCCCTTGAAAACTAATTTTGAAGCTGATTATTTTTATCACGGGTTGACATCAGATGGTGATCTGTTGAAAGTGGAGAACATTAGATAGTTGTTTGGTTTCAGTATTGTAAGCTACTACGCACTGACGATCAACTCCAGCGTTAGAATTTTAAAAAAGATTTTGAGGGAAGAACGTAATCTTTAGATCAGTGATTCACACATTTTTAACTTAGGGGAGTTCGTAATATTTGGTGAGAGTCATTTTACAGTTGTATCCTCTGCTCCTTCGTTTTCAGTTATTATTCAACTATGATGGTCAATCCGTGACATAAAGCATCTTCAAAATTTAACCCATTTTCAGAAACTTTCCCATCAAATAAATCATGAGTCAATTGAGGCTAGACCACCATGGAAAACCTGGAGGCACTGGATGGCCGTTTCTTTTTATCGTGGGACTCAGCAGTGCGTATCCACGGTCCCGCTACACGAGATTCGAACCCAGGACTTATCAGTCTCGCGCGCGGGCACTTAACCACTAGACCACTGAGCTGGCCGGCATCCAACGGTGTTAATGTCTGTTTCTGGATTTCGTTTTTATTGTCGTGGTAACATTTACTACTAAGACATCGAATTACAAGAGTTTCCATGACTGTGAGACTATCAATTTCTTTAAGATCATTCATACACATAGTTTATTATTGAGTGTAATCTAGCAAAGCACTAGATCAGTGGTCTATCGGTTAGATGTTCTGGCGCGAGACTGGTAGGTCCTGGGTTCGAATCTCACGAGGTGAGGTCGTGGATGCGCACTGCTGAGGAGTTCCACAATATAACGAAACGGCCGTCCAGTGGTTCCAGGTTTTCCCTGTTGGTCTAGCTTCAATTGACTCACGCATTCAACTATGAAAATACTAAATCTCCACAAAACCCCTTCTCTTCAGTATTATACATCCACGTCTCTGCCAAGAGTCAAACTCATTATATTTAGTCTTCGTGGCAGGTGCCTAGCCTGCATATCATTAAGCTGACATCCAATTATCTACACTTAACTGTTCTTGAATTAATATCTACATTTGCAATTATCATCAAGTAAAAGTCATTTGAATCCAGTAGGGAGCGATCACATTAGTCTTGTAGGCTTTATAGTCCAATTTCTTAACGACTGGTATTTTCGACTTATTCGAAACTTATTTCACTGTTAATGAGGGTTTAGATTATCTCGTTGTTGATATTCAGGACTGATATAAGTATCATACCTGTCGAACTAGTTAGTGGTTAATTAAACTCAGTAATGTAGTATGGGATAACACATTGGCGTTTGAAGCAAAAGATGACATGTTCGAGTCTCAATGCGAACATCAATAATGAAATTCAGGAATAACTATTTAGAAAGTTCCTAAATAGGGTGCAATGAGCATCTAGAATTCCACTTCTATACTCATAATCTATCCATTCTTTAAATGAAACTTATTTTAAATATTAAGTTTCATTCCAAGTAATTAGCCTTGTTTGTTTTTTCTTCTATTTTAATGTTTTGTAGTTGATTAAACAATCTGATGATAATACAACATGGCAATTAGCATCAACATTATCGAATAATCGACAATCAATGATTATCAATTCGACACCTCCGCAGATATCACCATTTACCGAACAATGTTTGGATTCTTCATGGACTGGTACCGTAAATAACAATAATAATAATAATAATAATAATAATAATAATAATAATAATAATAATTCTCATAGAATAACAAATATGACAGATACAAATATAATGGGTACAATGAAAGCTAACTATTTTCTTCCTATTATGAATACTTCCTATTATGAATACTTCAACTACACTAGATAATAATAATAATAATAATAATAATCCTAAACATGATGAACAACAAGCTGCACAGTCATATTTTCTTGCAAATCATCAACAAGGGAAACAGCAACAAATTACTTATCCTTCATTTCCTCCTCCACCGCCAAGAATACTTACTTCAATAAATTCAGGGATAATATCAACTACATCACCATCAACAACCATTACATCACAGACATCATCAAATGAACTAAATTTCTCTTGTAGTAGTCCAGTTAGTGCAACAGTGGCAATAACAACAATGTCAACAGAATCTGGAGCTACGAATGGGGATGGAGGTGGTGGTGGTGGTTATACAATAATTGATGAAAATACAATATCTGATCCTCCTGTACCATTTTATTCTGTATGTTTATGAGATATCACATTGTATGTGTAGAAATTAACACTAACGACGACAACAGTCATAATAATAGTAATAGTAGCAGCAGTAGTAATGAATAACACCTTTTCAGATTTATGTATTACATAAAATACAAACATTTATCATACATATATGTGTGGGAGAAATCTATGTGTATATTTGCCTTATTTCTAGTGTGAACAGGGAATTCACTTTGATACATGTATGATATAACAAGGTAGTTCTCTTACTGGCTACTGCAATTCATAGTAATAATAATAGTACTATTTCCCCCCCTCCACCCTATAGGGGTGGGTGGGTGGGTGTGAACTAAAATATTTGTGTTTCTACTTGTACAAAATAAGTTTTCGTTTGTTTTTCTTTTGAGAGAAAAAAAAGGAATAATTCGACATAAATTCAAACAAAATTTTGTTGATTTTTTCTTCTTTATTACTGCCAAATTATTCTGCCAAATCATCATCGTCATCTACACACCATCATTGAATCTTATTTATCTTCTGCCTCGATTAAAATAGGTTTGCATACTTTTTTTTTCAGTAATTGTCTTCCATGATTCCCACATACAAAAAAAGAGAGAGAATGATTATCTCATTTTCATTTTAAAGAATAACAATCTTTTATCCCCCGGTGGTTGTTACTTTTTTTTAAAAAAAAAAGACTGGATGTATGTGTATCTTTGGCATGTTTTTTGTTTCCGTGGAAAAGAAAAATCAACTAAGTTGAACTTGCAAAAAATTGGATTATATGTCATTGATTGACGGTTTCTCTTTCACAGCTATTCTACTATTATTACTACTACAACTATAACTGATTTCCCGATTTCTAAGATATTTCTCTCTTGACTTGAATGAATGTCAATTGTCTATTCTCAAGTTGTGCATGTGTGTGTTTGATGAAATTCATCAGTATGTGATAATTTGATGAATATTAAATTCCATAATAAAAGTTGTTTCTATGCTGAAATGGCCCCCCACCCATCCCCCCAACTACATTTTTTTCCGAAAGAATAATAATACTACTGAATTGGAATTAAGTATATTGATGACTACTAACATGGACAATTGTGTACACAGATTTATTCTTATTCATCTTTAGTACATTTAACTAATCATCATTTTAATACCGTTTATCGTTACATAATACATACAAATACCTATGTACAGTACATTTTTTTCTGTCTATTTGTCTAATGCTTTATTGGTTTAATCTGAGGTTTTGAATAATAAACAAAATTTGTTAAACGTTTCCATTTGTATATGAAGTCTGTGATTAAATAGATAATGTTTAATTGTTGTCGTTGATGTTGTTGTGGCCGATTGATTAGAAGTATATTTGTGGAACATATTAAATGTTTATTTGTTTGTTTGTTTGTTTTCAAATGCTTGTATGTATGTGTATTCACACATAGGACATTCATCCCGTTTGTAAGTCT
The DNA here is from genome assembly GCF_000237925.1 of Schistosoma mansoni. NCBI lineage: Eukaryota > Metazoa > Platyhelminthes > Trematoda > Strigeidida > Schistosomatidae > Schistosoma > Schistosoma mansoni. Next base: position 29,497,550 of record NC_031496.1, read on the forward strand.
CATCACTATCTCCTTTCTATCTATTTCCCTCTCTCTGCTATGTCTTCTTGTTTGTATTTCCATTGGATTCAATTATTTATTTTTTATTGTGTTAAAAAGACAAAATTTGATCAGCGGAAAGAAAGGCGATATCACTGGAAATTGTGGTGTTTGACTGGGAAACGTAGTTGCGTAGGGTATTTTCTCCATGAAGTTTTCTCCCTTTTTTTTCTGATGTTCAAAAACGTCGTGTTGATATTTTTCAAACAAAAAAAAAGATTATTACTCGCATAAATTGATATTTATTTTGTTTTTCTGACTTTTCTGGGTTACTGTTACTAATGAAACTAGGGATTTAGCTTCGTGTGTGAGGTAAATATTGATAAACATTTTGCTGTCTGAAAAGAGTAATTGTCAAGTGCTGTTGTAGTGTGGTCTACTTATACCCATATAAGTAGTATATGGTGATGGTCAGACATAAAATGTATTTTAGCAGAAGATCGTTAAGGAAAGAACAGGAATGAAGCGTAATTGATATGAAAATGCATGAACATAAAATCAAAGAAGATGGATTGATATTTACGGAAGGAACAGTGAAGATTGAGACAATTGGTTGTTAATTTGCAAATTAACTGTTTGCTGTATGGTTATCAGAATTTAGTGAGATAGTCTGTAATTTTTGCTTAAATACATTCGATTGTCCCAGTCGTGTTCTGTTCACTACAGTGTAGTTATTCAAAGGATTACTTTTCTCACTGAATTTGGATCATAAAGATAATTGCTTATAAACTGTAATGGTAACCATCAAAATTGTTTCAGCAAACTAGTTATAATGTATCCATAGGGCACTTATCTTTGCCTAGCTCCTCATTCAGCATGTTCAGGATTCTTGTTTATATATAGTGATATTCTGATGGTTAAGTTTAAGCATAATACTGTATCGATCAGCAACAAAAAAGGGGTTTTAAAGTCACAACATAAATCAAACTAAATGTTGACTATGAACGTGTCATGCTTAATTTTATTGGAAAAGACAATTATTTACAAACATTTGGATTGTTGAGGGAAGCGTTCGTCTATGATTTGTTTCAATTATTTATTTAAACACATAAATATTGGTATAAGGAAGCACCAGATATATATGCGCCGCACAAATCTCATTCGATTTGTGTGAGGGCTGTGATACTGTCCAGATGCCCAAACTGAAGCAGATGGTTTTCTTAGGGGGCCAATCCGGAGCCTTTGACCTAAGTGTCTGATCCACAAGGCAGTGGAACATCGTGAGGAGATGCAGTCCCATAATAGTCGGTGACCAACAATAGGTTCATACGTCATTTGTTCCCTCAGGATACTGGAGTCCATGTGCACCCTTGTTTTGGAATCAGGGTTTTCCAACTCCCCTAGATGAACTCGCCGTGTCCACCAACCCGGTTAAAGCGTCAGACATTCGCTTTTCATCCTCTCAATTTCGTAAACAACAGTAATGCCACGAGAATGCAGTTAGTAGGACTTCCCTGACAGAGGCTATATATGCGTGTCCATGTGAGAGCATTTGGAGAGGGAGAGCGGACTTTCCCTACTCTCGGTCGTACCAGGGCATTTAGGTGATTATGACTTTGTTGTAAATAAATATAGGTAATTACAATATCAAATGGTATTATGTTGTAATTGTTAGAGTAGTCACTCAGTCGAGGGTGCATCTTCTGTCTCGTTCTAATTTAACATCGAGACAGTTAATGCTGCTAGTAGAAACACAAGGTACAAATCCAGTTGGATTGGTCAGTGTTTCAAAACAATACGATACGACTACCATTATCCTATGTTGCTGCCAGAACAGTTGTTGAGATTAGTAAAGCTAGGGTACATAAAATTACACAATGGAGGAAGGGAAGAAATGCTGGATGGGTAAGTAACTCATTTATTTAACTATACTTACAACCATAGAAAATTACTTAGAGAAGGATTATTTGTAGTCACATTGATAAGGACTCTGTTCAGTAATTTCTAATTCAAGACAGAACACCTGACAGGTATTCGAAATAGACTCATTAGTAATGAAAAAAAAATTCCATTTTACATTATAAATAGTTCATTAATTTTTTTCTTGATTATCGAGAATCTTCAAGGTTATTTCGGAAGACCTTGAATTCTGTGATCCTACATAAATGAACCTATCCTGGTTATATTTCTGTGCATGCCAGACAAGAAGTTCAACGGTGAAAAGAAGTATGGCAAGGAGATGGGGATGATACGACATCATAGATTACAAATAGATGAAAAGATACACCTACGATGTTTGTTTAGATTTTGGATTATATCATCTGAGATCTACAGCCATCGGTTTTTGTCATGCCGAGGGCCATTTCTTGAAAGTCTACATATTTCTACATAGTTTGGTAGACAAGTAACTTATAGTGTGTTTTAAAAATTCAAACGTTCCAGCTCAGAAAATGGATTCACCAAGACTGTTGTCCATTTAATATCCTTGCAGTCACTGTGTTGTCTCTAACAATGTAAGTATCACAAAGTTTAGATGTTAACACATAGTGAATGAGGATTACTTGCTCTGACACTGTCCTCTTATCCAACCGTGGATAATTAGGGGACTCCATTAGTAGAACTTCGATCCAATCAAACAGAGGCCAACAGTTTTTGGATCAACATTGAATACCAACTGATCCTGACATTTGGTATGTAAGAGGATTGATTTATATCTTATCAGTGTTACTGATAAACTAAGCCACTTAATATATTCTTCATGACAGCACACGTAGATTTATGTATGAGTGAATTAACATCGTGTAGTGGCGTTGAAGTTATCGATTTCGCTGCGCGTTCGTATGTCGGGATCGCCAGTTATGTAGTGCCGTGCTTCGATAATAGTTCACTTCGATAACCGTTATTATACCAATCTTAACGGTGTATAAAATCAGAAGGAAAAAGGAAGCGGCAACTACATTTTTATTGATAATCGATGCAGACCAGAAAGCTGTGGGCACATGAGCAAGTGTAAGCGAGCGAAGCAAAGATGACGCATAGTGGAGATGGCTGGGAAGCTAACTCGAGAGCGAAGCGAAAGATAATGCGTATTGGAGATGGCGGGGAAGCCAACTCGCTATGAGCAAGCATTAATCAACATTTATAGTCAGACAAAAATGAATGACAGACATGTGATAGGTAGGATAAGAAGTGTGCACACACATACGCTCATATAAAAAAAAATAGTCAAGGTCAACAAGCGAATAATTAACAAGATCGAAATATGACTCATAACGTTATAGGTGAATTGGCTTGTCCAGAAACTAGAATAAGCTATGTAGGTGTAATATAGTACACTACGTTACACCATTCCCCACAATCGTGCCCCTCCTTTCTTAGTAGTTAGGTAATTAGTCTGTTAGGTTGACTCTAATTGGCGATTAAGACACTTGCTTCCTCATTTAATAATGAGAAAACATTAGAACAAGCTTCGCTCTCTGAAGATCTATTTATAGTTAAATCCACAAACTGCAAGAGGACAAGGCACAGAAATTTAGGAAATGCAATATTCACCGAAATAAGTCATTTAGTTGTGGAAAATTGAATTCAAAAGTCCCTGCTTAAGTTACAGTAATTTCATAATAGAAGATATAACGACAGCTTATAGATTAGGGAAGAGCATGAGATAAGAGAGTAACGGGAACATGGGCCAACTGTCAGTAATTGTGCATTAGAAAGCGGTGGTAATGATGTCCTAAAAATAAGTAGAATAGAGTTTTTCGTTCTTTATTGTTCTTGTTGTAACGGATTCAATGCCCGAACTTCATTGACAGATCAGCAGGATCAAGCGTTAAAGAGGTACAAAATATGCTACTAAATTGAACTCAGCAAAGTTGAGGGCATGGTTGTGGTGGATTGATTCATACCATTTGAAACTAGTGGCTCGTCGAAGTACTGGACTACTGGACCTCTAATTTACAACAAATGAAGTTCGCAAAATAGTTTATAAATATCTAGACTAACTTATTACCTACATTTCTCTTCAATAAACTGTCTTCACGTGTTTTTTTGACGAAATCAAATCAAAGAGAAATTTTATTGCTTTACAAGTAACTAGAAGTGGCTGGGAAAAAAATCACGATGAGACTATAATTTATGGACGACCTTTCAGTACGCTAAACTGACCTTGGGAGTGTCCACGTAATATCTAGGAACAAATAAGGGTTATAAACCTTAGTGAGGAATTAGAATTATGATTTACAGTTGATGGTTAAGGTTGGAAATAAGATTTACGGTTTCCATCACGAAATAACACCAGCTATAATGCCAAAACTCTATTTAACCAAATGGATGAGTGAATTTCGTGACAAGTCCCGAGAACTGTTATAATATATCTGATTGGTTCGTCCATAAATTATAGTCTCGCCAAAATTACTTTTGTGCTTAAGTTCAGTAAGCAACATAGTGTACATAGCGGTAGCTAATGCTCAAAGTGAATAACTTAGTGGGCATTCATTACTAGTGCTAACGGAAATAAGGAGATACAAATTGGCAGTACTTGGAATCAGCGAAATTCATTGGATACAAGCTGGATAGCAAAGGCTAGATACGGGAGAGATGCTTCTGTATTCCGATCACGAAGAGGAAAATGCTCCACACACTCAGGGAGTTGCTCTAATGCTGTCCAGAGAAGCACGAAATGCACTTGTAGGATGGGAATCTCATGGATCCAGAATTATCAAAGCATCATTCAAAACAAAGAAGGAGAGGATCACAATGAATGTTATCCAATGTTATGCATCCACCAACGATAGCAAGGACGACGATAAAGATCAGGTTTGTGAGAGACTGCGATCAATCATAGGTAAGTGCTCAAGAAAGGACCTCACCATCCTGATGGGAGACCTAAATGCTAAAGTCGAAGTGGACAGCACAGGATATGAAGATATAACTGGACGACATGGACTAGGGGAGAGAGAAATGAAAATGGGGAGAGATATGCAAATCTATGTGCATTCAACAAATTGGTTATAGGTGGCACAATATTCCCACACAACCGCATACGCAAAGCTACATGGGTCTCACGGGCATGCGCTGACTTTGTATATTACTCCTGTCAACAGTTATCGTCTTCCATTTATTCTTTGAGAATGACCTTCACCAAACCACATCACGAGGCAAGCCTTAACTTTGAATCCGGATGGGAAGCGGAAAAGTGGAAGGCCAAAGATCATATTACGCCGGGAGATTGAAGCAGATATGAAAAGGATGAATAACAACTGGAACGATCTAGAAAGGATTGCCCAGGACAGGGTTGGATGGAGAATGCTGGTGGGTGGCCCACACTCCTCAACAACTGATGACTGGCGTAAGTAAGTAATTGTACCAAAGATTGCTTTACTGTACCTGTTTGTTTAAGTGTACCAAAAGCACACATTCTCCCGTTGTCCCTGACCTTGCACGAACTCGCTCACCTCAGTAGTTCCGCTTGTAAGCTTTGGCACGATCTCGGTGTTCTTTCGATACCATGAAATCGCCAACAAATATATCTTATTACAACTGTAAACTGCGTTCTGGGTTTTGGCCTGCGGATTGATCCAACCAAATACCTGGCACGTAATCTTCATGTCGTGGTGTTCATAGTCGATCGCGACTAGACGCCAACTACAAGCGACAAACAGACTCAACACGTTGACTACATTTCTCGACAATCATTACAAGATAGACCTGTCAATACTTCCAACTGCTTGTTAAAGCAACTTTTACCAGTGAGACGTCCAGATCTCATTAGAGAAACTCGTAGATAATTTGGATGTATACTCAGTGCTATACGGAAAGGTTGGGATGCTAATCTGAAACGTAGATTTCCTGTCTATTTTTAAAAGCGGGATGAATTATCCACCACTCCTGATGGTATTTTGTGTTTAAATGATCGTGTTGTTATTCCTCTTTCATTGTGAAATCTGTCCTTGAAGATCTTCACAGTGAACATTTAGGTGTTGAGCAAGCGAAGTCCTTAACAGGGGTCAGATGTTGGTGGCCAGAGGTAAATGTGGATAAATGTCGTACAGCAAACAATTGTGAAAAATGTCTGTGATGATTAGGAGTATTTGGATTATAGTATAAACTAGTAATCCCAGAAACAACGCAATTTAATCAAGAAGTATTAGATGAACAAGAACGAATGTATTGTATTTGGGATTCGAAATCAAGCAGTCATCAATACAAAGGAGTCATTGGTTCATATAAATACCACAATGTCATAAGTTGAAAATTCAGCCTTCGAAGTGGTCTACATGGTCAGTATTGTCTGAGGCCTAGCAGAGAATTTATGCAGGCTATTGTGGTCCATTTCTTGGCAAATACTACGTACTTGTAGTTATTGATTCCTTTTCAAAGTGGCTTAAAGTTTTTTCACAACTTCACCAAATTCTAACTTCACATTTCAAGCATTAAAAAAGGTGTTTAGTCGAGAAGGGGTTCCCATGGCGTTAGTGATTGATAATGGCTCTCATTTTGCTGCGGATGCATTCACCACCTTGTTGAATGGTATAGGGTGCAAACATCTGCTTACTGCTCCCAGGCACAGCTGAAGGTAAAATTACCTGTGAATATATTATAGGCGAACAATCTCCTGCCAATAGACTCTCTAGTGTTCAGCTTCTATTTCAAGAAGAGAATGGTGAAAAACTTGTGTTGATCCTGAATTTGAATCTTAATCAAATGATCTAATCTTATTTTAAGAGCTATAACTATGATATGAGTTACTGAAACGCTATATTGTGGGATGTAATACCCATTGTCACTGAATGGAAACTCGCTAAGAAGGCACTCTTTCACCATGAGAACCACTAAGTTCGTTGACAGAGATAGTGTTAAAATTCCAGGGCTGAACTCTGTTCAGTAGTTTGAACCTCTTAATATAGCTCTCACTCAATCTTCAGAATGGACGTTATCGATACCATAATCTCTCGAAGGTCATTCTCAAAGAATAAATGGAAGACGTCGTCCAATTATAACTTCATATCCTGTGCTGTCCACTTCGACTTTAGCATTTAGGTCTCCCATCAGGATGGTGAGGTCCTTTCTTGAGCACTTACCTATGATTGATCGCAGTCTCTCACAAACCTGATCTTTATCGTCGTCCTTGCTATCGTTGGTGGATGCATAACATTGGATAACATTCATTGTGATCCTCTCCTTCTTTGTTTTGAATGATGCTTTGATAATTCTGGATCCATGAGATTCCCATCCTACAAGTGCATTTCGTGCTTCTCTGGACAGCATTAGAGCAACTCCCTGAGTGTGTGGAGCATTTTCCTCTTCGTGATCGGAATACAGAAGCATCTCTCCCGTATCTAGCCTTTGCTATCCAGCTTGTATCCAATGAATTTCGCTGATTCCAAGTACTGCCAATTTGTATCTTTTTATTTCCTTTGCTATTTGATTAGTCTTCCCTGCCCCCTATATTGTCTGGACGTTCCATGTACCTATAAAAATTGTTGCTCTGGTTGTTAGAAGAGTCATCGGTCTCGTGACTTCCGAAGAATCTCGGCTTTCATAATGAGGCGTCATAATTCTTCCTTGAACTCGGAGGGCAGAGTTTAAATTATTTGAATGATTTTAGAAAGGTTGTTTTGTACGGAATGGGACTGCCAACCTTATGCCCAACCCTCCTCCTTTACCCGGGCTTCGGACCGGCAGAAGCGCTACAGGCGGAGTTACTGGTACAATTTGTTCTATTAATAATTGCTTCCGTTATGCCAATCGTTCTCTCTCCATAAAAGTAGTTCACTACACACTTTTGTGCTGAACCGTGTAATCATACGCACTCAAAGTAATACTCAATTTCTAAACCATAGCAGCTAAGGAATGTGCTAAATATTTTTCAGGATGATATATGAACTTTAAAGATTCACGATAAGTGAAAATGTTGAACTTCTTTCCAGATAAAGTCTTTCAACAGCCCAAGACACAGCTAGTGCTTCTCGCTGAGTTCGCGAGTAAACTTGATCAGTAACAGTAAGCTTGAGTAAAACACAGATAACTGGTCTACCTTACTGCTCTAAAACTGCACCAATATCCACAGGTGACACATCAGTAATAAGTTAAGAATGTACACTAGGTAAGTAAGTTTGAAGAACAGCATAATTCTGAAGGAACTTTAGTAGATTCATGATGAGTCCTTCAACAGGAGGCTTGATATATTCATAAGGACTCAGGATACTATTTCACTAAAATTCATAAATATTCTTCATTTGTCTGTTTAATATATCTAGGATTCCTACCTAGAGGCCTCGGTGAACTGCTGTTACTAGATACGGAAGCCTGTCAAATGAAAGCTTCTATTTCGTCCCAAACTACCAGGACATTTGGTCAGACCGGCAAGTATAAAATGTCTTAATTTTTGCGTGAAACAGCGATTCACACAAACTTCGCGTATCTTTTACTGTTGAGTTATTCTCAATACACTGTTTTGTGGACCCCACCAAATTTTTAATAAGGACAGCGAGGTTCAGTAGAGTATTTGGTATCCTCGGTCAACTTACGAAGTAACAATAGAGCCAACGTGTACACTACAGAACAGAGAAGGCTAAATTAATGTTTTCTCACTGATGTAATGAAGTTGATGCAGCAAAACACGACTTTAGCATGAGAAAACATAATATTCGTGCAACCAAACGGACACCCAACAAACCCTCAGCAATTGAAATACTGAATGACATTTTGTTAGGCCGTTCAAGGTCGTCTAAACAAAACGGCGGGCGGCTTTGAAAGGATCTGACATTTTTTTACTGTGCCTATCGCTCGATATTTGGATGGGGCGTTAGTGTTGACACAAGTTCCCGCACTTTTGTTTAGCAAAATAACTAGTTACTTTGTGCCTACTAGTTTCTAAGGTGAGCACGTCTTGTATACTTAGTAAACTATGTTTCAATGTGATGTGTGTAAATGTGAATCAACAGTTCCCAATCCCTTGCATCGCAAAGAAAAATAAGAAATGCATTATATTATCATAATTTTCACACCCGGATGGTAACAGATTTAACCGGATCTTGAGTACTTGAAGGAATTTCATGTTAATTTAACTGAATAAACATATAATACCCATTGATTAGTTCGGTGAAGAGTTCACGTTTTAGGAATGAATTGACTGAGAACAAAAATATTCATTAGACCAATATCTCATTCTATCTAAGATGGGTTGCTCAAAGCTCCAGAGCAGATGGGGGCACAAATAAATTAAATTCCCATGGTACCAAATTACTGAGCCAGGTTCATATACTACTTTTCCCTTTAGCATCCTGGAGCTCGGTGCACCATTGGTTTGGAATCAGGGTTTTTCCAACTTTCCTAGGTGAGTCTTCCTTATCCAGTAGCCCAGTTTAAGCTCCGTTATCTCGTTTCGTGTGAATGCAGTGAGTAAAATTTTCCTGGCAGTGGCTATAAAAACGTGGGTGTATGAGAGCATTCTAGGTGTGAGTGAACTCTTTATACCATCGATAGTGTCAGGGCGTTTGACAGCTCTTTATTTCACTGGCATATTGTAAAGTCAACCAAAAGCACTAATTGTTAACGACTAGGGGAGAAAGGATGTATACATACTCATATTTTTTTTCTGTCAATTTCAACTGATTTTATCGAAATTAGTATCGTCGATAGTTTTCAGTTATATAGAACAGGAATCATCGGTTCAATGAAGAGTTTTGTGTTCAGTTAATTCATTTATAAAGTATGAACTTGTAGTGTCGCTTGGTATGTTACGTATGCCCAACCACCGACTGCCCCGACGTGCAATGCTTTATGGTGCAGGAGCAGGTTGGAAGAAAGCTAGGGGCGGCCAGACCAAAACATGGCATAAATCCATGAAGTCGCTGACAAGTGGACTGAGCCGTGTTGGTAGGCGTAGACTATCTGGTTGGGATTCGCGAGATGATAGCAACCGATGGTTAGAGACCTTGAATGACATGGCTCAAAATCGTTTGCAATCGCGAAGGTGCATCCACTCTTTGTGTTCTTCCAAATTCTAATGTTCTGAATTCTTCATGTCCCTATCCTTTTTCTCTTTCCAAATTTATTTCACCGTATTATACTCCTTCAATAACATCTTCAAACCCTTATCTTTCACATAATACTTATACTCTCACTACTTCTGCCAATATGGGATTTGAATCGACAACTTCATCTCTGTGCTAATGTGGTATGTCAACTCGAACTGATGTACGTACGTACGAAGTTCTACGTTGTAACTGACTGACTGACTGGTATGTTAAGCCTATATACCTTACTATAGCTTCAGGACAAGCCAATTTACCTACCCATCATGAGTCACATTTTGACCTTGTTAATTATTCAATTATCAACCCTGACTGTTTTTATATGAGCGTATATGTGTGTACACTTTTTATTTTATTCATCGCATGTCGGTAATTTATTTTTATCTGACTATAAATATTGATTAAAGCGAGTTGGCTTACTTGCCATCTCCAATGCGTGTTGTTTTTGCTTCGCTCTCTTCTATTCGCTTCATTCCTCTGATTTCCTATCTAGATCAATGAGTGTACAAAATATATGTATTCGAAATCCATTCTTGTATTTGACTTATTTAATTCCGTTATTCACCAACGCGGATTAAGTCATGTAATACATACGAGGATGGACAGGATGTATATTTTGATAACAATCATTCGTACGATCTAAGTGAAGTCAGACCTAGCCCCCACTAAAAACTCTTCATTGAACCAATCGTTGCTGTTTTATGTATCAACGGGTATTCTATGTTAATTCAGATAAATTACCGTGGAATTCCCTATAATGCATTTAAGTGTAACAGAAATTTGTCAGTAATGGTCAAATTACTTTTTTAAAATTTCATCTCGAGAATATTTTAACGGTGAACGTAAGCTATACTTATTATCAAGTTGATAACGATGGCCACTCACTGAACTTGGTTTTTCAAGTCTAGTCTAGTGGTTAAAGTATTTCTCTCTATATCATTTTCATCCAACAATAGTTAGAAAGTTTTACATTATCAGCTTGTTGTTAATCCATGGAAGTATTTTGTGTGAACTTTATTATTGTTTAAGATATCTTATAGTACTATCGAAGTACGAATGATATGGTGATTTTTCATTAGTTGGAATTTACATTTATTTGATGGATTGTATCGCTCACAGACTACAGCACTTCGATGTTATTACTCCACACTCGTAAAAGGCTTTTGAGGTAAAAAACCACAGGAGAGTTAATTGACGTTCAAGTAATTTGAATTCCAATTAAATCCACTGATTATTTAATTGCATAATCTTATCAAACTGAAGAAGACTTGTCATTTGAATGTAAAATCACTGAATTAATCCATACAACGAAAATGCATTGAAAGTCAAATAAACTAACTACACACTAAATGAATTAATACAATGAATGAGAATCACGTTAAATCAGTACTAAGATCAATCTCTTTTACATATTTTATATTTAAGGATTTCATATTTCCAACAGTCTAGTTGTAATACTGACTAATGATATAACGTACTTCTGACGTAGAGGCTAAAATATCCAGATATCATGATATCATAAATCTTAGTATTAATCAGTGAGTGGGAATTATAAACTTTTCAAATTCCTACCTGTATTTTAGCACCAGTACTGTTCCAACAAATTCAAGCCGATTTTAAATTTATAATTTTTTGTATTTTTTTCAGAATTGTTTTCAACCTCTTTTTGAATATCATCAGTTTAAATTCGTATCGTAATTCATTCAGTTCTCTTCACAAACTTTCCATTTCTCAAATGAATCGTCCAAACTGGTTTTATACACTATATTTAACTGTTATTCAATTTATCATCTATGGAGTTTGTGAAGAGTTATCTGTTAGTCCTATCGCTCAAGCACTACGTGTTCATGAATCTGGAATTTTTGAATGTTCTTTCGAAAACTCATCCTATAATTTAGATTTAAGGTGGATATTGTTTGATGGGACAGTTCTATTAAATGGTAACACATCAGAAGATGGTCGATTTATTAATGAAGATGGTATCCTAAGAATGACTAATCTTACTATACCTGATTCTGGTGAATATAACTGTGAAAATCTTGAAATCAATACCACTGTTACTGCTCATCTTAAAGTGTATATTATGCCATCTTATTTGTTGGAAGGATCCATTGTTCTTGCTATCAATGGTATTCTCTTCATTCTATTCATTTATTCAATGATAAAAACATATCGAGAACAAAATATCAAAGATAGTATGCATGCTTTCTAATGGTTTATTGTATACTTGATGGGAAAGATTTCTCTCTCTGAACCTGTTTTTTAGATCATCAACTGCAATTCCTTATCCATTAGTTTTCTTTTGCGTGAATTTTCTGAATAATATGATTACATGTGTTATACTATGCTTTATAATTTAAACATACAGTTCAATACACTCACTTGTGTTTGGTATTCATCTCTTAGATATGTTGTAAACTATATCTTTGCAAGAAAATAGCGATTCATAGATTTTTTTGCAGTTATGAAACTCATTGTTTTGTTTTCTGCATTCTGAGATCACCTTACTTTATTACTCTTTTTAACAAGGCAAATCTATGAATATGTTGTTGTTAATGATGTTTTATTTTGATAGTTTTAAAATTCATACTAACTTTATACCTAATATCTGAAAATTCTGTTTTGAATTAAGGGAAGGGTTTTATTTGTTTCATCTTTTCTTATTTTTATTTGACATGCCTCTTAATGCCCTGGTGCGGCCGAGGGTGGGGAGAGTCCGCTCTCCGCTAAATGCTCTCACATGACCACGCGTATGAAGCCACTGACAGAAAGTCCCACTCACTGCCCTGTCGTGGCATTACTGTTGTTTACGAAATTGGGATGTCGAAAAGCGAAGGTCCGGCCCTTAGACCGGATGGGTAGGTACGAAGGACCCACTTAGGGGAACCGAAAAACCCTGATTCCTAACCAATGGTTCACATGGGCCCCAGGATCCTGGGGAAACGAGTGGCGTATGAACCAATTTTTGGTCACCGGCTACCATGTGACTGCATTTCCTGACGTTGTTCCACTGTCTTGTGGATTAGACCTTCAGATCAAAACCTCGGGGTGTGGCCTCTTGAGGAAACTATCTGTTTCGGTCTGAGCGCCCGGGCAGCCCACACAGAAATCAAGTGACTTGTGTGGCACATATGTATTCGGTGCCCCTTTGTACCAATATTTGACATAAGCAAGATTTAGGAAATTAACTTGGTATTGATTGTCTCGTCCACTCGATAACATCCTAGAACCCGAGGGATAACTACTGGATGTCAGACACACAGAGTTTTTGGTACTCGCTCTGTGTTTTATAGGCTTTATGTCTAGTGTCTAAAGCCTGTGTGACAAGTGGAGGGTGTGCTGGTTTCCAGGACATATGTTTTCTATCCGTTCCGTCTATAAGATGCTGGTTATCTATAAGAAATGCTTTATTGCCGCTACATCCTACTACATTTCTACAAACTTTAGACTTATTGATTTATAGTCTTATCACTCTTCAAATGACCTTTCTGACACCGTCAGATTAAAAATGGTGTTTCTACCAATATAACTTGGCGTTCCTACCAATTCGTAGATACGGTCGGGCAATGAAATTCATAGTATACCAAATAAAAAGTGTACATCTTTGAATACTGGAATATGATATGCCATATGACTTTGCCAATGTATTCTGGTTTATTATTCTACTTTTGAGGTACACCGTAAATCTGCATAAAATTTTTATATTTGTGGTTATTGGTTCGTACTTAGTCAAATATTTACTTTCCATTATCAAACTGCTTGGGTACAGTTCGAGGAAAATGGTTCCCTATTTCTTGTCGTAATTTATTTATTTATTTGAACACATAAGCATTGGTACAAGGGGACACCTAATACATATGTGCCACACAACAGAGGCCAGTAGCAGTTACCGGTTCCCCTAAGTGGGTCCTTCGTACCTACCCATCCGGTCAAAGGGCCGGACATTCGCTTTCCGTCATCCCAATTTCGTAAATAACAGTAATGCCACGAGAGGGTAGTGAGTAGGACTTCCCTGGCAGAGGCTATATACGTGTGGCCATGTGAGAGCATTTGCAGAGGAAGAGCGGACTCTCCCCACTCTCGGCCGTACCAGGGCATTGAGGGGCTTTTTCGTGTGATTTAATTAAGGTTGATAATCAAGTTGACCACTAAATCTAGTTTATGTTCAGTGAAAAATATCATACAAACTAGTATACTTCAAAGCCGACTATACAAATATATTTGATGTATAGATTACATTATTAAAATTTACTGACCTTAAGAACTGATCTCATTATAATTTATACTAGGCATTTAGTTTAGTAAATGCGTTGATGACAAATATAAGAATTTATACTCACCATAATTTGAAAATAATGTTATTCACATGGTACATAATTATTGATCGGTAATACATCTTTTAAAGTTAAACTTGTTAGAAAAAGCACGTATATTTGCATAACAGATTTTTAGAATTTAACATTTAGTCATGTGTTAATAGAACACATTTTCATTGTTGTATTTCTTTGTAATATAGAGAATTTCTTCCATGCTGAAGTTAACTATTTCAAGGGTAGTGTTAAAATATGTGTTTTTATGTTGTGACTTACAAGTGCGCCTTCATACTTGATATAGTAAAACTAAGGGTACATGAATCGACAGAGCTACTAAGTACATTCATATCAGATTATCTTAAAGCATAGTATATGAAAGTATAACTAATTATTAAGTTGAATTAAAGTCCTAATGTAGGAGTTGTTACTATTGACACTCCTCACTAAGATGTGTTTACAACTTTAGGAGAACTAATACTTTGTTAGAGAGGTTTGGCATCGTGTGTTCGGGCGCAGAGACGATAATTCAATTGGTGTCACCATCATGAAACATCGACTTCGGTGGCTTGGACATGTTCTACGAATGTCGTCTCAGAGAATTCCACGTCGTGCATTATTTGCCGACGCTGGGACTGGTTGAAAAAAGCGGAGAGGTGGTCAGTGTATGACATGGTGTCGTGGTATGAAAGAAAGCTGCAAAGGGCTAGCTTCTGTTGGTCCTTCACGACTCCCTGGCTGGGGTCCGAGAGATGGTGCAACACAGTGGCTAGAGACGTTATCAGATATGGCTCAGAATAGAAGCCAGTGGCGTGCCTGCTGTAACCTTCTTTTACTTTCTTCATAAAGAGCGATTATAACTTTCTTAACTGAGAGAGTCCTTCTGGTTGCACACTTCAGTTCCCCCATCATTACTCTTCTCTTTTCATCCTTTTTTCTTCCTTATGTATACGCATCTTCTCCCATTCTCATTATTTTGTGTGGCGCATATGTATCTGGTGCCCTTTTGTACCAATATGTATGTGTTTAAATAAATAAATAAAATAAAACTTTGTTAGAGATGCAAATTCACATCACTTAGTATTATAGTCAGAAACATTACCAAGATTTGGGTAGTTTCATGGTAGAAGTTTGAACGTATGAAGTAGAACTGGGTTTTAATGGGAAAAACAATCTCGGAACCTATAATAATAAAAAGTTATTTGCATTTGGTTTCCACGATACGGTATTACTTAGCTTTGTACTCATACTTCAGAACTGATTGGTTAACACAGACACTGTGATATTTTCCATCTAGCTCTTAACTAATCTCAAGATGTCCCTTTTATATAAGGTAGATTCATGGTCATTCAGCCAGTTAATCTATGCTTTTAGAAGGGCATTAGATGAAAGTGAAGTGTTCCCATCTTAGTTCGATTGGTTTGTAGTATTAACTGTACTAAACTGGTGATTTCTTACGGGATAGTTAGGTGTTCTTCATTTCTATAATTTTATTTACATATATGCTTCTAAATGTACACAACTAGACTATTAAATTTAGTTGGAATTGACTTGAAACTCATTGAATATGAATTCCCACTGACTTGTCTATCAGCAGCTGCCATTAGACAAGCTAAAACGTCTGGTTTTCTACCAATGACTCGTAGTCTTGAACCCCGTTTTCAGCTATTTTGATTCAGGTAGCTAGGGAGTAATAGCAACCCCTTGGCTGAAAGAAGAATATATTCACCTGTGTAGATTGATCACTATTTTGTAATCAATGTCATACTTGTCTAGTCCTTACTGCTGATCGGGTTCTATGGGTCAGGTGCAATGTGGTCAATAATCTAAGTGATATGGCATCACATGCACTATTTTGATGCTACTTGGTTGGACGTAGTCTACAAGGAACCTTGGAGGTAAGTTTCGCCCTTGTCGGCAAGAGCTGTCTTCAAGCTTGAGGTAACTGATACCTCGGGTTGTGGAACCAGTTGACCTGGGTTCCAATTTCTTAGGGTGCATCATTAACTTCGAAACTAAAGGTACACATTGTTGAAGAGTACCAGGTAGCAGGATACTTAGATCCAGGGTCTCTTGAAGACCACTTTTGACTACATAATGCTAATCTAAACTTGGTACATCAGCTATTTTTTCATTATGCTTTATAAACGCATAAACTTTGACACAAAGGCACACCAGATTATATATGCGCCAAACAAGATTTGTGTAACGGATGGGATACTGCCCGGTTGCCCAAATCAAAGCAGGTGGTTTTCACAGGCGGCCGCAACCCGGGGTTTTGATTTAGAGGTCTAATTCACAAAGAAATGGTACATCTGGAGATGCGGTTCCATGTCAGCCGGTGACCAAGAATAAATTCATGTCATTTGTCCCCTCAGGGTCCTGGAGACCATTTGTATCATTGATTTGAAATCAGGGTTTTCCAACTCCCTTAAGTGAATCCTTCGTACTTACTCACCCTGTTTAAGGGCCGGACATTTACTTCTCATCCTCTCAGTTTCGTAAATAATATTCCTGTCGTGCGAAGGCCATAGTTAGTACTTCCCTGACAGTGGGCATATAAGTACATTTTGAGAGAGTGGATTCTCTCTACCCTTACCCATACCAGGGCATTTGGTATATCAGTTACATATTTCAATTTTTTCGAACTGTCATTCCGATATATTTATGGTAAAATAGTGATAAATCTATACACTTTATCAATCTATTCATTCGAACTATCAATTGGTCATAAATGGAATGAAAAAAGGCGAACAAATTATTATTTGTTTCTATATCACTGTCAGTGGAATCTTAATAGGTTTATAATTCATTTGGCAGAGTTTTTTGTGAACATCGATTATAAAATTATAGTTAACATGAACATATGGGCCAGCGGTAACTTCTCTGACCATGAAGCTGGGTGACACGGGATCGAACCCTCCAGGTACCACCGGTCCCCTCAATAATACAAGTATACCTTGCTCACGAGTGCCAAATAGTACGAAACGTAGGTTCAGGGTTTCCTGTCGAATACATTCAATCACCACCTTACATCTCAACATAATACACGCGATGTCGAGTCACTAGACTAATGGCTACATTGCAACTTAATCGATAGGATTCAATGTACACTAAGGACCTGACATAAATGACATTGGTCACTTCCCAGGGACCAATCGATTGTAAATAATATGAACATATTTTGTAATAGTGTAAAACAATCAAACCCTGATTAAAGATTCTTATCAGTGTAGGGTTTTTGGGAGATCACATAATTTTCATAGACTTGGTACCACGGACTATTCTATGGAACACTGAACAGCTGTTCCGTTTTAGTATGGGATTTCCCAACTTTCAAGTTTTCAGTTTTGATCTAACTAAGCTCAGTTCATGGTACAAAGTCTATGAAAATTAATAATTTATTTGGGATATAGCGTGGCAAGCATCCAGTGCAACTGATGACATTTGCTCGACTCCAAACACATCTGAATATTTTTATTCGAATAGCTTAAAATGTAGTGAACGAAAACTCAGGTGAGGAAAACCAATTAATTATTTGATGCGAAATTACGCAGTATTAAATCATGGATTTCCCTGTAACTTAAGTTTCCTTGATGAGTTATTCAACAAAGTATACTGTCTTACTTACTTACTTACGCCTGTTACTCACAATGGAGCATAGGCCGCCGACCAGCATTCTCCAACGCACTCTATCCTGGGCCTTCTTTTCTAGTTCTATCCATTTTTTGTTCATTCTTCTCATGTCTGTCTCTATTTCTCGGCGTAATGTGTTCTTTGGTCTTCCTCGTGATGTTGAATATTATATATATAATAGCTGGCAATTTTAATTATATACGCTGATTAGTAGTTTTGCCTTCTAACGGGGATTAAATTAAGATTTGGAGGATCAATTCTCTAAATTGAATATTGAAGTCTAATAACCAAATAATTTAAAATAACTAATCAGATAAGTGGCCCAGGACAGAGTGGGTTGGAGAATGCTGGTCGGCGGCCTATGCTCCATTGGGAGTAACAGGAGTAAGTAAGTAAGTAATCAGATAAGTATTGAGACAATGAGATGTAGTTTAAATGTTTAGAGTTAACTAGCAGAAAGTTGTGGATAGAAATCCTTTTGTTTGTGTCCGATTTGTCAGAAGAATTTACGCACGGCAATCTGAAGACCATGTCTCTTCAGATACTAGAATTGGCGCTCATTAGTCCCGTTGTATATGATATACATATAGTTTTCACAATAAACCAATGTGAGGTGGTAAACGTTTTGAAATCAAGGGGAACTAGACAACTATTTTGTGCCACTTAAACCTTTAGGTGTATGCACCTACGACCTCACACGAAATCCAATAGGATTTCTTTGGCTACGATATCCTAAGACTGCTAATTCGCCAACCATAAGTCCTCAATTTTCAGCCGAAGTAATTTGTGTTATCGGCTATTAGAAATAACAGATAACTTCTGTTAACAAATGGAAAATACAGGTCATGTGTTTATCCACGCTTTTGGGTGGAGTAATAACCATGTTTAAGCCTGGCTTCATTCCATATTTTTCCCTGATCATTTTCTAAGATAAAACTAACATCAATATTCAACAGTTCAATCTGTTGTTGAATCTAGATCGGTTTGAGAAAGCTGTAAGTTACAAGCTTAAAGTTTACATATTATTCCAGGGTAGGGGCGTTATATCACGGTAAGTGACAACCGCATGAGGAAATGAGACTGTTTAGACAGAACACTGAACTTTAAGGCTTCAATCTGACTCCAAAAGCTGTTATTTTATATTACTTCGCAACGTCTAATGACTCAAACCCCCCTATCTCTTTGAACCAGATAGAGAACAACCAAGAGTTATCTGTTTAAGTTTCTTATAACATATATTCCAGACAGCCAATTCAGCTGGAAAGAGAGCACCCAGAAGAAAATAGTTACAGATAATTCAAACCACTTTTGAAGCTTGTAACCATTTAATCAGCTCAAAAGACAAGCATTAGCGTACATAATTCAAGTGTCCATGAAACAAGGCTATAATAGAGACCAGTCAAAATTGGTTTACGTAACTTAACAACTATCCAATAAAATGTTAAAGGGTATGCAAAATGAAGGTGTTGTGTCCTATAGCCTGTTAATTATCACGTGACAAGATCGTCAATCAGAACACCGACTTATATGACCTTGGCCCTGTGCCAAGCCAATGACGCATTAACCGGTACAAGCAGCCTATAATCAACTCTGAGTCCTTATTGGTTCTTCTCGCCTAACCCTGTCTGTTTGAGTTCAGAACACAATCTCAGCTTCCACTATATGAATCATGTATTTCGGACATACTTGATTTATATACAAACTAACCAAACTACATTATACCATAAAATAGGAAATAATAATCATACAATATCAAACTAAAATGTGGCTGTGAGTGTGAGGGATTGTAACAAATAAATTGGGAATAACTTAAGAATAATAAATCGTGTAATAATAGCCAATAGGTCAAAGATCATACAGAAAGAGAACTTACTTACGTCTGTTACCCCTCGTGGAGGAGCATAGGTCACTCACCAGCATTCTCCATCCAACTCTGTCTTGGGCAATCCTTTCCAGTTCCTTCCAGTTGTTATTCATCCTTTTCATATCTGCTTCTATTTCCCGACGTAATGTGTTCTTTAGTTTTCCTCTTTTCCGCTTCACTTCCGGATTCCAAGTTATGGATCGCCTCGTGATGCACATTTGTGATTTCCTTAATGTATGTCCGATCCACTTCCAACGTCTTTTCCTAATTTCCTCTTCAGCTGGTTTGTCCTCTCCCATAAAACGCTGTTGCTGATAGCATCCGACCAGTGAATGTTGAGTATCTTGCGTAAACAACTGTTTATAAATACTTTTACCTTCTTGACGATGGATGTAGTAGTTCTCCATGTTTCAGCTCCGTACAGTAGAACTGTCTTGACATTTGTATTGAAGATTCTCACTTTAAAGTTAGTTGACGGTTGTTTTGAGTTCCATATGTTCTACAATTGTAAAAATGCTGCCCTTGCTTTGCCAATCCTCGTCTTTACATTGGCATCCGATCCTCCTTGTTCATCAATGATGATTCCCAGGTACGTGAATGTTTCCACCTCTTCCAGATTTTCGCCATCAAATGTGATTAGGTTGATGTTCTCAGTGTTGTATTTGAGAATCTTGCTTTTTCCTTTGTGTATATTGAGGCCTATTGATGCAGAGTCTACAGAAAGAGAAGGTTGTAGAATTATAAGTTAATAAAGAAATGCTTATTTATATTCATATACTTATAGCTACTAACTAAGTGAGGTCAGTAATTTTCTTAGATAACTGCTCCAAAGAATTCTATTTAGAGATTTAATCTGCCCAGTGACTACAGTAGATTTTATATGTCATTCGTTTTTGGATTATAATTAGTCCATTGATTCAAAGTGAATGTTACCCATCTCCTCTAGGTGAACCCACTCTATCCAACGACCAAGTTTAAGCACTGACGATTTATTTTTACCATGTGAAAGTGATATGCTTGATGCCAATTACGATTTCTCGGTAAATGAACTAAGGTCAGTGACACGACAGACTCTTCTAATCCGGTGTCCCAGGCCCCGCTAACTAGAGTGAGAAGTCCAAGACGAAGTAAGGGAAAATATATTCCGTAAGCAGCCGAAGTACAAGCAATCACAACAGGAAGAAATCAAACGTATATATACAGCATAAAGTTGTCCTTGAGAAGCATTACAAAATAGCATACTAAAAAGATACAACGGACCAATAGCGTTTAAGATGTTTCCAAGTGGGAAATACGACTCGAAGGTGAAAGAGGCGCTTTTGGCGCGAAAACAAAGAAATTCAAATTTTCAAAATAAAATGACAAAAGTATGTCATTTACCAAGTAAGTTCTGGGGATTTAACATCCCCAACAGAAAGAAGTTAATAGTATTTCTCTGAAGTAAACTATAACAGACGTCAATTCAAGAAAATCTAAGAAAAGGGAACCAACTTTTTATATTCTCTAACACATCATAGAATCATAAAGTATAGATGTGTGTTGCAATTAGATACTTAATTTAGTTCCCTCTTGAAATTCGTTTCAATCGATATAAGTTTTTCTTAGTTACCATCAATGTTTAAAATTAAAATACATACACTTGTAAATCTTTACTCATTTAATACTTTACAACTTGAAATCATCACCTATGTTCAACATGTTTTGTTTCTGATGACAAAATACTTACTTTACTTACTTACTCTTGTTACTCCCAATCGAGTATAGGCCGACGACCAGCATTCTCCAACCCACTCTGTCCTCGCCCTTCCTTTCTAGTTCTATCCAACTTTTGTTCATTCTTCTCATGTCTGTCTCCAGTTCTTTGATCTTCTTCCTCTTCTCCTTTGACCTTCGGGATTCCATGTGACGGCTTCTATTGTGACGCATTTGGGTGATTTCCTCAATGTGTGTCCCATCCACTTCCAGCACTTCTTCCTGATTTCTTCCTCTGATGGAATCTGGTTTGTTGTCTCCCACAGTAGGTTGCTGTTGATAGTGTCAGGCCAACGGATCCGAAGTATCTTGTGTAGACAACTGTTAATAAACACTTGTATCCTCTGTATGATGGACTTCGTAGTTGTCCAAGTTTCCGCCCCATACAGTAGAACTGTCTTGACATTTGTATTGAAAATTCTGATCTTGGTGTTGGTTGACAATTGTTTTGAGTTCCAGATGTTGTTCAGTTGTAAATATGCTGCTCTTACTTTGCCGATCCTCACCCTCACATTTGCATCAGATCCACCGTGTTCATTAATGATACTGACCAGATATGTAAAGGTTTTCACATCCTCCAAAGCTTCTCCATCAAGTGTAATTCAACTGGTGCATGGTGTGTTGTATCGGAGAATTTTGTTTTTCCCTTTGTGTATGTTGAGACCTACTGCTGCTGGTGACAAAATAAGACATACTGATTTTCATCAAGCATAAATAAACATTAATTATAATTATATTGATTAATTCTTAATTCATTAAACCAGACATATCTATGAAGAATTTGCAGCATCACATATTTACTGAGTTACCAGGAGGAAAGAAGCACATAAAAAATGTATCTTTAAATCAATACTCTAAAAACTTCTAAGAAATACCTTCACTTTATAGCATGAGAACCGATCGACAATCATTTATGGTATGTCAATTTCAATTTTAACCAGCTATCATGCACAAAGGAAGATATTATGAAATATAGAGAAATATGCTGTCAAGTGTAACTAAACTATTACTTTAAACCTATACTAGGACGAAACAGATACTTGGTGCCTCTTAATTTTCAATGGTTGTTGAAGAATAGTCAGTCCAGGATGTAAAACTCTAGTGTTTTACGCCAACCAATGAAATCAACGAAGACGATAGAGATCAGTTTTATGGGAGGCTGCATTCAATCATAGAGAAGTATCTAGAAAACTACCTGACCATCCTGATGGTAGATCCAAACTCTAAAGTCAGAATGGATAACACCGGATATGAAGATATCATGGGACAACATGAACTGAGTAGGAGAAAGGAACGAGAACGGTTACAGATTTGCAAATTTATGTGCATTCAACAAAATGGTTATAGGTGTTACAATATTCCCCCTCACACAAACGAATACATAAAGCTAGCTATATGAGTGTCACCTGATCACACTACAGAGAAAGATCGTATTTGCGTCAATGAAAAATTCACAGAGTCAATGAAACACGTGAGAACCAGGAGAGGTGCTGATATAACATCAGATCATAACCTGGTGGCTGCCAAGATGAAACTGAAGCTAAAGAAACACTGGACAACTGGGAAAACAGTATTACAAAGGTTCAGTACAGCCTTCTTTCGAGATACTAACAGACCCAACCAATTTAAGATAACTCTCAACAACAGGTTCCAAGCTTTACAAGATCTACACAAAGAAGAAGAAACTACAATAGAGGACAACTGGAAAGGGACCAAAGAAGCAGTAACTTCAAAGTGTCAAGAGGTGCTGGGCCGCAGCAAGCATCATCATAAGGAATGGATCTCTATGGGAACGCTGGACAGAATTGAAGAAAGGAAGAACAAGAAGACAGCAATTAACAACATTCGAACACGAGCAGAGAAAGTCAAGGCAAAAACAGAGTACGCAGAAGCAAACAGGGAAGTGAAGAACAGCATTAAAGCCGACAAATAGAAAGACGTGCAAGACTTAGCAACGACAGCGGATAAATCTGTAACGGAGGAAAATATGAAACAACTATATGACACAACGAAGAAACTGGCCGGAATATATAGTAAAGCAGAGAGACCAGTCAGGGACAAAGAAGGAATGCTAACAGAGGAAGAGATGGATGAATTACTTTGATGAACTGCTTAATAGACTAGCTCCATTGAGTCCATCTGATATCGAAGCAGCACCTACAGACCTTCCTGTAGTTGTCACTTCAACAACGACGGAAGAAATCAGGATGTACCTGGACAGCATCATCTATGAAAAACGAGGATCTGATGCAGATGTAAAGGCGAGAATTGGCAAAGCAAAAACAGCATTCCTACAACTGAAGGATATATAGAACTCAAAACAACTGTCTGTCAACCAACATCGAAATCAGAATCTTCAATACGAGCGTCAAGACAGTTCTACTGTGCAGGGAGCTGAAACTTCCAAAACTACCGCAACCATCATCAAAACAGTACAAGTATTTATAAACGGTTGTCTACGAAAGATTCCCAATGTCTGTTGTCCGGAAACCATCAGCAACAGCTTACTGTGGGATAGGACAAAGCAGCTTCGAACTGAAGAGGAAATTAGGAAAAGACGTTGAAAGTGGATAGGACATAAATTCCGGAACTCATCAAAGTGTATCTCGAGGTAAGCTCTAACTTGGAATCCTGAAGGGAAACGGAAAGGAGGAAAACCAAGGAACACACTGCGTCGAGAATTGGAAGCAGACATGAGAAAGATGGATAGTATTTGGAAACAACTTGAAAGGAGGGCCCAAGACAGGATTGGTTGAAGAATGTTGATATGTGGCTTATAATCCTCCTGTCTTAAAGTTTACTAGTGTCCCAACCCTTGAACTGCAAGCCTCAGTACTGTCAGTGAAATCAATGAGACAAATAGTGTAAGAAATAAAAGTAAAGGTAAATATGACTGAAATCTACTTTTGGACTGACTCCATGATAGTTTTGAACTACATAATAAATAAGACGTCACAACTCAAGACGTATGTAGCTAATATAATCAACTTCATTCATGAAAAAACTACGCTATCATAATGGAAGAATATGCCATCAAATATGAACCTACCTGATTTGACTTCAAGAAGAATGCGTAATTATGACTTTATTTATATTAAAACTTGACTTTCAGGACCTAAATTTCTAATAACTGAAAGGGACCAATGGTCTGAATATGGACGAGACGAGATATCGGGTCATGACCCGATAAACATCCATCATCCTCTATTGCTAAACATATAGTCGAAACAGGTCATAAGATTGATCTTAACTCAGCTTTTGTGGTGTTGTTTAAAAGTGTAAAAGGGCGTATACTAAGGTTTATTGAAGCCTTAGCCATACGAAAATTCAACCCCCCTTTGTGTATTCAAAAACAGTTTGTCCTCTCTTTAAACCTACCCTGGTAATAAATGTTTATTATCCAGAGTGATTAGGTGTCAAATTGTTTTCACATTATTTTATCATTATTATCCTTGTCTATTCTTACCCCTATTTCCAGTCTAGTTGACCTTTTATTTTTATATATAAATGTTCTTAACAAGTATATGTGTGATCAGATTGTTCGAAATGTATTGCGCTAATATATCACATAGTTCTGATAATCTTCGTCTTCTCATTACATTATCGAAAATTAATTAGCATAGCTAAGAGTAAATGGTAACATTTTGATCTCTGAATGTCTGCAGACAAAATATCGAGTCAGTGAAATTATGGAAGGAAATGTTATCTTTAGGGGCGGTGTTAAGTTTGTTTACGTTCACTGGCCTTACTCTCACCCTATGAACTCATTTTCTACGTATTGTTTTACACTACTTATTAATATTCAGTAAATAGTTGTGTTCCTAACAATTTCTATGCGTATTTCATAACGACAGTTTTCGAGTGCTTTTGTTAAAATATTTACATATACTTGTAGTGTGGTGAACGAGAACTCAGGTGGGGAAAATCAATCTACTATTTGATGCAAAATTACGCAGTAATTTCGTAAAACATAATTATACATTACATACATTATGTGCACATTTTCCATCAATTGTCCTTTACATACTTAATGATTCTTGCAATTCTGTTTTATCCCAACTAATGTTTCCGTCCGTTTCCTCTTCGATTCAGTCTTTTGCCGACAGGCATTCTACATCTGACTGCTGCTACATACCACTTATATCTGTCAATATAAGTAGCATACACCAAAATAGTATTCATTGTCTTTATCATTATAATCACTTTCGCTCATTCCCTATAACAGTTATTTTCATTTTTGTATGGTCATTTAATCTTTGTTTAAACGCAACGGTTCCCATATTTATTTGCTTTTGGTTCTCTTTCTGCTTGGTGATGAACTGTTATTAAGATTAGATACAGTTATCAGCTGTCATTTGCACTATCGTATTTCATAAGTATTCTTTATGTTATTATTATTACTATCATTATTATTTCAGGAAGCTCTTTTCCCTACAGACGCGCTGAGCACCACAAGTACCTCACGAGTTGAGGTTTATAACCAATTTATGTCTATTTCTCAACAACAAGCCTCTTTTCAAACTAATCGTTGTTTGATGAACTTCAGTTTCGCAAGTATTTCAATAGGATGGTTAAACGCATCTGTAGTTTTAACATAGTTGAAACCATTGAGTTCTACTAGTAATCTGTATTTATTTGTCCTTATAATGTTTTGTATTGATGTCATAGTGTTCATTCTGTTTAAATAAGAGATCGAAGCAGTGTTAAATTGATTTATACCTGTGAGATTTATTTTCTACTTAGTAGCCTATTTAGTGTATTACATTATACTACTTTTCAATATTCAGTAGTTAATCTCATTTCAGTCATTTTCAGCACATAGTATACCAAACCTAGTCTTTTTTGTATAACATTCATAAATATTTACAAAAATTTAAATTTAGCTTATTTCTTGCTCTAATTTCCACTTCTTATTAATTTTTATCAGTTACTTCCAGTTTCTTAAGTTCATGGACGCTTTATTTAATCATGGCCCCCAAATATCCTGGTATGGCCGAGGGTGGGGAGAGTCCGCTCTCCTTCTCGAAATGCTCTCACATGGCCACATGCATACAACTACAGCCACGGAAGTCCTACCCACTGCCTTCTCGTGGAATTACCGTTGTTTACCAAATTGAGAGGACGAAAAGAGAATGTCCGAATGCATATGTATCTGGTGCCCCTCTGTACCAATATTTATGTGTTCAAATAAATAAATAAATAAATTATTTAATCATAATCCTTGTTTACCTTGTAGTATCAGTTTATATGTCAAGCCCATATACTTTATTCTAGCTACTGGCCAAGCCAATTCACTTACATATTATGAGTCATATTTTGATCTTGTTAATTATTCGCTTATTAACCTTGACTACCTTTTTATATGAGCGTATGCGTGTGCACACTTCGCATCTTATTCATCATATGTCTGTCGTTCATTTTTGTCTGATTATAAATATTGAGTAATGCTTGCTCATAGCGAGTTGGCTTCCCCGTCATCTCCAATACGCATTATTTTCGCTTCGCTCGCTAACATATGCTCATGTGCTCATAGCCTAGGTCATTTGTTAATAAAAATGTAGTTGCCGCTTCCTTTTGCCTTCTGATTCTATACACCGTTAAGATTAGTATAATAAAGGTTATCAGGGTGAACGATTAACGAAACACGGCACTACAACCTATCTCAGAAATTGTGCAACTCTACGATGACTTCATGGATTGAGGTTTGTTGATAATTTACTCATATATTTTGCAATAATAACATTGCTTTATAAGAAAAACTTTTATTTTGGACTCGGTTTTATTTTTTACACGTAACTCTCTTGTTTGGTGGAATTGAAGAGGCGTATTCTTGTTTTCGTGAGTTCATTGTTTTAAATAGTTTTAAATGTTTACTATAGACAATTAGATAATAATCATTCATTTGAATGAGAATACACTTTTTTCTCTTCTCTTTGATTTGTTTTTATTTATATCAGTAAAGAGTGAAAGTTTGAAAAATGAGCTATGTTTTCATTGGAGTTTTACATTGCGTAAATGCTACGATTATTTGATAGCATGGACAGGACAACACTATGGAGGCTTCTTCGACACTACGACGTGCCTGAGAAGATAGTCAATATCATACGAAATTCCTATGACGGATTAAATTGCCAAATCGTTCATGGAGGACAACTCACCGACTCATTCGAGATAAAGACCGGTGTTAGGTAAGGTTGTTTACTCTCACCCTTTCTCTTTCACCTGGTGATCGACTGGATTATGAAGACTTCAACATCTGGAGGGAAGCACGGCTAGAATGAAGCTGGACGATCTAGACTTCGCAGATGATCTGGCTCTTCTATCACACACGCAACAACAAATGCAGGAGAAAACGACCAGTGTAGCAGCAGCCTCAGCAGCAGTAGATCTTATTATACACAAAGGGAAAAACAATATTTTCCGATATAACACAGCATGCACTGATCGAATTACACCTATTGAGACCAAATACACCCTAGGCTGTCTGATGATGTTTCCGAATTATCTACGAACAACATTGATAGTAGTATAGTGAATGGACACTAAATTGAAGACAATCAGTCCATTACTTAATACTAAATTACAGAATATTTTCATAAAATATGAGAACCATACATTGAATACTTTATTTGTAAATCTTCCATCAATTATTCTTTACATTCTGTATGATTCTTTCAATTCAACATTCCTTTCTATTTCCTGTTTACTCCGACTCGATCTTCTTAGCCTTCTTCTACCAGGTTTTACACTTCTGCTTTATGTTACATACTACTTATGTCGACAAACATACGTAACATACACCACAGTAGAATGATTACGTCAACTGAATTTCTTCTCGCTAGTTTTGATACATGTTAGGATATTCAGTCTTAAATGGAATGATTATCATTTCTTAAGTAGAGGTACAATTCAACATTACCTTAATAACTTGAGTCTTCAAATCCATATGAAAACTACCAAGTAGCTTCATTATACGTTAAATGTATTTGTAAAATGGATTTAATGAGTCGTTTCTGAATCACTTGTCTGTTTGCATATGACTATTCGAGTTTTTTGTGATAAAATATTGGAATACTAAAAAAGTGTAACTGAATTTATAAAAAAATAATCTTGTAGTAACTCCTCCTGTAGCTCTCCTAGAGTTACTGACGTTCCCAAGCCCAGGCAAAGGAGGAGGGTTGGGCATGGGGATATAGTTTGTGCTTAATAGGTCATAATTTCAAACTCCGCCTGTAGCTCCTCTGGGGGTTACTGCCGGTCCCAAGCCCGAGTAAAGGAGGAGGGTTGGGCATGGGGTTAGCGACCCCATCCCGTAGAAAATCAACTCGCTAAAAAAACGCTAACCAGAAAAAATCATTCAAACCATTCAAACTCTGCCCTGGGAGTAGAAGGAATAATTATGACGTCTCATGATGAAAGCCGAGTTCCTTCGAAAGTCATGAGGCCGATGCACCTTCTTACAACCAGAGCGAAAATTTTTATAGGTACATGGAATGTCCGAACAATGTGGGAGACCGGAAGAGTTTTTCAAATTGCTGCAGAAATGAGAAAATACAACCTGAAGGTGCTTGGAATCAGCGAAACACATTGGACGCAGGTTGGACAACAACGACTTTCTTCAGGAGAACTTCTGTTATACTCCGGTCATGAAGAAGAAAATGCCCCACATACACAAGGAGTTGCATTGATGCTGTCCAGAAAAGCACAAAATGCACTTATAGGATGGGAATCTCATGGACCGAGGATCATCAAAGCCTCCTTCAAAACAAAGAGAGAGGGCATTACAATGAACGTCATTCAATGCTATGCGCCTACCAACGACTACGACGAAGACGCTAAAAACCAATTCTACGATAGGCTGCAGTCGATCTTCGAGAAGTGCCCAACCAAGGACCTGACCATTCTAATGGGAGATCTCAATGCTAAGGTTGGAATGGACAACACTGGATACGAAGACTTCATGGGACAACATGGACTGGGAGAAAGGAACGAAAATGGTGAGAGATTTGCAAACCTATGTGCCTTCAATAAACTGGTCATAGGTGGCACCATATTCCCACACAAAAACATACACAAAGCCACTTGGATTTCACCGGATCACACTACACAAAATCAAATCGACCATATCTGCATCAACAAAAAGTTCAGGAGGACGATGGAGGATGTGAGAACCAGAAGAGGAGCTGATATAGCATCCAATCATCATTTGCTGGTCGCCAAGATGAAACTAAAACTCAAGAAGCACTGGACAACGGCGCGGACAACATCATAAAAGTTTAATACGGCCTTTCTTCGAGATGCTGACAAATTCAACATAACCCTCAGCAACAGGTTCGAGGCCTATCATGATCTACTCAATGGAGAGGGAACTACCATGGAGAGCAACTGGAAAGGTATCAAGGAGGCAATCGTTTCAACATGTCAAGAGGTTCTGGGCCAAAATAAGCACCATCACAAAGAATGGATCACTGTTGGTACACTGGATAAAATTGAAGAAAGAAGGAACAAGAAGGCAGCAATCAATATCAGCCGAACCAGAGCGGGAAAAGCCAAGGCACAAGCCGAATACACAGAGGCAAACAAGCAAGTGAAGAGGAGCATCAGAACCGACAAACGTAAATATGTGGAAGATTTAGCGATGACAGCGGAAAAGGCTGCAAGAGAGGGAAACATGAGACAACTGTATGATACAACAAAGAAACTTGCTGGAGATTACCGTAAACCAGAAAGACCAGTGAAAAGCAAGGAAGACAAAGTAATCACCGACATTGAAGAACAACGAAACAGGTGGGTAGAACACTTCAAAGAACTCTTGAATCGACCAGCTCCACTGAACCCACCCAACATCAAAGCAGCACCCACGGACCTCCCAATCGATGTTGGTCCACCAACAATTGAAGAGATCAGCATGGCCATTAGACAAATCAAGAGCGGCAAAGCAGCGGGACCAGACAACATCCCGGCAGAGGCACTGAAAGCAAATGTAACAGCAACTGCCAAGATACTCCACATCCTCTTCAGTAAGATTTGGGATGAAGAACAAGTACCAATACACTGGAAAACAGGACTTCTCATCAAGATACCAAAGAAAGGCGATTTCAGCAAGTGTGATAACTACAGAGGCATCACTCTTCACTCAATACCAGGAAAAGTATCCAACAGGGTGTTGTTAAACAGAATGAAGGACTCCATAGACGCCCAACTTCGAGACGAACAGTCTGGATCCCGTAAGGATCGATCGTGTACAAACCAAATCGCAACACTATGGATCATTGCGGAACAATCAATCGAATGGAATTCATCACTCTACATCAACTTCATTGACTACGAGAGGGCATTTGATAGCGTGGACAGGACAATACTATGGAGGCTTCTTCGACACTACGACGTGCCTGAGAAGATAGTCAATATCATACGGAATTCCTATGATGGATTAAATTGCCAAATCGTTCATGGAGGACAACTCACCGACTCATTCGAGATAAAGACCGGTGTTAGGTAAGGTTGTTTACTCTCACCCTTTCTCTTTCACCTGGTGATCGACTGGATTATGAAGACTTCAACATCTGGAGGGAAGCACGGCTAGAATGAAGCTGGACGATCTAGACTTCGCAGATGATCTGGCTCTTCTATCACACACGCAACAACAAATGTAGGAGAAAACGACCAGTGTAGCAGCAGCCTCAGCAGCAGTAGGTCTCAATATAAACAACGGGAAAAGCAAGACTCTCCGATACAATACAATATGCACCAATCGAATTACACTTGACGGAGAAGCTTTGGAGCATGTAAAAACCTTTACATATCTGGGCAGCATCATCGGTGAACACGGTGGATCTGATGCAGAGGTGAAGACGCAGATCAGCAAAGCAAGAGCAGCTTATTTACAATTGAAGAACATTGGGAACTCAAAACAATTCTCAACCAAAACCAAGGTCATAATTTGAAATACAAATGTCAAGACTGTTCTACTGTATGGGGCGGAGACGTGGAAAACTACGAAAGCCATCATCCATAAGATACAAGTGTTTATTAACAGTTGTCTACACAAGATACTTCGGATCAGATGGCCAGACACTATCACAACAAGTTACTGTGGGAGAGAACAAACCAGATTCGAGTGGAGGAAGAAATCGGGAAGAATCGCTGGAAGTGGATAGGACACACATTGAGGAAATCACCCAATTGCGTCACAAGACAAGCCCTCATACGGAATTTTGAAGGTCAAAGGAGTAGAGGAAGACCAAAGAACACATTCCTGCAAGAAATAGAAACAGACATGAGAAGAATGAGAAAAAACTGGATAGAACTAGAAAAGAAGGCCCAGGTCAGAGTGGGTTGGAGAATTATGGTCGTTGGCCTATGCTCGATTGGGAGTAACAGGCGTAAGTAAGTAAGGTCATAATTTCAATTCAATATTACGTAATGTTATGCTTAATCTCATTTTTAATTTAACAGTTTTGTATCAACAACGCTATTCTACTGATTTGAACTGTATTATATAACTTCATGTTGAGTAGATCCAGAAAATTCCTCGAAAAAAAGCCCGAAGGGGCCTTGGAAACCTTGGAAGACATGTTATCCAGTCAGCGTTTGATAGAAGTTTCTCGGAAACATCTAGAAAGTGAAGAGTTATGTGTCGCATTTCTGATTGGGTGATTGCCTATCCTGCTAGTATGTTTAGTACGGTTCCAGAACTTTCCAAAAGGTCAAGCCCGTTTGAAATGCAATAAATACCCTCGATTTTCTGTACATATACTAACCTTGGAGTAAAGAGTTCTTCCTATATTTCGCCCTTTTTTTCTCATCTACAAATTGTCGTGTAAAGTTAGCCTGGGGTTATTAGAAGAGCTTAGGAAATGGATTCAGGCATTCAGTCAGAAACTAATGATTTTAACAAAACAAAAATAAAGAATTGTTATCTCCTTCAAATATGATAACTAAATCCTGTTATCAGAAAAGAATATTAAGGAAGAACAGATGTTTAGAATAAGTGAACAGTGACTTTGTTTCGATAAATTTTAGATTATAGATACTACAATGTGAAAACATTGTTTATCTAAAGTATAGCAGTTGTTACTACGTTAAATAGAGTCATTATGTAGTGAACGAGAACATAAGTGGGGAGAACTGATTGTATTTAAATACAAAATTACAGAATATCTTAGTAAAAGCTGAGAATCATACAGTAGGTAGGAAATCACCCAATTTGCGTCACAAGACAAACCCTCACATGGAATCCTGAAGGTCAAAGAAGAAGAGGAAGACCAAAGAACACATTACACAGAGAAATAGACACAGACAGAGAAATAGACACAGACATGAGAAGAATGAACAAAAACTGGAAGGGGGAGGACACAGTGGGTTGGAGAATGCTGGTCGGCGGCCTATGGTCCATTGGGAGTACCAGGCGTAAGTAAGTAAGTAAGCAATACAGTAGGTACTTCATTTACAAAATGTCAATCAGTCGTCTCCGACTTCACTGTTCCTTCATATCCACAACAATCATTCTCTGTTCTCGTTTTCTTTCCTTCGATCTTCCTTGCCATCTGCCGCTAGACATTTCACTTTTGATTGATGATACATACTACTTATATCTGTCAATATCAGTAGCACATACCACGGTTGTAGATTAAAACGGATGTATATAAACAATGAGGCAGGTTAATCGTTCTTTGCATTTAATCCGTTTTAATTAATTACTGTATTTATTGATTTTTATTGAATTTTTTAGTTTTGTCGCTTGGCTAGTTTCTGTGCATGTAATACATCAAGAATTGTGTAATCCGTTTACGCCTCTAATGTCAGTAAAATGACATTCAGCACTAACTGAATTAATCTGACATGTTGAATATATTCACACCATGAAAAAGTTATTACTTGACTTTAAAAGCACAGTGGATAGTGGCTAGCAGTGGAATTCAGGACGCGCGCCACTTCGTCCTATTTGGGACTCGTCAGCTGGATGTACCTGCATCTCAGAGTTGATGTTCACTCTGAGACTCGAACACAGTACCGTTAGCTTCAAACGCCATCACGTTATCCACTCAGCTACTGAGTCCTGATAGCCACTTGCTTGTGCAATGGGGTGAAGTTTGAATTCACTTAGTATTGTTTGTTTGAATCTTCCCATTGATGGAAGTAGAAGGAAGATTTAAACAAACAATACTAAGTGAATTCATACTTGACTTTAAGTTATTTATTCCACTTTGTCAAGGTCAAGGACGTTTAACGCTGATGAGTTAATTAATTGCAAGGGTCCAGTGCATGCAGCAGCTTTATCAAAAACTGTACTAATTGTACTTCTATGATTTCTTCTTTTGAATAAGTCTTCTTTTTGGTAGGGTTTATTTGTTCTGAAAGTGTACTAAGGCAACAGTAAACCTTGACTATCAAGTTAGAGTGTCATTAGATGATGTACTTTCAATGTAAGAATGAGTAGGTTAAGTAGTTACTTAATTCCAGCTAACTCTAACAGTGTGAGATTACCAATCGGACAATTTGATTAAGCTCGTTGTGCCAAATATGGTTCTGGGAGATTATGAGAGGTTCAACAGAATTTTATACATTACCTTGAAAGCTGCATTTATGTTAATCTGTTAACCGAATCGACTAAATGTTCACTAATAGAGCTTTTTATCTTTTTACAATATACTCTATACTTCCATAGTCTATCTTTTACATACATTGAAGGCTAAAACAACACGTCGGCAGACCTAGTTTCTATGAGTAGGAAAAGTTTATACAGCTTCTTTATTTACCCTGGCCTTCTGTCTGGTTACGCTTATAATTCTTATAATTCTCTGTTGTAAGGCAGTTACTCATTGAAAACAATGGTGGATGGTCGTTCAATATCGTGGATTGATTGAAGTTAGACATTAACACCGTTAGATGAAGGCTCAATGGTCTAGATATTAAGCGTTCACATGCGAGACCGAAGGTCCTGAGTTCGAGTGCCGGATGGGGAATGGTAGATGAGCACTGCTGAGGAGTCCCACAAAAAGACGAAACAGCCTTCCAATGCTTCCGGGTTCTCAATAGTGATATGACTTTGATCCATTCATTTTTATTCCTACATAATCTATCTTAATTAGTATTACAAGTAACAATAAACGTTTATATTCAGTAGGTTAATTTTAAATATACTCAGTTTCTATTCTTGTTCCTACTTAAGGGGTTGTAATAAATAACCGACTATGTAATTTTACTTTGATCTTAATTTTAGTTTACTATTCGTTTAATTCAACATCTTTAAGGAAAATTATGAGATACACTGTGAAATTGATCCGAGATCATTTATTTGATCGATATTGTTTTTTCCTTTTAAAAAAGTGATCTTCATGTCAAGATCCAGTATTGATGATGAACGAATTAACAAAGAAAAAAATGATCGGAAAACCTGAATTATTGGATTTAAAATATTTATGAAATCTTTAAGATTACTAATAATATGCACTGGTCTAGTTGTAGAGACTGGTACTATCTACGTCAAGCCCACATAGGTTAATCTAACCTCTGAATAGATCAGTCTGTTCATTCTTCTTAAGATACATTTTTACGCTGTCACTTATTCGCTTATTAACCCTGACTATTTTTTTATGTGATCGTATGTATGTTAATTACTTACCCTACTCATTATGTACTCGCTTATTAACCCTGACTATTTTTTTATGTGATCGTATGTATGTTAATTACTTACCCTACTCATTATGTACTTACTTACTTACTTACTTACTTACTTACGCCTGTTACTCCCAATCGAGCATAGGCCAACGACCATAATTCTCCAACCCACTCTGACCTGGGCCTTCTTTTCTAGTTCTATCCAGTTTTTTCTCATTCTTCTCATGTCTGTTTCTATTTCTTGCAGGAATGTGTTCTTTGGTCTTCCTCTACTCCTTTGACCTTCAAAATTCCGTATGAGGGCTTGTCTTGTGACGCAATTGGGTGATTTCCTCAATGTGTGTCCTATCCACTTCCAGCGATTCTTCCCGATTTCTTCCTCCACTCGAATCTGGTTTGTTCTCTCCCACAGTAACTTGTTGTGATAGTGTCTGGCCATCTGATCCGAAGTATCTTGTGTAGACAACTGTTAATAAACACTTGTATCTTCTGGATGATGGCTTTCGTAGTTTTCCACGTCTCCGCCCCATACAGTAGAACAGTCTTGACATTTGCACTGAAAACTCTGACCTTGGTTTTGGTTGAGAATTGTTTTGAGTTCCCAATGTTCTTCAGTTGTAAATAAGCTGCTCTTGCTTTGCTGATCTGCGTCTTCACCTCTGCATCAGATCCACCGTGTTCACCGATGATGCTGCCCAGATATGTAAAGGTTTTTACATGCTCCAAAGCTTCTCCGTCAAGTGTAATTCGATTGGTGCATATTGTATTGTATCGGAGAGTCTTGCTTTTCCCTTTGTTTACAGACACATAATGAGTAATTATGTGTCTGTAACTTATTTTTTGTTGGACTATGAATACCAATGAACGCTTGGTAAAATGGAGTTGGTTCATACTACTTCTCCATCGCGCATCCCTACCTTCGTTGAGATTCTCTGATTGTCCGTTTGCATCAACGATTGTACGAAATGTACGTTTTCAAAAATCCATTCTCGTATTTGATTTGTTTTAATTCATATCAGAAGTGGTTTTGTGGATATTATAGTAATTTTATTAATTGAGATCATGAATCGATTGAAGCTAGGTCACCATGGAAAACATAGAATCACTGGACGGTCGTTACGTCCTATTGTGTGACACCTCAACACTGCTCATCCACGATCCCGCCTCACAAGATTTCATTATTCACTAACCCAAGTTAAATCGATAATAATATTCGAGGATTGATGACATATATATTTCATTATCAATCAATATATGATCAAATCGGATTCAGATAATGAGCCACTAAATTGTACTTAATACCCATTCAATGTTAAGGGAGAACCTATCATAAATAACTATCTTTGTTTTAAGAAAAGTAAACTTATTTCGTTTATTCTAAACCATTCATAATAGCTATAATGATTGTCTTTGTTCTCAAGTTGTTATTTTTTTATATTATCGTTGTTCAGCTGCTCGTTCTTTCCTCTTCTCCTTCTTCTTCTTCTTCCTCCATCTTTTTTACCTTTTTAAAAAGGTAACTGAGACAATTTCTCTTTTCAATTCTAACATAGTCTATATTCTCTCAATCACCGGAATCCATTCATTTTGTTCGTTCATGCTTCACTAATTTGTCTGATCCTCTCTCTCTCTCTCCCTGTCTTTCTGTGTGTGTGATGAATAATGGAAGTAAAAAGGAAAGGAAGACATTTAAGGCAAATAGAAGAAACTCATATAGTTTTTGTTCCCTTTATTACCAGGTTTTTGCTTACCTTGAATTTATCAGCATATGCTTTTATGGAGCAAGAAAAAAAAACAACTCAACAACTCATCATATTGTCATTAGTTTTTGAGTGGTTATTTCTGTTAAATAACGATCAGTACTACTTATACTACTACTCATACTACTACTACTTATGCTAATATGAATTACTAATGTTACTTTCTAACTATCCATTCATTTTGGCTTTCGTTTTGATGAAAGAATTTAATTATAGTTGCGTTATTTTTATTACATCTTAGCCCCATGTGTGTGTGTGTGTATGTACGCTAGCGTTGGTATGTGAATATTGTTGCTGTCTCCAGTTAAGTGGAAAAAAAACCAAAAGACTGTAATTGACTACGTGATATATTATTAAAAAAATTGAAACGCAATTAGGTCAATGATAAGTAGGTAAATAGTAGTAGTAGTGATTACAGTTACTCTCTCTTTCTATCCCCCTCTCTCTCTCTTGTGCTTACTCTTTATATTCCATTCTAATTATTCAATCATTCATTCACAAAATTTCCACTGTTACATACATCACTAAACAATTGAATCATTCATCTATTAAATATATTTAGTTTAATTTATATCAAGTTTGTTTGAATGGTTAGTTTGAGCGCGCGCGAGCGCGCAAACACACACACATTTATATATATATACCGCGAAATCGGTCGGTTTCTTAGTCTTCTTTCTTTCCCCCCATTATTTCTCCTTCGTTTATCATTTATTTATACATGCCCTAAGGAGAAATTTATATCATTCAAATAATAAGAATAATCTTAATATTAATGATAGTCATAGTGAGAATGGCATTAGTAACAAGAACAACAACAAGAACTAATCTGTTTATTTTATTTGTTTAGTTACTGTGTGTCTACTTTGTATATCTATCCTAGTTGTTTTCAATCAAAAAAACAAACTGTACACTATAGACTGAAATCGCTTTTTTTTTATTATTTCATTCTTACAACCAAACTAATAGTAATAGAGAAGAAGAACAAACTCCCTAAAGCATTTATCTACACTATTATCTGAAATATCATCATTTAATGAATGTAGGACATTTTCAAGAGGATACAGCTGATAATGAAGAAGTGGAGAACATCGTGAAAGGAGAAATGTATTCAGATGAGGTTTTTTCCGATTTCCTTTTGCTATATTGAGTATATGTACATGTGTATGTATGTATGTATAGATGTGTTTGTTTAACTTTCAACTCATTGCCATATTAATGAAACATTTAAATGAAGTAGTTTAATCGTATGAAATGTTCATATATTACTCTTGATTTATATGGAATTGATTAGTTAAACACAGATTCGGCAATTTGTTTCATTGAAACAACAAAAAAACAGGAAAGAAAGCAAGATAAGAAAGAAAAAAAAATGAAGAAGAAGAAGGAGGAGGAAGAAGAGGAGGAGAATGAGAACAAGTTGTGCTTTAATGATAAATGTATCAATGTGTGAGAGAGATTAAGTAATGATAAGTGTAAAAGATATTCATTTCCAAAATAACTAACAACAATCTGAACAAGTTATGGATGTATCAATGCTTTCCCCACTTATACTCATTTCTTTTGATCTGGTCTATATTTTGTTCCAAATGAATAGTAACTCTATACGAAATACAAATGAATAATCTTACATAACCCACAATCATCATCATAATAATAAGTAGGGTTAGTTATGTGAACAATCACTTAGATTGGTCAAGTACGAATTATCACTTTATATTACAGTATGTGGTTTGATTAGATTTCATCAGTAAAGTTGCAAATATTATGTTAGTATGAAGGTAAAAACAAAGTTAAAATTATTTATCAGTTTTGTAAGTGGTTCATATTTTGATGTTTTATCAAGTTATATATAAGCAAAGATGGATAGTGGCTAGCCGTGAAATTCAGGACGTGTATTTCGTCCTATTTGGGACTCGTCAGCTTGATGTACTTGCATTTCAGGGTTAATATTCACTCCAAGACTCGAAACCAATATCGTTCGCTTCAAACATCATCACGTTATGGGTGAAGTGGATAATACGATGGCGTTTGAAGCGAATGGTATCGGGTTCGAGTCCCAGAGTGAACATCAACTGTGAGATGTAGGTACATCCAGCTGACGAGTCCAAAATAGGACGAAACGCGCGTCCTGGATCACACTACTAGCCACCATCCATCTTTACTTATCATGCTTGTAAATCAAGGCAATATTGAGGCAATCCGCACAGTATGTACATATGCCAATAAGAGACTGATCAATTGCATTTCTAAACATCAATGGGAAGATTCAAGTAAACAATATCAAGTCAATTTAGCTATAATTATTTCTCAGATTAGTGAGGTTTAATGTTTGAATTTCATTATTCTCTTATTACGTGAATACGTAAACATTAGGAATCACCAATAATTCGTTATAGCTTTTACAATGAAATTAGATTTTACAATTTAAATCGTCAATTGGTTTTGACTAAACCACCACTGACAGCCTGGAGACACTGGACGGTCGTTTCATCCTAGTATATGATTCATCAGCAGTGTGGAACATAGAACCGTTGACCTTACGAGTAAGCATTTAACCTTTAGACCACTTAGCTGTCACTCGACAGTGTTAATGTCTAATGACAACCAATCCACGAAAATCCAAAAGCCTCATTCATTGCCTGTGCTGAATAACTGTTTCACATCCGATGTCAACTTAACTCCACCGATCATGGCTTCTAGATAGAACTTCAGGAGTCACTAGTGAGCACATTAAATTAATTATATATTATAACAATTGTTTATGGTTTACATAAGTATACAAAGATGTCAACAAAATTTCACATATTTCTTCATGTACATTAGTTTAAAAACTCAAGAGTTGTGTACAACACTCTGAGTTCTAGTTAAGCATGAGGCAGGAGTCTAGTAATACCCAGTTCTTGATAGTTGACTAGTTAGTTAACTCTACTTAACAGTAAAAAACCCGTGAAACCAACCATAGTTGTTACAAAATCATTTATATGTGTTTCATCTCATGTTACTGTCAACAGTACTTTTCATCCTAATATAATATATACTTTACTTAGTGGGCGATTGATATTCACAACTAATTGGTTGCTGAGTAGTATACCGATATAATGTTTGTCTAATCCTCAATGTTTACTAAATTATACCGAACAAGTTGGAAGGTGACCATTATTCTACGTGACTTAAGATCATATGCACTATGTTTCAATGTTAGCTGACAGGAGGTAGTGGGCATGAAACACACTAAGCATCAGTTCTTTCAAGACTTCAGGTACACCTTACTGATGAGTACCCTCAATCAAGAAACTTAGGTTCAGGTTTTCCTGCCTGCTACCTATAACCACCCAATCTACACGATTAGTTTAAACACCTTAAATCTACGTAAGATCATTAGTTGCTAGAATAGGTCATTTGTGGTTTTGCTTTACTCTAGTACTGGGTTATGAATTTTACAAGGGATAACATTTCCTTCAAGGTTACATGCACTTTTTGCTGATGAGTATCAATTAACACGAGTCTTCGGTCAAGCATGACTTCATACTAATTACGTTCAACCAGCCAATACTGAACGAATTATCTTTTTCTGAACGACTTATCTACTTCTCGCTTGATATGACTTTGTTACTGTCAGTCGTGAAAGTATCTCCAGGATATGAATATTGTTGTCATAAAACGTCCGTTAAATTATTGGTAGCAACCTAGGCAACAAAAGTAAACCATAAAATTGGTGCAGTATGTCTGTCTAAATAGTCACATTTAGTCATGTCAGTGAAAAGATTATAGCTGAAGGTTAACCCGAGCTCTACATAGTTCCCAAATGATTACTACTCTCCAGATTTTATTCACTGATTCTTTGCAAACACATACGTTCACTAGACTGGATATCAATCAGAGCAACTGGTTATTCATTATATATCTCATTGCATTAATGAAAATTCTGTTATATACGAAAGATTGTATTTTTATGAAAATGAATAGTAATCAAAGATATAACCAAGTCATTAATCAGTTTGTAGTGGATTAACTTCGAGATAATTCCTTAGGTTTCGTATATCAATCTCCCTGATAACTATCATTAAATTAATTCCAACGGTGTATGAATTCAGACGACAACACGAAACGCCGACTACAGTTTATTACTAAACAGCACAGATTTCTAAGCCACACCAAGCGAATTCAAGTAGAAAAGCTAATGCTCGCGAAAAAGTGAATACAGAGACGATTTCAGCAACTAACAGTTAAGCTAGACAGAGGGATATGTGCGTAGGCTGTCACATGTGATCAAACATACATGATAATAATATTGGTTGGTTGGTGGTGGTTGATTACGCCTATTACCCCTCGTCGAGGAGCATAGGCCGCTCACCAGCATTCTCCATCCAACTCTGTCCTGGTCAATCCTTTCCAGTTCCTTCCAGTTGTTATTCATGCTTTTCATATCTGATTCTATTTCCAGGTGTAATGTGTTCTTTGGCCTTCCTCTTTTCCGCTTCCCTTCAGCATTCCGAGTTAGGGATTGCCTCGTGATGCAGTTTGGTGATTTCCGTTATGTATATCCTATCCACTTCCAACGTCTTTTCCTAATTTCCTCTTCAGCTGGAAACTGGTTTGTCTACTCCCACAGAAGACTGTTGCTGATAGTATCCGGTCAATGAATGTTGAGTATTTTGCATAAACAACTGTTTATAAATACTTGTACCATCTTGACGATGGATGTAGTAGTTCTCCACATTTCAGCTCCGTACAGTAGGACTAACTATCTTGACTTTCGTATTGAAGATTCTCACTTTGAAGTTAGTTGACAGTTGTTTTGAGTTCCATATGTTCTTCAATTGTAGAAATACTACCCTTGCTTTTCCAATCCTCGCCTTTACATCTGCATCCGATCGGATCGGATAATAATATTATGATATACAAATTGTTACTGTTCGAATAACACTGTCTGTTAAGTAAATTAATCGAAGGGCTTGGCAAGATTAGACGTGAACAAACTTAATTGTAGGAGAGGTTACTGTCTACTATATGTTATGACCATAGGTTTTCTACTGTGAAGACACTTTCATATAAAATCAATTTGTCTATATTTCACTAATGTTGTATGACAACTGTGGAGTGACGGCAATTCCAAACACAAATTCAAATCAGTTAAGACACAATCTATGTCAGGTCGATTTCATTCTAGGACTCTAAAGTGATACCGAAATTAAATTTTTTTCCCCAGTTGTTAGGCTCCGGGGTGGCTACTTTAACTCAGAAGATATAGGGATTGTATTTCAATTACTGAAATTTTAACGTGTGATTACCGTTTATATGATGAAACTCATCTTCTAAAATCGTATATGCAAAGAATCTGTTTCTCAGTTCACTCATCAGTGAAAATTGTAGATTCAATTACGTCTAGTGACTGTTCTCTCTGATTTAACCAATATGGTATTGATAGAAAATAGGTTCCTTCTTTTCTGTCACTTATATCCTCTTATATCCCTCGCTCCTCCACGAGGGGTAACAGGCGTAAGTAAGTAAGTAAGTTAAAGTATCTTATTAAAACGTTTGTCAATTTACTAAAAATCGATATATTTTCTTGTCAACAGAAGAAACGTGATTATTTTCTTAGTTCTTTTTCTTTTAAATCATAAAAGGAACATTTTTAATTCACTTTGATCATAAAGAAATATCTGAAAAATAATCATAGTAACAGTGATTACTTAATTAAAAGAAATTTATACAATAATGAAGTTTCATAGCTATTACTGATTGAAATTGTGGGTGAGTTTATGTCGAAAAGTATTATTCATTGTGAATGATTTAATCAATCCAATCAAAACTTGGACTTAATTAGTTTTCTAGTTTTGTGTAGTTGGACTCAATTGATATTCAAACTTACCAAAGTTTCATGTTAATTATCACTGGTAAGAGAGGAGTATTTAAAATTTTGAGGAAAATGTACTCTTAATTATACTTGTGCTACCATCACCTTTTTTCAGGATCAGCGACGTTATTGCTTAAGCTATTGAGGGCAAGACTGACTTCTAGGACTGAGATATTTATAACTTGTTGACCACTGATTAATAACCAATGTCATATTTGTCTAGTTCTTTAATACTATTTGAAATTTGTCGATCGATTGACTTGATATCTCATGGACTATACCAAGATATTAGGTAGTTGGAGGTATTTGACAAGAAAGCTCGAGTCCAGATTTAGTGTTATTTAGGATCTTTTAAAAACATCTGCCTTTGATCTTGTGGAAACTGATGATCTTAAGCTGTTTGCAATTCTGTCACCCAGTCTTAAAGTCAGAAATGTTATCACTAAGCTATTCGGGCCTCAACTGACCTCCTGCAAGATTGAAGTATTTGCACTGGTTGATCTCTGAGTAGTAACTAATCGGATAGTCTATAACTAAACACAAAATGAAAGCTAATTATACTCTTACACGTTTCTAAAGAAATCAGATCTTCAAACAAATCAATCAACAAA
The DNA here is from genome assembly GCF_000237925.1 of Schistosoma mansoni. Lineage (NCBI taxonomy): Eukaryota > Metazoa > Platyhelminthes > Trematoda > Strigeidida > Schistosomatidae > Schistosoma > Schistosoma mansoni. The sequence goes on from NC_031496.1 coordinate 29,540,979, forward strand.
TCTTAACCAATTTATTAAGGAGTTATTTTATCACGATGACTAATTTGAGAATAATGATTCTTAGTATGAACGGACTTAATCATTGTGATTATTGGGAATCAGGCAAAGTATTAATTCAATCCGATAATGAATTTTACTCAGATTCCTTAATCAAGGTTCTTGATGAATCTTCTGGTTTATGATCTTTTTCCAGTTGGTCTCAATTTGTGATACAGTAGCCCTCTTCAGTTACGTCGGATAACCAGTCAATACATGTTGACAATTTTTTGTAGAGAGATATAGAGACATTTTATTAGGAAACAATGAACTGTAGAGTCAATCAAGCTGAAATAGAGGATGTATGTCCAATATAGGGCTTTTTGTCGAATTTTTTGATGAGTTATCTTAATTGTTAGTTTTTGATAGTGGGAAAACTCATAGGAAATAAGCATTATTCAGGAAAAGATAGAGTCAAACCTTACGGTGATACTTATTGAAATACCCTTGACAGTGTTGAATTCTCGAAGACAGATGGTTTAATTGCTCGATCTGGAGATACGTTATAAAATTCAGGTCGGTGTACTGTATTTTTGTGTATTGTATAAGTTGTTCGTCGTTGTTCAGCAGTTGTTATGTGGTATCCGTAGCAACTTTTGCTCCTGTCTATGTGAAGAGAGTCATGATGACAAAGTATGCCACTAATTCGTTGTTGTTTAGTTGTAAGTTTTTGATCTTGTTTAAGAAGTGCGCTGGGGACTTAATAGAGTAATCACATGAATTAGTCAAACTTCTCGTCTTCCTATGAAGTTCTTGGAACAAGCTGTATACATGGGTGCTGGGAAGTGACACAACTGATCGTAATGAGATATCTTGTTTATGATAAACAATAGTTTTATTTAGATGCAGACTAACCTGGAGAAGTAAGTCGACTCAATTCGAAAGTTTATATTTCTGATAGTAGAAGGCATGCAAATGAAATTACGATCTCTTAAACATGATACAACATAACTTGAATATATACATTCAAGATAAAATGTAGTTTTCGATCCTTCTTTAGAAGTGAATAGTCTTGAAGCTTTCGTTCAACCAAGACATAACTACAACCCGATAACACTTAGCAGCCGACTGACAATTTCATTCTTTTATTTTACTTCATTTACATTATAGCAACTATCCTACACCCAATTTCGATTATGGTTAATTTTGGTTAAGCTCTTTTTATTAACTTAATAGACATTGTCATTTGGATAGTAATAATTCGCATATATCTTTGTACTGTTATGATCAGTAGAGCACATGACAGACCCTAGCCAAAACGTTGATTGCTTGAATATCATTCTGTGATTCATCCTCCTCCCCACATATGTATGCACTCAAATCCTATTATCAGCTTTTATTTTGTCTTGCTGCACCCTTATACAATTTGATTATAAATCCGCCGATGTGATTGCTCACGATTTCTCGCTGATACTTACTCATGTGCCTGTAGCTTTGTGGCCTACGTCATTTGATATGAAACTGTAGTTGCAGCTTCTCTTTGCCTTCGGATTTCATGCACCGTTAAGATTTGTATTATAATGGTTATCGAGGTGAAAGATTAGCGAATCATTGCACTACAACTTCATGAATAATTGGATCACAACAGATGTTTTTTTTATTCTTTAGAATAATAGTCAAACATACGGAATCATTCAAATTAAATGACAAACATCATCTATACATATTTAGTCTCAGTAAGAAATTAATAATAAATAAACCTACTTATTAACCATGTGACATGAGTATCGTTTCGTGTAGACAGATAATTAGCATATATACATACCATTATTATCATTATTATTATCACTATTACTATCATTAGTAGTATTAATATTAGTAGTGGTAGTAGTAGTAGTAGTAGTATTGGGTTGTCTGTCACTGTATCACTTTTTTACTCTTTTTCAAGTATAATGAGGAAAATAGTTGAATATATTATTTTTGTATGTAGGTTTGTTCTCTGAGCTGGGTGGTTTGATCGTAGAGCTTTCATCGTCCTTCTGAACGACATCATCAGCTCAAACTTCGGGTAGAAGTGAATCACCCACATGAGCTACAAATCTTCTCTACCATCTCAAATATTATTTGTGTAATTTAATGGTAGCAGATAATGATATTGCACCACAATTTCAACAGTTTCCGCATTTACTATGAGTTCTTTTGTTTGTTCTCCTGTGAATAATAGATTATTTTAAAGCATTAATGTATAAAATCAAGAACATATTTAAAAGAACCACTAAAAAATACACTTTACAATTAAAAGAAAAACAAATTCACTTAGTATTGTTTGTTTGAATCTTCCCATTGACGTTTAGGACTGCAGCTGATCAGTCTCTAATTGCCATATGTACATACTGTGCGTATTGTCTCGATATTGCCTTATTTCACAAGCATGATAAGCAAAGATGGATAGTGGCTAGTAGTAGAATCCAGATGGACGCGCGTTGCGCGTTTCGTCCCATTTGAAGCTCGTCAGCTGGATATACCTGCATCTCAGAGTTGACATTCACTTTGGGACTCGAATTCAATACCGTTCTCTACAAACGCCATCTCGTTATCCACTTCACCCCATTGCACAAACAAGTGGCTATCAGCATTTAGTAGCTGAGTTGATAACGTTATGACGTTTGAAGCGACCGATACTGGGTTTGAGTCTTGGAGTGAAAATCAACTCTGAGATCCAGGTACATCCAGCTGACGAGCCCAAAATAGGACGAAACACGCGTCGTGGATTTCACTGCTAGCCACTATCCATCTTTGTTTATAAAGAAAGACAGACTTTACGATACATTGATATCAATAGCTAATTCAATGAATTCTGCACAGTAAGATTAACAGAAATTGTTATGAACTTAAAAAGACCGTCGCCAATTTGTTGTGATTTTATGCCATCTTTTTCTAACGTGAAATATCCACCAATCGAAATACAACTTATCCTATCTTGGCACTGTGCCAAAAACAATGACGTTCGACCTGTATGAATAGTCTAGCAGCCTTATTGGTCCCTTGTCCACATAGCCCTTTCAGTTGAGTCCAGAACACCAATAACAGCTTCTGCTATGCGGATTATTTATTTCAAGCATACTCGGTTTATATACCAGACAGACAGACAGCTTCATACCATAAAATAGAAAATAATATTTGTACAAGATCAAGCCAAATGTGGCTGTGAACATGTGAGACATTAATCAATAAACTCAATATAATTTAGGAACAGTAAATCGTATAATAATAATCCGTAGGTCAAAATGAAGCTTATAATACGATAAATGTATATAGATTAAATCTAATCACTAAATACTTATACAAGAGCAATATATATAGAATAATAGTTGAAAGCGTGAGTCAATTGAAGCTAGACCACCATGGAAAACCTGGAAACACTGGACGGCC